>NW_011888823.1:1179381-1202162 GCF_000151845.1 Pteropus vampyrus
ATTCCCTGTGGATTTGCCAAGCATCTGTGTTAACATGCCAAACAAACTCCAGGGTTATACAGTTATTTACTCTGGTTTATTGGTTACACTCTTGCCTCTGAACAACTGACGCTTGCCTTTACCTGGTAGACAAGAAACCCAATTGTTACAAGCAGTAGTGCTCCCAGAGAGCAAAACAGACTACTTATATAGGATGGTGAACAGTAATATTCAAATTTATGTCATTCATTCTTTTCTCTTTTATATCCTCTTATCTCCAATACAACAAAACTAAAAACAGAAACACAATGAAGTTAAAATGTGAATATAGCTAATGCAAAAATAAAATATAATACATTACTGTTGTAATGTATTCTATGTGTTAAGTGACATGTACCTTCACTGAAAGAAGCAACTGTATTTCATTTCCTGTGAGAAGGTAAAAATTAATTAATTTATTTATTTTTAGAGACTATAAGGGCTCCCTCCTAGTGATTTTAGCATAAATTTGGAATATTTTGTTTAAAGATCCCACGACTTTAGCTGATCAGGAATAAGATGTCAAATTTCAGAGACTTATAATGAATTAGAATGTAGATGACACCAAATAGAAACAAAGTAATTAAAATAAAGTCTAAATCTTAATTCAGGTGCTCTTTCTAGAGGTACAGATTTTAATTTGTGCTAATGACCTAGCTGACTTTTCAGGGACATAATCTGCTTATACAAATAGAAATGTCTCAATAATGTGGGCTCGTATTACAACCGCCTTTGGATATTAAGACATTAAATTATACAGGATGCAACCTGTGCAAAGTTATAAGCAGAACGTTCCTCCAGCTACTCTCCAGTTAGCAAGAACAAACACTCTCTAGTAATTTTATGAAGAGATGTTAGTACTTACAGGTCGGCTAAGAGTCAGTCAGTCAGTCCAAGAAAGGGGATGCTAGACACATCCAATCACTCTCGCTAGGAGAGAAACTAAAACTATTTGGGGGCGCCAACCCCTGATAAATTTCAGCAAGGGTGCGTTATTCTTTGCCTTGACAAGCTTTGGAATGCTTGGCCTCCAGGGTAATTTCACATTACATTGGTGCTGGGCTACAGATGCAGGGGTTTGGTATATGCGCTTGCATTTTTGAGTGTGTTTGAGAAAGCAGTTTCTGAAGGGCTGTGGACCAAAACCCTCCCACCCGTCGTCTCCCACCCCCAGCTTAGGAAGAATTGGTTAGGGCCCCCCACTCTTTCCATCTAAATGTAGTGCTGAGCTCAGTAGGCCTCGGGACACAAAGCTTCCATCCAAGGCTGTCACTTGACTGACAGCAAAAAGGTTGCAGGGAGATGGACAGCTGTGTGTAGGTGGACATGGAAAAAAACAGAGCAGAGCAGATTAAATCAGAATACAGCAAGAGGAAGGATCTAAATCACAGACCTTTCCAGAAGTAGAAGGCTTGAGGAGGCTTAAAGCCAGTTAATCTTATTTTTAATCAAAGTCATGTTTTTAAAACAAGCGCTCAAGTTTATAAATAGATGGATATCTGTAACGCATAAATACACATCGTAAAGTGGCACAAGAAGTGTATTGCTAAAGAAAACTGTAAGTGGAAAGACGCAAAGCATCCTGAATTTCCTCATGACTTTTGCAGTTCATCCTTTGGAGAGATTTCCGAATTGCAAACGTCATTCTTGAAGTAACTTGACCAGGGCGGCGGGCTAAGCAGTATGGGCACAAGTAGGCATTTATCAAAGTATTTTTAATGATAACAATCCAAGTGAAAACTATCAAAGTTCCAGATGCAAACATAATGAGACATACAGAGGTAGGAGGGCCCAGCTTCACTGAGCTGCAGTAAACTGACCATTTAAAGGAACAGACTTGATTAATTTTCTGCCAGTGTTTAATTACCTTTGATAGGTATCTAATGTATCGTAAATAAGCAGATTGGTGTTGGAGCGATGAGACTTAACTCTTGACGTATGTTGCAATCTCTCTCATAGTCGCCCGTGCATGTTTGGGTTCAAATTTGTTTTAATATTCTGCGTGTTAACCCTGAATGTCAAAGTGAAGCATCGAATCTCAGGAAATAAAACCTACCTCTAATATTTATAATGTATAAATATTCTGTATAGAAGAAAAGATTTATCTAAAACTGGGGTTACTCAGTCTCTAATCCAGATAGATATGGGTAAGTGTGTCTTTCGCGGGCTATTTTCATACACAGTCACATATTTAAACAATAAATGTCATCGGATACCATTGTCTGTGTTTTAATGCTTAATTTTTAACTCCTTCTCTCACTGTTTAGCAAAAAGAAAACCTGGGGTGTGTACATATAGAATTGAATAACAAGAAAAACAAATGATTAACTTGATATATTTTAAATGTCAGTTTGAGTCAAATGATCTGTTATTAACTGAATTTCTTTTTACTTTCCTACTTCAAATAACTCATTGTCTGCCTGAATTTAAGCCAGTTTATTTGTGCAGAGATAGTCAAGGTCTGAGAAAAAGTGATTCCACATATAGCTAAGAAGCAGAGGGCTGCTTACAGAGCACATGTTGAAGCTGTGTGATGTGTGTACATGCATAAACTCTTGAGTGAACTTTTATTTTAGATAAATTCTTTATTGTTTTTAAACATCATATGACCAGAAAGTCCCCAAATCATGCCAGTTCTAACCAAACCATGTTTATGAATCTCACTTTTGTATTTCTTTACATAAGGAGTTTATTTAAGTTCAATGGATTTTAATACAATTTCATTAATTTACAGCAGAGCTCAAATAGAATATGACTAAAAAAAAAAGTCTATACTGTGTTTCTTGGGGTTTTGACTGAGCTTCCTCTTTAGTTCTTTCAAATAAATGGTCAAGAATAACCTTTTGCAGGCAAAAGCTTTTTCCGATTTGCTAATTGGCATAAATGATTAGGTTAAAGAAATAAAATACAAATATAACCTTAAAAGTAAAGTTTCCTCTATACGTGTGCTTATAAAGTTTCATTAACTAAACAAGCATTTAAAGGATTTATATTTTACCCGAAAATATACTATCTGCCATTTTAGACATCTTTAGAATATTCAAAGATCTTTTGAAAGTACTAAATAAATGTTTGGGACGTAAGTCTTCTGTACTGAAGTACTCTGCTTTAGCCTATGATGGCGGAAAAAAAAAAAGTTTTCTGAACTTACCTTCTCATTATATAGTAAATCATAAATTATGTTCATGGTTATATTTTTTTTTCTTACAGCATGTCATTGCAATTACAAACTGTTTTTCAGAAAGAAAAGAAAGTGGGCTGTTGCAGTATTTCCATAAATTGCTTCTCTAACCAGATAATTATTTCTTTTTAAAAAAACGGCTAAAAAAATTGTACCCGTTTATGTTTTTCACATATATTATCATTAGTTTTTCATCATGAAACAACCATAATTCCAAAAGTTCTTTTAATGATCATAAATCAACATAACTATTAAATATTAAAACATTTGATAGCTAAAATATTTAATGGTTGTAACTTGAAGGTTTATGTTGGCATTTGGAGTTAGAATGAGTGGACGCCGTTTCATAGGTGTCGTATGGAAGCCTTCCAAGTTAAAAGCATTTTACATTTCTTTAGGTGCATGGCTTTCACGCCTAAAGAGTAAAATAGTTTTGATATTTAACTCACTTTCCCAATGCAGCCAAAAACATGCACAGGATCTCCTCTTAATTCTCCTGAACAAAAGTTCTACAAAATATTTTGTTCTAGGGATCTAGAGTTTTTGCAGGACCAAAGTGAGTGCCTTCCTCTCCCTCCAGCTCCCTCATGTCGGCCCCAAGATAACGCAAGTTTCCTGACGGTTTCTACCCACAAAAAAACCTTGTGGCGGGTGTCCTGCCTGGTCAGGGCTGAGAAGAAATCTTTGACATCATAAACACATGGTGTTTGGCACATAATAGGTGCTTGAGAAATGTTTATTAGAATTTAATTAAAATTCAGATACAATACCAAATAAAGTTTCAGGAAATTCTTGCCCGCTTGAGAACCCCAACCTTTCTTTACAGACCCTTTCCATCTCAGTGAACCCGAAAGCCTTTTCCTATGTCTTACTCTCTCATTCTTCTGACTCACCACGACCTGAGCTCTGTGGCCATCTTTCCCACTCAGGTTAGAAGGGCTAAGGAGAGTCCTGCTTCTTCTTTGCATGAGAAATAGTATCAAAATCTTGAGATCTAAGGATGAAACCTCCAATAAGGTTTCTCGGAAGCGGTAGGAAGCCTACCAAATATTGTTCCTGGTTACTATATTTCAGAGTAGCTTACAGCCAACAGTGGTTTTTCTGACAAAGGTGGATATTTCATCAGGGAGAGTTTGGGTTATTCATTATCACTGAGATTTTGACTTGATTATGAGACTTTTGATTCCTCACATTTTGTTTCACTTAATTATTTTTGAAACTACTATATTTGGAGACGGGTACACTCCTTAGGTTCAAGTCCAGCTGAATCACTTAGGAATATGAGCATGAACTGTCACAAATGAACAATGAAAGGGAAGAATTTAGAATTTATTTCCCTCTGCTACGGTATATGTTGGTGAAGTTAAACATTCTCTTCTTATGGAGCTCAAACGGTAAGTCACAGTGCCTGATTTCCTTGTGAAGGACAATTTAAGCTGAATAAATGATTTTGCATTTAATAATATTAAATTATTAACTATCAAATGGTTTTTATGATATATTATCTGAGAGTAATAATAACTGCCTCCTGTATGCTAGATACTACACTACGTGCACTACAAAATTCATTCAGTTTTAAGAAGAATCACATAAAAACTACAATTCTCAGGTGAGGAAACCATGTCTCAGAGAAGCTAGGTAACTTATCCGAAGACACACAGCTAGTAGAAGACTTGCTACAAGTTAAAATGAGGGATGAGTCTGTCTTGAAAACCCTGGTTCTGGCAATGACAGAGTCACTGCATTGCTGTTGGAGGCTCCGTTTTACTGATAAAAAGACTGACATCCAGGGAATTCAGCTAAACTAGCTAAAAAATCGGGCAAAGTTATCCAGTAAAAGGCAGAGTGTGTTCATCTGCTCTTTCTCACACTCTCTCATCTTCCATGCTTTCTCTTTATCGTTTCTTATTTGTCCACAGGTCAAAGGCCCTTTTCTCATTACTTTGGTGAAATTGGCCCTCCACCTAGAGATGGAAACTCTGGGAGACTTGGCGCTATTTTAAAATGTCTTTAGAAATGAGAAATACCTTTGAAATTCAACCTTAATTCAACTTACCATTTAAAATATACTTTGCAGCTCAAGTCTTTGTCATTGGTACTATATAAAAAGAAAAAAGCGTATTGAAAATTTTAAATTATTTAATTACTATTTTCCTTAAAGCTTATAAGCACTTTTTTTTCTGACATATCTCTTAACGGAGTCAAAATACTCTTAAATTCTTATAGCGGTTGGAGGGCTTTTACACAAGTCAAGCTAATTTATATTAAAAGCAAGTGATTTAGGTAGTTTTTGAAAGTGGTATTCTATGGCAGGCTTTTGATTCCACAGGACGACTGATTTGTTGTAAATGTTCAAGTGTTTGAGAATTCCTGGGCATTTTCCAATAAAGTGGGGGCTTTCGCATTGATGGTGGGCCATGGCCACCATCATCTCTTCATCATTGCCCTACTTTTAGGAAGAATGGTGTCTGTTAGATTAGAACCCTTTTTCCTCTAGGGACTCAGAGTGGACAGAAGAATTTTCAGCAGCTTATTTCTGATCTTCCACGCAGAAATGCTTTCAAGAGGAAGTTACAGTTCAGTTTTTCCGAGTTAGCACTTCCTGTCTCATGGATGTCCAGATTATGGGGTTGCTCTGAGGCCCCAAAACAGGGAAAATGGGAAGAAAAAAGGGGAAGTCACTGAATGTACCCTAGCAAATGAAGCTATGCTTTCAGGCAGCTGTGCCTGGAAAGACTTCGTTTAATATTCAGAGCGAATATCCCGGGGGAGAGAATGGTACATGTTTTAGAAATTTTACTGTTTTTCAGAAGGCAGGCAGTCAGTTTTCCATTTCAACCACACATACGTGCAAAATTCAAGCTCTTCCGGAGAGGCGGCAGCCAGCAACTATTGTTTAAAGTGTTTTAAACAGAATTTGGATGGCTCCTTCTCTTTTGAGTCCGTGCCAAATGACAGACACCAACACTCATCTTTTTGTCCTATGAAACTCAGGAAGACACATGAAAGAACCTAAAAACGCATTCCTTAAAGAGACTCCGTGCAGTTATTTTCAATAATTTATACACCCACGTACATGTATATTCCTCCGTGTGCATTTTTTTCTTTTTCTTTTTTGCCTTTTTACTTGTGTGAAATCAGTAGCTACAAGAACTGAAATCTACTTCTTCGGACTGTGACATTTCGGCAGGTCTCTCTCGCTGAGAAGCCCAAATGCCTGGAGCCGCACAAACTGTCCTCCTTGTCCATTGACTCACTGCTACTGCCCAGCGCCTCGCAGAGCGCGCTCAAGTAAAAGTTGCCCATCTTTTTAGCCCAGGTCTGAGTCTGCACGAATGCAGCCGTCCAGCCACGGAGGAGACACGCTGGGCTGCGAGCACAGAAGACCTGAAACCGTGGCCGCCAGCTGCTCGGTCCTCCGCACCGCCCTGCATCCCACCCCCTTTATCTAGAATTAAGATTGCGTTTTCAGCGACAGCAGCAACTACTCTAGCAACCCCTGGGATGTTGACTATGAGTTTCTTATCGACTCGCCTTCAGATTCCGTTTTCGGTAATCTAGCTGGCGAGAAGTACGACAGGAGTCCCGAGTCCTATCCACCGCCATCCGGCATCACATGGCGGGGATAGCCTGGGTGCGCCGTAGCGGGGAGGGCGGACGAAAAGATACCCCACCCACACACCACTTCTCTGCCGGTGGCTGGTCTCGCTTTGCGGTCTTTGTCCGCTCGCGCTTCCGCCGGGGCCGCGCACTCCCGCGTCTGGCCAGCAGGTGGCAGAGTTGGTTCACGTTGAGTCGCTGCCCAAGAGAAAGGCGCTTCAACCTCCCCGAGATCGCTCTCCCGTTGGGACCTAGGCTACAGAGGAAAACCCGGTCCAGCCGCGGAGGGAGCAAGAGGGGCGACTTCGGAGGAGGGAAAGAGGGATGCCCCTCGTCTGGAATCGAAGCCCCTGCAAACTTCCGCAGAAATGCACCGAGTAGCGTCAGGAGTCAATCTCCGGACCGCCGGCTGCGTTCCTGTCGCGGGACGGCGCTCAGATGGCTGCGCCCACGGGCCGGGGTCTGGGGGACGGACCACCACCCAGTGGTGCCAGCGCCCCAGAGGGTCGGCAAAGACACCCCCCGCACTTTGGCTGGGGCGGCTGCGCAGGTTTCTGTGGGTCGGGCTGCCCACCACCGTCTCCCGAGACAAGGACAGCTGCCGAACCAGCGCTGGGCAGAGCGCAGAGCGGCAGCAATCACCCCGGGCAGCTTCTGAGTTCCCATCAGCGATGTCTGGGCAGGCGCAGGTTCCACATTCCCACTCCAGCCCTTCATTCTACCCCACGCTCCCGAGACTTGCCAGGTCTGGTCCCAGGGACTCGCCCGGGCCATCCAGGGCCATCTCGGGGAGTCTTGCAGCGGTGGGGAGTCCTGTCCCGGGACCGAGATGAGATCCACCGCGTAAGCGCTGAGATGGGGCCAGAGGGGGCTTCTCCTTTGCTAGAAAGTCATTCTTTCAGCCTCTGGAGACAGTGACTGAGCCCTGCTTCCGGCCAGGCGCTGCACCCGACCTTGGGGACTCCCACTCTCCAGGCAGCTGGGAAGCTTGGGAAGAAAGGAGTAATAGAGCTACAAAACTCCCTCCAAAGAGCATTTCATATGGAGATGCGCCATAAACACACAAAAACAGAGCAAGGTAGCAGAGGGTGGCTGTGGCCCTGCGCGGGAGTGAGCGTGCAGCCCCAGCTGGGGCTCGCGGGACTCGAACACTTCGACCCTCAGAAAAGAGCAACGGTGAAGAGACAGGTCAACTTTATACTTATCTTATTGTAATAAAAGAGCTTTTCCTCTATCTCAAACCACCCGTGGGGGTAAAAAGGGTTTGCCAACCTTTCCTCGGCCTCCCCCACCTCAATCAGTTCAGAGTTTTTTCGAAGCTCCTTCTACGGCCCAGGGACTGGACCCCAGAGGTAACGTCTGGGGACCTCGCCACCTCCCTCTTGAGGGGGCGAAGACCCCAGCAGAGATCACCCACTCAAGCCCGGGAAGACTGTGCGCCCCGCGGAGCCTGGAGGGGCGGGGCTTCAAGGCGGGCTCTGCTCGGTGGGGGCGGGGCCATACCGCTCCGTCTGCGCCACCATTGGCCACAGACCCCGGACTGGCGGGCGCACGTCATGGGCCGGGCCCACCCCCTTGGCAATGTCTTCAGCCTGCTGCACTCCTAACTTAAGCATTTATTCCACTGGGATAGAAGCGGCAGGAGCAGCGTTGGCACCGGCGAACCATGGCTGGGATTTTCTATTTTGTCCTCTTTTCGTTTCTCTTTGGGATTTGCAACGCTGTCACCGGTTCCAGGGTGTACCCCGCGAATGAAGGTAAGAGCGGGGTGGCCTTTCTGTGGTTGGGGACCGAGAGGGAAAGATCCGCGGGTGAATGTTCCTCGTGAGCGCACGGATGGCGGGTGTGGGGGGATCTCCGCGTGAGCGGTGCATCCCGACTCTGGAAAAGGGGGGCCGGGTCGAGGAGATCCGCGAAGGGGCTGCGGGGAGCAGCCGAGCAGCCCGCCCTGTGGCGGTGACCCGTGCTTGCGGCGAGGCTGCCCAAGTTTGTAGCAAAAGGACAAAGTTTATCTGCATCCACCGGCGAGGCCACTCGAGGCGCCCCGAGGGAATATACGGGAGCCCACGCCAGAATTAAAATAATAATTCTGTGGCCCTAATTCTCGCTTCCACCACTCCACCCAGCCTCGGTCGAAGGGGAAACCGACGCCTGGCGCGCGGCGAGGGCTTGGTGTTCCCGGGTTCTTATGAAAGCCTTGCGAGCTCTGCTTTCTGCAAAGTTTCACGAACCCAGCGCTTCCCGCACCCGGCTGCAGCCGTCGAGGTGCGGGTCGCCGGTCGCCGGTGACCTGATTTCTAGCATCTGGCGTCAGACATCATTTCCCCCCGCTGGGGTCTGCGCCCCGGGGGTGCGATCGCTGTTTTAAGGGGCCTACGCTCCTCAGATCATTCCGCGGACCTGGGGAATTCGCCCTCAAGTTGAATATACTCGAGTTTTTGCATTTTGCCCCAGAAGTGTACACGGGTTAGTTCGGAAGGAATGTGCGGGACCGACCCGACGCGTCTGGGTGCGCGGTGTACTGCGCCTCTATTCGGACGTGCTGGAAGGATTGTGTGTGTGTGTGTGTCGGGAGGTGGGGGTTGATCATTTAGTTACTGATGATCTCAGGGAAAGACGAGTTGAGTGTGCGTGTGTCTGTGTGTGTGTGTGCGCGCGCGCAAATGCGTCTGTGTGGTGCGTGGGTGCCCGTGTGGACGCGGACGATTGCGTGTCTGTGTGCGAGTGCCCTAATTGTGTGCGCGTGTGTTCCTGCGAATGCTCGTGCTCGAGCCTGCGTGCATCTAGCCTTGCATCTCACCGACTCCTTCACCCCTCCCCACTCTCCCATCCATCCATTCATCCATCCATCCATCCATCCATCCATCCATCCATCCATCCATCTATTCATTCGTCCATCTCCAGGATCCGTCCATCTATCCCTGTGCAATCTATCATTTTCCCTTTTCCGAAGGAGGGAGCCAAAATCCAACTTAGCCCTGGCTGCGCGGCGGGTACCCAGAGCTCGCCAGGCGGAGGCTCGGAGAGTCACACACCTGCCGGCAGACGCTGCTTGAGAGCAAAGGGGCGCTAGCTCACCGTCCGTATATCCTCCCTCCTTCCGACGTGGCTCCAGGAGCCTTCTCTGCCGCTGCCGCCCCTCGATCCGCAGGATCATTTCTCTTAGCCTAATCGCCGCTCCCGCGTTCTCCCGACTACTTCTCACACTTGTTAGGACGTCCCCCGAGACCTCACCGCACCAGGCCCAGAGATTTTCTTTTTACCCCTTTCTTGCTTTTTATTTTGGAAGCAAAACTTGGGAGCCCTACACACAAAAAAGCGCTGATGGAGCTGTAGGCTGATGCAGAAAGAAGGGGGGGATGAGTCCCCCCCCTTTGGACCCCTCCTCTCCCTTGAAAATTAATTCATTTTGTTGCTTTTTATTCCCATCACGTTTCCTTTTCTCCTTTTTACCCTCCCATTCTGCTCCCTCCCTTTTTTTGTAAATTGGGTCTTATTGTTCCCTTTGTGTCCCTAATCCACCTTACATAAATCCAAATGGTTGCAGCGGGCTTTTCTCTAGGGACCGAGAAGAGAGAACGAGGCCGGGGGTGGGGCGCAACTCCGGGCGGGAGCGGCCCGGAGAAGGCTCTACATTTTAAAATAATTAACAGACCCCAGGAATTCAGGCTTCTCGGGAAAACCAGGAGAAAGAGGCTGATTTTAACTCCTTTGACTTCGGGGTGAAATGAGAGAGGGAAATGAGCAGAATTCAGGGGTCTGGGGGCGAGATTGAGAGTCGGCGTGGGCAGGAGCAAAGATGAAGACTGCCCATTCCCACCCCTCCCCCAGCCTGAAGAGCCGGGCTTCGCTGATCAAATTAATAACCCAGTGGTTCCTTTGAGATGGGCCTTTCGACCTCCAGGCCTGCAGATCTCGGTGGGAAAGGGAACTTGGAGAGGTTGGCAATTTACTGCGTGCTTTTAAATGTCCTAGGTGCCTAGGACTGTTCCCGCCTGGGTGGGGGACAGCCTTTCGGTAGCCGCCCTCCTAGTTCCCCTAAGCTTTGACGCGCACTTTTTACGTGTAGCACAAGCATGCTAAGTATATTAGGCAGCACTCCAGACCTAAAACTCAAACCAGTGGTTTCCTCTTGGGTGGAAGAGGAATCTCCGACTGTCCTCAAACAGACCTGGCAAAGAGTATACTTCAGTTGACTTGCATTCTAATTCTACACGTCTGCCATTCCCCCTTCTGAAACTTTGATATTTAAAAAAGCAGCGGATACCACATCCAGGGCCAATTTATTTGGTGGAAGAGGCGGAAAAATGGTAAGGGAGAGAGCCTTTTCGTGACCCTTTGAGTACTCTCAGATAGAATTCACTTGTGGCTCTGTCACCATGATGATGAGTTATGTGGTCATCTGAAACTTACAAAAACAAATAACTCCAGTCCATACGGGACAGAGATGAATGCAGATTTTGCTCTGGAGTGCAACTGCCCTACATAGATATATTTATTTTTTTGAATTGTACTTGAGATTCTCTATTCATCCTTTTAAGAAAATGAATCAACTGAGTCTTGGAATGGAATTTTAAATGCTAAGCAAGTAAAATAAATAAGAACTTGCAGATTTAAGGAGGGGAGAAGATCAAGTGAGTAATGATTATTTACATAAGTGAGACTAAGTTTAGGTTTTGATCAGAGTTGGATATGCACACCCTTAGCACATATGGAAACGCTCAGGCAAATGGTTTTCGTAGTATTGGCTTTTTGCAATTGGAAATTAATCTATTTTTCTTTCTCTCTCTCTCTTTTTTTTTTTGCAGTTACCTTATTGGATTCCAAATCCGTTCAGGGAGAACTTGGGTGGATAGCGAGCCCTCTGGAGGGAGGGGTAAGTTCCGAGTCTCTCTCTGCTCAAAAGGGTAAAATGGAGTGATTAGCAACTTTCTGAGAGTCCTAATGGCTTGATTCTTGTTGATTGTGGTGAGGGGGTCAGATTACCGCCATGGCCTATGAAGTGAATTACGCTTTGTTGCAGAAATCCTATCCTCCCCTTGGACAAGTCTGTCATGGAAGACGTAGAAACCAAAAGGGCTGAAAGCGTTTTCAAAGTCAGAAGACTGGTGGTAGAGGTGTAGCCTTAGATGCCTATTTTAAACTAAAATACTGACAAGAAATGCACTCTGGGGACCAAATTAGAATTTATGCCTATTACTGTGATGGCCATGAAGTCCTGACAGGGTTAACGTTAGAGCAATATTTTGTTGCCAGATGAGGAAAATGAATCAATAAGGATACCGGGCAGAAAACACTTCTAACGGTACCCAGCATAGATATAGTTTGTGCACAAGCTCCTTACCTTGCTATCACAGTGACCTTAAATCAGCTGCTATTCTCTTGCACACTCACAGAGAGCTTTATGAACTTGTGCCAGGGGCACGATATATGCAGAAAACACCACAAGCTTGAGTATTGTTGGTGCTAGATGTGAAACATTTAAGTATTTGGGCTGGGATCTTGGGGCATGGGAGTCTGGGTTATAAAGTATCAGAGAGTGCATCACTGTTCATTACTTCTCAAATTCGCCATCACTGTCTCCAGTGGAAGATTCAGAGAATAGAATTAGGTCAATGACCACATTCTCCTACTCCCCCCCCCCCCCCCCCCCCCCCCCCCGCCCCCCTCCGCTACCCTCCTTGTAACAGGTCAGAATGAATCAGCTTTGGAAAGAAATCAGTACAGTACATATCTCTGGCTTCTGCCAAATTGAAATAACTCTCAAAGCCTTTAAAAATGAAGCATATCATCCTACTTTTACATGCTTGATAGTCTATGACTGAGTCAAGTGATTAAAAACAATAAGGATGAAAGAAAGATTAGGAGTCTTTACCAGGCAAAAATTGTTGTTGCCAGCATTTGTATGGTGCTTAACCTGTCCTTTGAGTAAGCAATAAAAGATTAAAAAAATATGTGAAGATTCATAAAACTATTGTAGAAGACAGGTTTCAAAAATAAGACAAGGCAGGAAACAGTCATGAAAATGGAGACTTTTAAGCTGTCTTTTTTCCAAAGCGGATCTTGTAATCCATTTGAAATAAAACGGAGATTTCCCTGCCTTCCTGGTTTTCTGCCTGAACTTGACTGCAGTTGGTCGGGTCTCTGCTGAAAAAATTCCAGTCTGCCCTCAAAACCATTTTTTTAAAGGAAGGGAGAATGATTGGCAGGCCTCTGGCAGTGTAGACAGGCTGTATTCACTGCTGATTGCAGGCAATTGCCCTCATCCTTTGAATGCGAAGAAAGGTACAGCTTTATCTTGTGAGAGTCAGACTCTTGTTAATCCTATACCCTGGAAAGGTCACTGATTCAGGAAGCCTTTCCCATGCTACACCAGGGCTATTGCTCTGTAGGTTGAATGTATTAGAACTGTCTGCAAAATTGAGGATGAAAGGTGTCAGTACTTGCACTAAAATTTTTAATGAGCCTTATTTTTCTTACTGGCTGCTCTCAAGTTTGAAGAGAGAATGCATCAGATAGGATTCTGGATCTGACTTGTTATATTCAATATACATGGACCTGTTTAAAAGCAAGGGATGATACAGTTTTGAGTACAGTCTATGGTCCATCTAGTTTCTGAAAAGCTTTTATTGCAATTTAATATGCTGTGGACTTACCCCGCCCCCACCCAACCCCTTCTCCAAACTGCTGAAAAAGCACCTGGTCACGTTTTCTAGCCACAAAACTTCTCTCGGTTATCTCAAAATCTCTTAAAAAAAAAAATACTATGCATACTGATTGTTGTATACAACCTAGAACTTTTTATGGACTGAGTGTAGTCAGTTTTATTCTATCCTTAAATATGATGTGTGTAACATTTTAAGTATTATTATAAAGGGTTAGAAATAAAATTTTATTTGTGCATAAGAGAAATAATTGTTCCAAACTATATAGTAGCCATTGGGAAATTGTGTGCCAAATTATAAAGTTTAATTCATCTCCAGATTTTGCAATAGAAGAGGACTTTTTCAGGCTTAGAGTGACAGATGAATTCGACATCTACCAAGTAGAGATGGATTAGCTTTCCAAAGTTCTTTCTAGCTGAGGGGAAGAGCATATTTGAGTTTTTGGATTATTCTGAAATCTCTACTTATCGTTAGAACAGACTACATCTTTCTTGGCTGGAAATTTGGGATTAGAGATTTGTCCAATAATGACATTTATTTGTTGTTATTATTTTTTTTAAAAAGAGAAAGAAACCTTATTTGACAATACCACCAAGTAAAAAAATACATGTGTGAATATATATATATAGTCAAAGGCAATGCTGCTCTCTTGTTTTTCTATCAGAACAACTAAGTATAACATGAGAATAATGGAAAATGATGGTTCCTGATGGCAACATTGTAGCAAAAACCTAATTTCTTGGCAGTGTTCATTTAAAGGAGGATATTGAGTTTCTGACATTGTTTGTATAACACAAAACTAAGGGGAGATTTGTCATTGTTCTGGTGAATTGATCAGTGTGTTTAGACAATCAAGTTCAGCCTGGAAAATTCACATTAAACCTGAATTTCCCTGTACGAACTCTGTGGAGATATCCCTATGTGCTTTCATTTACATTGATAAATGTGTTTTTCCATATTCCTTTTGTTCCGAGATGAGAAGCATGCTGAGTAGTTTTTTTCAAGGTGGTGATCTATTTTGAGATTTACATGAATTTCCCCAAATAAGTAAATTATCGGTGATTTATTACTTAGTGGATAAAAAGAAATTTTAATCACCACAGGGTACTTATCCCTCCCAGTTCCAACTTTCATAATGGTAGCAGATGAAAGGGACACAGAAATTTATGCATTATGGCCCTTCACATAGTAACATTTACATCCATTAATAGTTTTCCAATGCACAGAAGGAAAACCTGTTAAAAGACACATTATGATTCTATGTACTTCATTTTATTGAATGGAGCTTTAAGTGGAACTACTATAGAATACAATTTTTTTAACTGTCTTTTTTTCTTCTAATTATATTCACATGTTAGAGACATAAGATGATTTATACCAAATCTATATAAATGCACTATTGTAGATATCAATGCCGCCTATCACCCTTGCAGTAGCCCCCAAACGATCTTGCTGCTTTTAGGATTGTTTTTAAAAGCTATGGCGAGAGTGAAATTGTTACTCTAGTCACAATGAATTCAGATGGTCTCACCCCTGGAATCTTTATATTAGGAAGTAGATTACAAAGAAAACTAGCACCCTTCTTTAATTTTCTTGAGCTTTCAATGGCAAATACTACTTACTATTTTTTTCAGTATCCTCAGGATATTTAGAAGCAAAGCATGTATGTATTCTTGTTTAATTATGTGTCTATCTTTTCAAAGTAGGAACAATATACTAACACTTAATTGAATACACGCTTCTGAAAAGTGTTCTGGCATTATAAATGGCCATGCGTTTGAGAAATCAGACCAGAAAGTTTACTCTCTGTCTTCCCAGGATTACAAAAACTAGAATAGTGAGATTTTCTTTTCCCCTATAGAGTAGTGACAGTACCAAAAAAAAAAAAAGAAAAAGAAAAAGAAAAAAAAATCGACTGACATTTTTTTAGGTATTAGAGAGCAAAGTTCTGACAGGAGCACCACTAATTAACTGATAATTGTCTTCCTTTGGCAAGCTCTGCTCTTCCTGCTCTTAATTTGCAGGTCTCTGCTCTGTTGTTGAAACAATATGCATACTAGTTTTTCATTTATGAGTAAATTTGAACTGTTGCCACCTGAAACTGTAGCTGTTGTAATAGGTGAATTTGAGGTTATTAGACCACCACAAGAAACTGCTGAGAACCCATAAGCAATAAATCCACCATTGCCTCTGGATTTAAGGCAAAAGAATGAAACAATTAAAAAAACACTTCCCCAATAAAATACCATTTTATCTCCTCAAGATGCTTTCTTAGTGAGGATTGGTGCTCAGCAGTTTTCTTGTTGGAACAAAAATCACCATTTCTTATGGGAGTAAAGTAGGATTGACAGATAGCTGCATGATGAAATTTTGTAATTGATACATTTCCTTTGGCTCTCTGCAGTGGGAGGAAGTGAGTATTATGGATGAAAAAAATACACCCATCCGAACCTACCAAGTGTGCAACGTGATGGAACCCAGCCAGAATAACTGGCTCCGAACTGATTGGATCACACGAGAAGGGGCTCAGAGGGTGTACATTGAGATCAAGTTCACCTTGAGGGACTGCAATAGTCTTCCGGGTGTCATGGGGACTTGCAAGGAGACGTTTAACCTGTACTACTATGAATCAGACAACGACAAAGAGCGTTTTATCCGAGAGAGCCAGTTTGCCAAGATCGACACCATTGCCGCCGACGAGAGCTTCACCCAGGTGGACATTGGCGACAGAATCATGAAGCTAAACACTGAGATCAGAGATGTGGGGCCATTGAGCAAGAAGGGGTTTTATCTGGCTTTTCAGGATGTGGGCGCCTGCATTGCCCTGGTATCGGTGCGCGTGTTCTACAAGAAGTGTCCGCTCACAGTTCGCAATCTGGCCCAGTTTCCAGACACCATCACAGGGGCCGATACGTCTTCACTGGTGGAAGTCCGAGGCTCCTGTGTCAACAACTCAGAAGAGAAGGATGTGCCAAAAATGTACTGTGGGGCAGATGGCGAGTGGCTGGTACCCATTGGCAACTGCCTATGCAATGCTGGGCATGAAGAGCGGAACGGAGAATGCCAAGGTAAGACGAGCCATATTGTACTTTTCGTTGGGGCTTAGTGCACGTAATTAAATCAGAGATGAGACTAAATGGAGTAAAGCCAGTAATTAGCAGCCCCTGTGGGATGTGGTGGGACAGAGGCGTCTAATGAGTAAGTGCTATAGCTCCAGGTGGCAAGGCTAAGATGGTTCAAACGCTGACAAAATAAATGACGCTGCTGTAATCAGCAGAAGGCCAAACACACTTGCTAACCGGCTCTTAGACCTGAACTGGCTTGATGCGCCCTCTGAAATGTGAATGAACGAGCTGAAGAACGGGTGTGATTGATCCATACTTAAAGAGAGTGGACTCCTTTTCGAACCCTGGTAAATGGTAAACGTCTCATCGCGTGTATATGTACATGAACAATTTACATGTGAAATTAGGATTGCTTTGTTCCCACTCCTTTGAGCCTTATGAAGAAAGTCTAGTTTTCCCTGCTTGTGGAGCAGTGTAGACAAGGCTCAACAGAGTGTTTTAAGTGCATTGGTTCCACTGAGCACCCATTGATAAGGGGCCCTAAGTGAAATCCATCTTGAGGAAAGACTTCTTTATTTCCCCAAGGAGGTGATAAAGAGCTAGTAAGAGGCTTCTATTTGATCTGTCTGTGGGCAGAGGCAATATTAAATTGTGATCCATTTTGGTTATTGAGGTTTTGAAGAAATCTAGGTGTTTTTATCATGTTGATTTGTATGTATCATATTACTAAAGTGATTCCTTTTTCTCACCTAATGTTTGGTGTATGCAATTCCTTCTTCCTTTATGTCCCCTTTCTGTTGGAATACTGGGAAGTCTGAAAGTTTTTTTCTTATAGCAACTTTGTTTCTGAGTAAGAGATGAGAGAAATTTATCTGTATATGGATAGCTCACATCATATGTGGAGTGAGGCTTAAAAAAATCAGTTATCTGAGGCTTTTTAAATTTTTGCTTGGCATTTATTTTTAGTGGTTATCGATAGCCTGCTGCTGCCAATCTTATTATGGTCACTACTAAACTCTGGAACTCTGGTCCCATCTATGGAATAGATCAGATTAATCTTTTTCTCAGGGTAATTGTTGAGCTGTAGACGGAGTTGCCCATGGTTCATCTGATTTGGTGATTAAAGACCCCGAAATAGCTGACTGCCAAACAATCTGTCTGGCATTTCAACTATCTTAATGACAAGCTGGGATTAACTATGGGAAATCCACTTGACTAACTTGAAATCAACAGTTATAACCTAAAAAAAAAAAATTGGCATTTTTAGTAATTCGGTTTCATAAAGTTATGCGTTTCTCCTTTCATAGTTTATACTTTCCTCAAGTGTCTTTCCTGATTTGCTTTAGTTATTTCTAGGAGTAGCTAACAATGAATGTCTTTTTATTTAATTGTAAATAAAGCAGAATAAGGGCTGCCTGCCTTTTTCATTGTCATAAAATAATAAGGTAAATTTGTAAACTTAAAAATTTAAAAGTTAGAATTCAAAGGATGTTTTTACCATTTAGTTTCTGTTGGCTTAGCAACTACTAGATAAACTGTATCAAATTGAAACCCTGAAGTATGTTCTGGTATTACTATAATAAAGTATACTGTTAGTGGCACCTGAATTAGAATAATCATAGAAGGAATAGTGAAATGAACAGGGCAGTGACAACATATCACACTTCAGAATAAATTATTCTGCCTGTTCATTTTTTGTAAGATAGGACTTGCACATCTCTACATGTCAAGGTTTACATATATATATGTATATATTCAACATCATTGTCTTCCATTTTCTGCTCAAATGTTCACATGTCTGGCATTACTACATCTCTCTATCCAATGTCATTGATTTTCAATTGTCACAGAGCCCGGTAACTCATACATTGCTACAGTGAGAAACTCCTGACAGTTTTACAACCTAAATTAGAAGGAAAAGAGAAAAAGATGGAGGGAGCAGTGAATGTAAAGGCAATTGAACATGTTAGTGGTTTGCTTTATGGAAATAATCTTGGGAACCTAGTCAATCATGTGGTTCATGGAAGGGGAGGAGCTCAATGTTTTAGGTCCAGTCCATTTCTAAGCAAACTGTTTCCGACACAAAGTCGGATGTTTAACAGATTGAGAAGGTCGGTTGAGCCACTTTTAAGAATCTTTGGCGATTCCTCACATGCTATGCAGTTGCTACTCACAGAACGATGAACTCTTTCAATAAGATACTTTTTGCACAAAACCTTGCACTTTGCTTGCTTGTTTGTTTTTAATACTACCAAGTAAGAGTCTCTCATGAATTTAGGAAGGAAGGAATAACTACAATGACAAAGGATTCTTAAATTCCAAACTGGAGTGAAACTTTAAAAGATGACTCAAGATTGTAGAAACTATAGGAGTAATAGAAATGGTTGTCTCCATCCTTGACATCATTAGCGGGTATCAGAGAAGCATCCAATTGAAACAGAAAGAACATCAAGACAAGGAAATGTGTCTCAACTTGGTCACTTAGCTGAATGTTTATTAAGCCCTCAGAGTCTTGGTTTGTTCATCTATAAAATGGGTTAATAATAATTGTATTTGGCTTACATACTTGCTATGAGGACACGGTGGTGTGCGATGAGTAGATTACACAGCACAAAACCAGTGTTAATGCTAGTTTTTTGTTGTTGTTTTTTTTAAAATCCTCTGCTCTTCCCAAGGATATGGCTGATGACTTTTCTTCTGATGACTTTTAAAAGTGTTGGGTTGAAGTAGTAAAAGGGAACTCATCTCTCAGCCCCACTTGGAAGTCAAGGTTAAACATAGGAAACATTGCCTTGCCCTAAAAAAGAATAATGTTGTTTTCCCAGTTCATATTGCAAATTGTATTTGGAGAGCGTCATTTTTTTTCCTCCTCTGTAGGAAAGAGAACTTTGAGTGAGAGAAAAGTAATTTGGGGGTGGGACAAAAAAAATGAGGGTGTAAAGAGAACTGAAGAAGAGATATAATGGAAGACTGTTAAGTCTTCAGCGCTTTGGCAGCAGGCTCCTCCTCAATTGTCTTTTCAATGGGTCTACTCTGGCAGGACAAATAGAAGAACAGGTGAAAGGTCACCTACTTCCTCATCCATCTTCCTTGGGGTCTGGGAGGTCAGAGTGAAGATTGATTAAGATCTTAAATGTTTGACAAAGGATCCCTGGGCAAAAATGGGCAGGGCGGGTGGGGGCCTGGGGTGTGCTGTTGTTTAAGCATAACCCTGGTCATATGCGGGAGTCCTCAAGGGGACTTGGGGACAGAACTACACTTCCTCTTGGAGTTCTTACTTCGAAGCAGTACATGCTAATGGAGAGAAAGGATGAAGAGCCGCGTCAAAAGGGCGGCAGGGTGGCAGCCGCTTTGCCCTCTAAAGCAGCCGCAAGTTCATTCTGTTTTTGAATAGCATTTTCTGAACCTGTTTGACTGAGTCTCAGCAAATCTCAGCGGGACAACAAAGAGTGTCAGCCACTCATCTGTCCTCCTCAGGAGGATGGCTGGCCGGAGTTCGCAGTGGCAGTTTGCACTAGCTTTGTGACTGGGTGCAGAGGATAAGAAACCAGCCTAGTTAGTCTAGTTACCAGTCCTCCTCAGATTGTCAGAGAAAGGAAACAAAGTCCATCCCAGACATCACACACACGCACACACACATGCACACACACGCACGCGGGCACACACACACATACACGCGCACACACATGCACACGCACACACACACACTGAAGAAATGTCCTAGATGTTTGACAGGGTTGTTTCCATTACCTCGGAAATAATAAGTAGAAGGAAGAGAGGGAAAATTCTTTATGAACTTATTTTTTTGTTTAATTAAAAAGCTGAAAAATGAAAGGAAAGTCACAGATTTACTCTTCGTGAAATATTAATAAGCAATATTTTCAGAGAGACTATAGAAATATAAAACTAATAACAAGAAAACAGTCTTATAGAGTCACTCTTAAGGCCTAGTAAATAATCACGACTGTGACAAAAATGTAACCAGGCAGACACAGGCCTTGCTGAAATATACAATTTTGCTATAGATTCTTTGGGGTCATATATATATGTAGGACTTCTATTATATGTCATTACACATATGATGCCTTCATATCAGCAAAAGGTATCTTATTAAAAGCTCTTCTGAGAAAAAAATAAGACAGAACTACTTTGATGGCTGTAAAATAGAAATATTTCAAATCTGTGCTCTAAAAAGAGAAACAGCTGCTAAAAAAAAAAAAAAAGATTGCTTTGTTTTCTTAAGGACCTTAGGAGAAAGAAATGCTGGAAAGGAAGCATTTAAAATATAGTTCAGAGAGATGCTGTTTCATATCCTTTCCAGTTTTGAAATTTTCTTCTACCTTTGAATCATGTCTTTAAGATTCAATTGCTTGAAACACATACCTGCTTTTATCTCTGGCTTTGAAGCGTGGCTGTGATCATTGAAAGATGCAGTTCTTCATATATGAGAAGAAGGGGGTTTAATTATTGTCCTTTTTCTGTTATACTTTATTTCTTCTTCTTGTGTAACTGGACTTCTTTTTGAGTGTGAATGATGCAATGGTCTCTATTTTGGGTTCACCAAAGCATCACATAGGAATTATCTCAGTTAGGGATTTTCAAATATAGTACTTAAGATTTGATGACTTATTCTAGTCTAAATGAGCTTCCTTGTACCTTTTTAAAAAATGAACTAAGATATAATTATTCTTTTAAGATACCAGTCTTTAGGAAAAGGATTGATTTAATGGTTTCTCAGTCGCTATTGTGCAAAGCAAAGGTGGTCATGATATAAATTTGAATTTCATATCATTAAAATTTACTACTTAAGTGATTTTTTTTTGCACTTAATTGATGAATTTAACATTTTCAAAGAACTTCATGCTTAACTCTAATTTTTTTATGAGTTACCACTGTACAATTTGGCAGGTAACCCAAATATATCTTTATTACATGTATTAAAATATTAATAGAAATGGAATTATCCTCTTAGTTGTCATTTTGGTTTTATAATACTCACCTACGATCATGGACATCGTTCCATGTTAGAAACAATAACTTCTTCATTCAGTAGATATTTAGTTTCTTCATTTTTCCTGGTAATATTTTTAAATAAACACTCTAATTCATAACTTTATTAAAAAAACTTAATGATTAACTTTGCTTTGTAATTTTTCTGGCTTTATCTTGGACAAGTGAATTTAGTAAAACTTCTTTATCATGAGAACGTAAACGGAGGAGTGGTGTCCAGACAAGTAACGGCAGAAACGATTATGGAACATGGTGGGGTCTCATTAAATGTTCATTAAATGAGTGAATAAATAAATACGGAAGGAATCGTGGTCCATTTTATATTAAACTTTCATTTGGTGGAGCAATGTTTCATGGAGTCAACGCGATATATCAAAATCTTTGTATGTGACTAATGTATTCATGAGGTCCTTGTTTATAATTCCTACTTCGATTAGGCTTTAAGTATTTTCATCATTTTTATGAATCATCTCTGTGCTTGAAAGTTCAGCTCGTGAGTTTACACCGAGTTATTTTAGTACAAAATGGCTAAACCTTTGCCTTTGGAGTTTGAGACGAGTTTAGTTTCCAGTTGTGCTATTTAACCAGATGAGTCATCATGGATACTAACTTAACCCCCTAATCTCAAGTTCACATTTTGCAAATTGATGGCAACCGTATGTTGTTATGTAGGACACACACATATAAGCATGTATGCATAAAGGGTTTAGCACAGAGCCTAGAATCATTAGTAAGTGAAAATCATTATTGTTAACTTTATTGCTGTTAAATAGAAATATGGCGTCAGTATGGGCTGTTGACTGCTTTCAACAAGGAAAGCCGTTCAGTTAGTTGCAGAGTAGAGGTTTTTTGTTTTGAGGGGAGCGATGATGACAAATAAAGGGTAAGGGATGGTATGAAATAGCTGTTCTTGTCTGTATTGATCAAATCTTCGGTTCCCCAAGTTATTGCACTAACGCAGTGATTCTCAAAGTGTATTCCAGCTGGATTCCCTAAGACTCTTGCATGGAGTCTGCAAGTTAAAACTTTCTTAATAACACTAGGATGTTATCTGCCTTTTCTTCTCTTCCTCTCATACCTGGAGTTTTCCAGAGGCTGCCTGGTGTGTGATGTCTTATCAAATTGAGTACAAAAGCAAATATGAGCTGTCCTCTATTAAGCCAGGCATCGAAGAGATTTGCAAATAAATAAGTAGATACCACTCTTCTCACTAATTTCTTTTGTTGAGGGAAATATAGTTAT
>NW_011888823.1:1205022-1206949 GCF_000151845.1 Pteropus vampyrus
ATGTAAAGGCAATTGAACATGTTAGTGGTTTGCTTTATGGAAATAATCTTGGGAACCTAGTCAATCATGTGGTTCATGGAAGGGGAGGAGCTCAATGTTTTAGGTCCAGTCCATTTCTAAGCAAACTGTTTCCGACACAAAGTCGGATGTTTAACAGATTGAGAAGGTCGGTTGAGCCACTTTTAAGAATCTTTGGCAATTCCTCACATGCTATGCAGTTGCTACTCACAGAACGATGAACTCTTTCAATAAGATACTTTTTGCACAAAACCTTGCACTTTGCTTGCTTGTTTGTTTTTAATACTACCAAGTAAGAGTCTCTCATGAATTTAGGAAGGAAGGAATAACTACAATGACAAAGGATTCTTAAATTCCAAACTGGAGTGAAACTTTAAAAGATGACTCAAGATTGTAGAAACTATAGGAGTAATAGAAATGGTTGTCTCCATCCTTGACATCATTAGCGGGTATCAGAGAAGCATCCAATTGAAACAGAAAGAACATCAAGACAAGGAAATGTGTCTCAACTTGGTCACTTAGCTGAATGTTTATTAAGCCCTCAGAGTCTTGGTTTGTTCATCTATAAAATGGGTTAATAATAATTGTATTTGGCTTACATACTTGCTATGAGGACACGGTGGTGTGCGATGAGTAGATTACACAGCACAAAACCAGTGTTAATGCTAGTTTTTTGTTGTTGTTTTTTTTAAAATCCTCTGCTCTTCCCAAGGATATGGCTGATGACTTTTCTTCTGATGACTTTTAAAAGTGTTGGGTTGAAGTAGTAAAAGGGAACTCATCTCTCAGCCCCGCTTGGAAGTCAAGGTTAAACATAGGAAACATTGCCTTGCCCTAAAAAAGAATAATGTTGTTTTCCCAGTTCATATTGCAAATTGTATTTGGAGAGCGTCATTTTTTTTTCCTCCCCTGTAGGAAAGAGAACTTTGAGTGAGAGAAAAGTAATTTGGGGGTGGGACAAAAAAAATGAGGGTGTAAAGAGAACTGAAGAAGAGATATAATGGAAGACTGTTAAGTCTTCAGCGCTTTGGCAGCAGGCTCCTCCTCAATTGTCTTTTCAATGGGTCTACTCTGGCAGGACAAATAGAAGAACAGGTGAAAGGTCACCTACTTCCTCATCCATCTTCCTTGGGGTCTGGGAGGTCAGAGTGAAGATTGATTAAGATCTTAAATGTTTGACAAAGGATCCCTGGGCAAAAATGGGCAGGGCGGGTGGGGGCCTGGGGTGTGCTGTTGTTTAAGCATAACCCTGGTCATATGCGGGAGTCCTCAAGGGGACTTGGGGACAGAACTACACTTCCTCTTGGAGTTCTTACTTCGAAGCAGTACATGCTAATGGAGAGAAAGGATGAAGAGCCGCGTCAAAAGGGCGGCAGGGTGGCAGCCGCTTTGCCCTCTAAAGCAGCCGCAAGTTCATTCTGTTTTTGAATAGCATTTTCTGAACCTGTTTGACTGAGTCTCAGCAAATCTCAGCGGGACAACAAAGAGTGTCAGCCACTCATCTGTCCTCCTCAGGAGGATGACTGGCCGGAGTTCGCAGTGGCAGTTTGCACTAGCTTTGTGACTGGGTGCAGAGGATAAGAAACCAGCCTAGTTAGTCTAGTTACCAGTCCTCCTCAGATTGTCAGAGAAAGGAAACAAAGTCCATCCCAGACATCACACACACGCACACACACATGCACACACACGCACGCGGGCACACACACACATACACGCGCACACACATGCACACGCACACACACACACTGAAGAAATGTCCTAGATGTTTGACAGGGTTGTTTCCATTACCTCGGAAATAATAAGTAGAAGGAAGAGAGGGAAAATTCTTTATGAACTTATTTTTTTGTTTAATTAAAAAGCTGAAAAATGAAAGGAAAGTCACAGATTTACTCTTCGTGAAATATTAATA
>NW_011888823.1:1209909-1218150 GCF_000151845.1 Pteropus vampyrus
GCCTTCTTGCAAAACAACACACCCATTCCCCCCTTTCACAAAGGCAATGAGGGCTTCCTTTGGAAACTCCAGCCAAAATATCCTTCTGTTTATGCAGAACCCAATGATTTAGAGGCCATGCAAATTAATTCGATTTTGATTTGAATGCTTCCAGAGATTGGGGATGGAGGAGGAGAGTGGACTATTTACCCAGGGCTCTTTCTGTGCAACAGGTCCCCCCACCCCACCCCCAGCCCCAATGCGGTCAGTTGTCACTCCCCGGCCCTTTGCCCCATGAAAAACAACTCAAACTCCTGCTGCTCATTTTATTCTGACCTTTAGGAAGAAACCTAGCAGTTGGTGAATCCCTTGGTTTGTCTGTGTAGTGACAGCTTCAGCTGGAATCTTGCTGTTCTTTCTGAGGTGGGAGGAGGTAGCACTATTCGGATTATGCTAGGAATGTTTAGAAGTGTCCCAACAAAGGAGTTAAAAAAATGTAAAGTAAAAGATAAAATTCTTTGAGAAAGAATGATCAGGTCTCAGGAAGTTCCAAAGATAGGCTTTAGGTCACTAGTGGGCTGGAATCCATTCATTCCTTCAACAAACAGATATTGAAAGTGGGTAATTTACAAACCACCATTGGTATTTTCATCTTTTTCTACATCTATGGACAAACACATCAGCTTTCATGCCCAGAATCACAACTGAAGTCCCTTATTTTCACTTATGCCGCAGATAAATTTCTTTAAAAGGTATATTGACTATAATTCTGTTCCTTATTCCACTCACTTTGGGAATTACTGTCTTTCCATCCCACCCAATGTCTCCAAATTTCCTTTAACCATTGCTTTATTCCCCTAGAATGGAATCGCAAGTACACTGCATAATTTGCCCAACAGACTTCACTCTCTGCTTGAAATCAGCACTACCCTCAGAAGGCCGTGATCATATGTATTCTATAAACTAGAAGAAGAGGACAATGCATGAAATGTTTTTGAAGTTCAATTAGTCTTGAGTTCAAACTAATTTCACAGGGCAGAAAGTGGGCATAGCCAGACCTCACGGTGTAATTAAGTGGAGGTCAGCAAAGACAACATCTAAATGTGGAAGAGCTTTGCCTTAGCCCCACATGGTCTGACAGAGTTTGATGGTGCTGTTCAAAGTCCATTTGGGATGGATTATTAGGATTAAAGAACAGCAGAAGGCTCTGTACTCCGTGCGTTCTCTGGTGTCATTAGTGGATGAGAAAATTCAGCTGCTTATCTGGCTCTTGTTTCTAACGATGGATTTAAACAGACCCACACTTCTCAAAGGTGATCTTAGTAACCTCTTCTTAATAAGTTACAGATCTCAAATTGCCCCAAATCCTTAAAGGGCCATTTGAAGGAAGTTGATTGATAATTATCATCTCCCCTACGTGTATGGATATTTTCTGCAGCGGTACAAAGCTATGGTACAGTTTCTTAATTACCCAGATAATCCTGTTTGCTTGTATTTTTAAACTATGAAGTACTGGGTAATTATTCAATTCTTAATAGAAGGCAAATGGCAATGTAAACAATAATTAGGATGGGAGACAGACTAATGCGCTTCAAAGCAAATTGGGTTTTTTTCATACTGTTAAACATGAAGTCCCATAAAGCTAACAGTTTAGAAGAAAGGCAAAAAAGGTTCCATTTTATTCATATTTTGTGGTGTTATCTCTTGATGGCTCATTTCTGCGAATAGCAGTTTGCCCCAACGAAGCTGGCTGAGCCCAAGCCAAACGTTTCCCTAACAATCCCTTCCCCGCTGTTTGACATTTGGCTGTGTTCTCCCAGGGCTCCAGATTGGTCCTTTGTCTGCTTCAGATCCCAGGGGTCAGAGGTTAACAGAATACTGATGTCCTCCCATAATACCATGGCAGGTAAATATGGGCCAACCTCCTGATCAGTTAAGACGCAGCTCAGGCAAGAATGCTTTTCTCAGGGGCCTTTGTCCTTAAGAACTTCCCTGATTTAAGATGCCAGCTTTCCCAACTATTGCTTTTTTCTACAGCGCTTCCTTTATTATGAGAGCTGCCTTCTCTTTCATATGGCTTGTTTGTTCACAACTGACAATATATATCCCCAGAAATACAGGACCTGAAAATTACGAGCAAATCATCTCTTTCGATTAATTCATTTTACAAACTTAAGATGGTCATCATACTTTGCAATCTTTGCACAGTTAATTATGTCTTGCAGTCTTATCTGTACTGTAGGTTTTATTGATGAAATAATAAACTGATGACAAAGGTACTAGACAAAAATACTTTAGTAATGGTGCTATTACCCGCTTCCTTTTTTTCTGTCTGGCCTTCATAGTGTATTGCCAGTTAGAGGTGTAATTAAATGAACGATCAATTTTATTTTCCGTTTTTATTATTTATGAAGATGTCAAGCATTCATCAATATCAATTTTATTAATATTTTACATCAGTTTAATTATATCGACCTTAATTTTTCTCCCAAGATTAATGTAACTCAATAGGCTATTTTCTAATTGGTTGTGATACACACACAGGCCTTAAAAGTTTAAACTGTCTTTCAAACTTTCAGACTTCTTGTTACCATCAAGTAATTTTAGGCCACTTTTCAATATATGAGCTCTCCCATTTCTATTTGGCCAACCTCCTTCACATTGCGCTGTGAACTTGATACTTAGATTCATTTGTTTTCAGTTTTAAGTGTTTGAAAAAGACATCCCCACTTTGAAAAACTGTTTCCTTTTCAAGTGTCCAGCTTGGCAATGACTGAAGCAACTCCTCCCGACTCCCCACCCCCTCCAGGCAAATTACCATGTTAAAAGAAGGGATCAATACCTTCCTGGCTCCTCCACCCTCCTTACTCTCTTCCAAGAGGGGAGAGTTTTGAAGAACCCTGGGAGACCCTTGACAGATGTGCCAGGAGGCTTCAAGAGGGTTGTCAATTTGGGAGTGCGGAACACTGACAGTTTGATCCAGTGCCCAGACTGCTTCTCCACTGGCCATTTGAAAATGGATGCAAGAAGAATTGACAGCTTCAGGAAAGCTCTAGCAGTTCATATAATTATGGAGAGGATTAGAAGAAAAGTGTTGGGAGAAATAAGAGATCAATACAGGGGCACCAGTTGGCTGAACTTACCTATAGCTGTTAGAGCATTTCATTCTGTAATATTTAGCCTGTGCAGAGAAGAATATTTTATAATTTTGTTTTTTTAAGAGTTGTGCAAGCCTTTGCATAAGAAAAAAAAAAAGCAGCCACTGATTCTTGAGAGCAGACTTGTAAGTAATTAACAGTGTAATGCTCCTAGTACTTAAGATGCAAAGGTGCTAATTAACTAATGGGAAAAATTGAGATTTCATTACTCTGTCTCTAACTGAGGTGCCAGCAAAGAAGTGAAGCTGAAAGTAATATTTGAACATCCAGGTTTCTATCTGTAGCATTTTCTTTGGGGTCTGCCTCTCTATTTGTATCCTGGAGTTTAAAAATTAGAATTAATGCAGGGGTACATTAAAACAACATAAAAATGTGTTTTTTTTTAAGAAAGGAATTCATGTTTATTTATAAGTGAGAACGTTATCTTTGCATGGATGAAAGAAAAACATTAAAAAGAAAAAGTTTGAAACATACAACCCGAGGGTCTCAAATGATTTTACTTTTAGGAAGTTATCCTCCACAGGGCAAAAACGGCTACTGTAAACTAAACCATAGCGAAAATAAACCCGAGTACATAATTTATTCTAAACTTAATGAAGGATTCTGGGATCCTCATTTACAAAATGTTGTAACTATAACTATTTATTCTCATAATTTTAAATGGGTAGTTGATATGGCCAGAATCCTGCACTATGATTTTAGCAATTGCACCGAAATTTTTTTTCAAAATTCATTGTTAAATCTTCCAGAGAAACAAAGTCATTTATTGAAGAAAAGTAATGTCTGACCTTATAAAAATCACAACTATTATTGCAACTTTAAAAAATAGATATAGTAAAAAGAACTTTCCCAAAAGTAGATTGTTGACTTCTACTACAGATAATTGAAAAACACAAACCTATTGAGCTTTTCCAATATTTTCCATTATATCTTCTAGCTGGTTATCACCGATCTACAGGAAAGCTATTGATTTTTCTGTGTTTATCTTACATCCAATCTCTTTATTGAACTGTCTCATGAATACTAATAGGTTTTCAGTTAACTCTCCAGGGCTCTCTAGAGAACTAATACTTTTGACTACAAGCACTTATTTTTTTCTCCTTTCCAAGAATTCGACCTCTTATTTCTGATTTTTATCTTACAACAGTGGTCAGAATTTTCAGACTGGTAATAAATAATAGTGTAGATTGTAAGCATCTTTATTCTATGCCCGATTTTAATGGGCATAATTTAAGTATGCTATGAGGTATGTTTTCTTAATATCATATAAACAAGTTTTAAGCATTTCTCAGATAGAACAAATTTCAAATTTTGTCAAATTACTTCAGGTATTTTATTTGTGTGACTTTTTTCTTGCTGTCTTTATGAGATTGAAGGTATTTGTAGATTTTTCTGATAATACACCATAAACTTTATTTGTATCTGTGGGGGGAAAAAAAAAAAAACCTATAAGATGGCAGTGGATTTGATATATAGAAGCTCAAATTCTATTTGTTAATTGAAAATAGTGATTAAAAGCTTTAGAATAGGGATTGAATTTTAATCCCAATTTTGTCACTTACAATGTGTTTGGGCTGGTTACTTAAGTTTAATACTTTGGTTTTCTACTCTATAACATGGGAATAATGATAATGAGTATATTTAGGATTAAATAGGAATGTATGTAAGTCTCAGCTAAGAAGTGACATTTATTTAGTGTTCAGTAAAAAGGACAGTTTTTATTATTTTATTTTGAATCCTTCATAAATATCCAAGTGATATTAGCCTATATGTTCTCTCTTTTTCGAACTCCACTCCTCTCTCTCTCTCTCTCTCTCTCTCTCTCTCTTTAGTTTTACCAAGTTTGAGTATTATGGTCAATTTGTAAATTTTTTTACTAATATTCTAGAAAGTTAATGTGCATGAGAACTAGCTTTTATCTGCGAGCTTAAAAGATTTCACCATTAAATCTGGTTCTGGACTGTGCACTTATGATTTGGGCACTTTGCTGTTATGTTTGCTAGATTTAATAAAAAGAGCAACAACCACGGGAAGGAAACTGGCTCTGCGACCTTGTTCAGTTGCTTTCCAAGTCACATAAATGGCTTTTCCAATTCAGCATCGTAGACATGTTCTTTGACTTTGGTTTGGGCTGTTCCCAGCCTCTCTAACTTTAGGGCAAAAAGCAAAGATCTCATCTACAATTATGTTATTGAGATTTCTCGTTATCTTGTGTAGATTTTAAGCATATAAGTTAAAGGTAATGGAATCTTTAAACCTGGAGCTAGTGTGTGGACATAACTGAGCTATTCATTAATCATGAACCTGGCTGCTAATGAGAATCCAGTTGAGAAAATATTTACTATCCCATTTGGGAAAGCTGCATTTTGCCGCAGAGAGAATATGGTCTCAGCCCTTTGGAACTGTGGTGCTTTGCTCTCTTTTTTTTATTGAGAGAGAAAGAGAGAACATGAAATGACAGATCCACTGTTGTAGAAACATCTGGTGCTCTTTAGAGCTGCAACTTTGACATAATAATTTGTAAAAACAATTTTTTTATTGGTTGTGAGGATTGGCAAGTTGTATTTTTTATTTTACACAACAGGCAGAACAAAGACCAGAAGACGGATATTGCCTCAATATAAGGAAGGGCTGTCTAATATTTTGAACTGGACATGCGTAGAGCGTGATGCTTTCTGAGATGATGAGCTCTACGTACGTCATTAGAGCCAATGTCGCCCTGGCTGATGACCCCAGGGCATCTAACAGTATCCCTGAAGTAAGCGATCAGAGGCCCTGTGTTTCTCAAAAGGGGCAGCCTTGTCATTTCGGGCAGTAAGATTCTTCTTTGAGTAATATTTACCAAATGTTTTGGGTCTGTCCTGTGCACAGCGAGCATGAGCATTGCGAAGTCCTTGTGCACCAAGTGCCTGCGGCATCTTCCAGTCACTGTGACAGACTGAAACCTCCCCTCACTTTTCCAAATGTCTCAGAAATGGATAGTATTCTCAATGGTAAACTTCTAGATTAGACAAACTATAAGATTACTTGCAAACTATAAGATTACTTATATCTATTACTCTACATAATTACTCTTTTAGATATTTTAGATTCCCTGTAGGGTTAGGTAAGCTAAGTCTAGGGTCTTAGAACACAGAAAAGATGGAGAAGATTTTCAAACAATCCCATATAGCAATTGCTTTATTTTCTTTAAATCTAAGTGTACATCATAACATCTCAAAATCGATAAATGTTTCCCCAGCAGGCACCAATTAAAGGCGATGGAGAATGTCTTTTGGAAAAAATTATTAATGTTTTCTAAAAATATCTGTAATGATGACCATCAACTAACTGCTCCACTGGCTTCAATTTCTTTACTTCCAAAACAGCCTTATAAGGCAGGTCTGTTATTATCTCCATTTTACAGTTGGGAAAGCTGAGGCATGGGAAGGTGCCTTAGGCCATATAGACTAGCAACATGACTTGAAACCAGATAGACTGGCTCCAGACTTCTTAGCTGTCAACTCTATACCATACTTTCCTTGGGGATGAACTGTTAGAAGGAAAGAAACCTCTCTCCAAGTTAACTAACAATATGAGTTATAGAATTATGTAAACAGTGACCTGGCTGTACTTCAAAATTTGTCAAACATTCATCTGTCAAGAGATGGACTTTGCATTATTTTGAATGGCCTTGCCAAGACAAACTTTGACTTTCTGATTATTAAGGCCGAAGACTTGTCATAGAACGTGTGACTGAGCAAATTATTCTTATTTTGATTATATCACAGCAGACAGGGAAGTTACAAGTATAGACCCAAGTTTACAAAAGACAGTGTCAGCTCATCCTAACAGGACAGCTTAACCAAATGAGAACTTTCTGATTTCTCAAATGCTACGCAATAAATAAATCCAAGGAGATTTAAAAGGAAAATCAATCGAACAAGGGTTAACTTTTAATGATCTATATGTTGTGTACGTGCTTTTACGCTGATTCAGTCAGAGTATTTATTTGCAAATGTGTGCAGAAAAAAAAGAAATGGCAATGAAACATTTGGAAGGCAGTTCCTTTATGTATTAAGGGTGAAAGCAAAAAAAGATGGAGTAAACCATTGCAAATGGTGCGATGTGCTCATTCCTTCGGAACTCACACAGCCATCCTACCCTTTCTCCTTGGTGTCGCTTCCCTGTGGCTATAGTGGAAATGGCTCACCTTTCAGCACCTAAAACCAGTTATTTCCTGAATTGGTAAATCATATTAATCACAAAAGTTCTCTCTCTCTCTCTTTTTTTTTAAGTCTGAGCCATTTAGGATCAGGTTTTCTGTTGGTTGCAACACAACCCCAATTAACAAAGGAGGTCACTGCTTTACCATGGCAATTACTTGAGCATGCAAACTCGTTTTCCATACACAAATGTTGCACATAGGAAACATAACGTGTTTGCCCACGCTGAGACGTTCCCCTTCCAGAAGATTTCTTTGTAGGGCTATAAACGGTGGAAACGTCATGGAGACTATTTATCCTCCCTTCTCAGCCTGAAGGCTAGATGGGCTAATTTGGGTTCTGCTGCTGACCAAGGCAGAGAGAGACCCTCTTTTCCATACTGGGCTTCCTGAAGTGGGACGTCTCTCTTTTTAGAAGTGGAGAATATTCAAGTTGGGAGGATCTTCGAAATCCTTTATTTAGTTCATGCTTTTCATTTTACAGATGAGGAAACCGAGGTTCAAATGAATTAAGTACATAATAAATTAATAAGGACTGGCATCTGAAAGTCTAGAGTTTTAGTCTTGCTTTCTAGTTGTGCTAAAGAGAGGATAATCCTAGGGAAAAAATGTGGGGGCCAAAGCAGAATGGTATCTGTATATCTTTGAGGCTGGCCTTGGGACAATCAGATCCTGTATTCCCAAGCTTACTCCTCAACCTAAGTCTTCTGAAATGAGATCACATTTGGTTTTCGATTGCAATCCTTAAGGTTTCAGTAAACTTTTCCCCCTAATGGGCTTGAAATCTCCAAATATACTGCCTCTTTCTGAGGTCTTCATGTCTTTCTACGCACTTTTCCCTCTCCAAACAGTTTGCAGCCTAAGGAAGTGGACGGTCCTGTAAAAATGTTTATAACATGT
>NW_011888823.1:1218200-1226790 GCF_000151845.1 Pteropus vampyrus
AATAAATAAATCCAAGGAGATTTAAAAGGAAAATCAATCGAACAAGGGTTAACTTTTAATGATCTATATGTTGTGTACGTGCTTTTACGCTGATTCAGTCAGAGTATTTATTTGCAAATGTGTGCAGAAAAAAAAGAAATGGCAATGAAACATTTGGAAGGCAGTTCCTCTATGTATTAAGGGTGAAAGCAAAAAAAGATGGAGTAAACCATTGCAAATGGTGCGATGTGCTCATTCCTTCGGAACTCACACAGCCATCCTACCCTTTCTCCTTGGTGTCGCTTCCCTGTGGCTATAGTGGAAATGGCTCACCTTTCAGCACCTAAAACCAGTTATTTCCTGAATTGGTAAATCATATTAATCACAAAAGTTCTCTCTCTCTCTCTTTTTTTTTAAGTCTGAGCCATTTAGGATCAGGTTTTCTGTTGGTTGCAACACAACCCCAATTAACAAAGGAGGTCACTGCTTTACCATGGCAATTACTTGAGCATGCAAACTCGTTTTCCATACACAAATGTTGCACATAGGAAACATAACGTGTTTGCCCACGCTGAGACGTTCCCCTTCCAGAAGATTTCTTTGTAGGGCTATAAACGGTGGAAACGTCATGGAGACTATTTATCCTCCCTTCTCAGCCTGAAGGCTAGATGGGCTAATTTGGGTTCTGCTGCTGACCAAGGCAGAGAGAGACCCTCTTTTCCATACTGGGCTTCCTGAAGTGGGACGTCTCTCTTTTTAGAAGTGGAGAATATTCAAGTTGGGAGGATCTTCGAAATCCTTTATTTAGTTCATGCTTTTCATTTTACAGATGAGGAAACCGAGGTTCAAATGAATTAAGTACATAATAAATTAATAAGGACTGGCATCTGAAAGTCTAGAGTTTTAGTCTTGCTTTCTAGTTGTGCTAAAGAGAGGATAATCCTAGGGGAAAAATGTGGGGGCCAAAGCAGAATGGTATCTGTATATCTTTGAGGCTGGCCTTGGGACAATCAGATCCTGTATTCCCAAGCTTACTCCTCAACCTAAGTCTTCTGAAATGAGATCACATTTGGTTTTTGATTGCAATCCTTAAGGTTTCAGTAAACTTTTCCCCCTAATGGGCTTGAAATCTCCAAATATACTGCCTCTTTCTGAGGTCTTCATGTCTTTCTACGCACTTTTCCCTCTCCAAACAGTTTGCAGCCTAAGGAAGTGGACGGTCCTGTAAAAATGTTTATAACATGTGATAAGTAAGCTCAGGTGAGGACCTGAAGGAGGGAGATGCTGAGTCCTATTGAGGAGGAGATGTGAAGGAAGGATTTTGGAAATTTAAGAGTATCGAAGAACAACTGATTTCAACAGTAAATAATTCTTAAGCATCTGCTATGCCCAGTCAGTGCATAATGCATATGACATAAACTCGAGAGTGGACACAGTGGCCTATGGGATATAGAGCATACGTGAAAGGGAAAGTTTTGAATAACATTCTAAGTTTTAGGCTTGGTCCATCAGTACATGGTGATTCCATTCTTATATTAAGGAATTCTGAGAGGATAAGGTAATTTTTAAGGTTTGGCATGGCAGGATGAAGAATTAGTTTATCCTTGCTAAGTGTAGAATATGTGAGTGGATGAGGATATAATCTAGGAAAAGTAGATGATCATAACTCTATTTGCTTTCTAATTCTGAATTTGACTTTGTAGAAAAACAAGTTTTGAGAGGCTTTCGTATGATACTGTTTGGGAAATATCTCGGTCTGCCACAGCTGCCATAACAACATGCGGAGTCTGGGTGCCTTAAACACAGATTTATTTTTTCACAGTCCTGGAAGCCGGAAGTCCAGGATTAGGGTGCCATCAGGGTTGGTTTCGGTGAAAGTTCTTTTCTTGAGTGTAGACAGTTGCCTTCTCTCTGTGTCCTCAGGACTTTTTCTCAGCTCGTGTAAGATAAGAGGTATCCCATGCCCCTTCCTCTTCTTATAAGCACACCGGTCCTATGGGATTAAGACTCCACCCTTATAACCTCATTTAACCTTAATCACCTCCTTAAAGGTGTCCACAAATACAGTCGTGGCTTTCAACATAGAAATTTACAGGGGGACACAGCTCATTCCATCACAGAAGATGAAAATGTCTTTCTCTTTGTTTGATAAGGCATTGTGAACATGTGGCACAATGTTAAGACTTAGCTTCTGTATCAACTTTCTGTCTTCATGTCTTAGAATATATTTTGTTTATCTGTCTATGCCTGTGTGAGTTTCTCATGAAGACAGCGTGGCTTGGTGGCCTAGAGCCTGGGCTCTGTTGACCAGGGTTTTTATAGGGATGTGCATCTTATAAAGTAATTACTTAATCCTTTGTATTCTTCATCTGTGAAATGGAGATACTATTACTTTTACTTTTGCAGTATAATTCACAGGATTTATATACAGGTTAGATTTATTTACATATTTATTATGTATTTGGTTAAAGAAGATAGTTTAATTTTTTTTTTTTTATTTCATCTGTTAATACTTCACTTGACTATAGATAGTCAGAGTTCACATTAATTGTACTCTGGTTTTATTGTGTGAATAGCTGTTAAGGATAGCATGGGAAACCCTACTTACTGAGCTACCTAAATATGGTTTTCAGCCATGTTCAAGAAAAAGGATGAATCACAAAGTTATCAGGTTAAGAAAAAACAAAAACAAGTATTTCACGTCGCTTGTAGAAAAATGTGATAATAGAAAGCAAGTAAAAAGACAAGCAAAATCATCTATGTCATTACACAGTGAAGCCAGGCTTATCATGGTTTCTATACTTTCAAACTTTTTTTGATGTATGTACACACACATGCACAAGATAATTGATCATGCGGCATGATCATAAAATCTTTCCAGATCAAGAAACATAACTTCATGACATCAGTTTTGGTGGCACAGAGTTTTCCGTTGCTTGCATGTGCCAGTTTCTTCAGCTGTCCTTTATTGTCAGAAGTTTAGGTTGCTTTTGGTGCTTTTAATATTATCCTGAATAGTCTCATAGCATAATATCTTCAAATGTAGCCTTCATTATTTTCAAATAATTGTTAGGTTGAAAGATACACAATTTTAAAGGCTTTGATACTCAGTTTTGAGAGACATGCTTACCTAAACTAGCAACAAAGAGGAATAGCACACCTCTAGTGACATTATATGTTAATTTCCTTGCGGTACTCATTAATGACATGAACTCTAACATGGATTGGTTTTGCTCATTAGCACTTGCCTGTGAAAAAACTTCTTTTAAGGATTTTGCCAACAAAGCCCTTTTTTTTTTCATTCTAAAAATCAATTAATTTTGTTTTAACAAATGTAGGATTCTTTGGCTACCTGTGACAGCTGTGGGCAGCTAGCCTGTGATATAAAGGATACCCTTTTATCTAGAGGATTATATAGTTCAGCTGCCTGATGTAAATTGCCTCTAAATCTACTGTAAGGTTTCCCTCCCCATATCTAAGGAGCATCATTGCTTTAAAAACTGGAGAAACACTGCTTTTCAAAAAGATGTTGTTAAAGGCTGATTGTTTTTATAGAATCACTTAGACACTGGTGTCTTACAATTCTACAGATTACCTTCCAGTCGGTCACCAGCTAGAAGGGAAAATGACTTCATGGACTATGCATAAACTTTAAAATACCTACACAGGCAGAAACCAGGAGACGGAATCCCTATAGGGTTGGCTGATTCTTTCTTTATAAGTTAAATAAATTGATCGCTGTGGAATCAATTGTTTCTTTGACCATCAAATTCATCTCATTGTATTCCAGAGCTCTAGCACCTTTAAACGAGGTGCCTGTGACGGGCTTCCTTGCTCTCACCTCCCAGGACCACTTATTCACTGTGGAACATGAATTACCCAGTTCACTCTGCACCTCCCCGCTTTTAAAACAAATTAAACATCTTGCAAATTATTTTCCCAAGTGGATGGACAGAACATGGACAAATGTTTTGTCCTTTCTTTTCCACCTTCCCCTGCTCCTTTCGCCTCCCTCTTTCTCAGCACCCCAGCTCTAATTTAGGAGACCTTGTTATTTGGAAATAGGATAGAGTCTCCAAGGACAGCGAAACTAGGGATGCACTTGCTGGAACCTGACACATTCATTCTGCTTTCTCCGACTCATCTCTTAGCAGGATGAAAAATAAAACCATATTATTGTTTTGATTTTTTTTCCTACGAAACGAATTAACCCATGTTATGCATGAAACAAATTCTGTTCATTGCAGAGCATTGGGAAAATGCAGAGAAAGGAACACAATCGCACACAGAGCAAACCTGAACTCATATTTGGGGACATCGCAGTACTTATGCTCTGGCTTCTTTCTCCACATGCCCAAGTGCAGAATGGCTTTCCTCTGCTTTGCGTGGAGGCGCTGGCCTTTTTCTTGCCCCAGCCAGTGCAGACCAAGGAAGTGCTTCGCTGGCCTCAGAATCCGCTCCTTGCTAGGTAGGGTATTGGTTTTGCTGTGATAGGCTGCATCCCTGTCCTGCCTGAGGTGAACACTGGCATCTACAAGCCTATGGCATTACAGCTTTCCACACACCTTGTTAGTGCAGAAACTACAACTACTTCTGTCTCTCTTTCCAGCTCAGCATTCCAGTTCCCACTGGGACCAGCACTTTTGGCTGTAACCCTGCAATCCTCTGTGAACGAATTTGCCCTTCCCTTCCCCTAGGCCGCTGGGCCTTCTTTCTCAACCCCACAAAACCTTGCTCTGAATCAGCAGGAACTTGAATGTGGGTTGCTCACTTGACTTCTAGTGAGGAACTTTCTTAGGACCCCCTAGCTGCTTCTGTTTTCTGTCCTCTAGCCAGAAGCCCTCAGAGTTGAGTGTTGTACCAAGTCAAGACTTAGTTCTCTAGAATATTTTGGACACTAATTTGTCTATACGTCAGTTTCTTTAGTTCGAGTCCCCAGATTCCTAGCTCCTTCCGTTGCCCATGTCGGTGAAGTTTCTGCATGCCTGGCTAGCCAACCTGTCCAAGATAAGCAGTGAGCTCTATGCCATGGGAAATGTTTACGCAGAAACTAGAGGGAATCTTTAGTAAGAGAAGCTTCAGCAACATCCCTCCCTGGAAAGAGGAACCAGAATGACTGCTCTGGCCTCTTATGATTTTAAGATTATAATAATTCAGCAGTAATCGCCCCTCCCACTCACAGATTCAATAAAAATTCTCTCACTTGCTCTTTCCCCAGTCCTGTACTGAACACTGTTTGGTACAGAAGGCTTTGTAGCGTGCCCGTCAAAGGTAAAAATCAAATTTTGAACAGGCCATATCGATTAAAAGGAGAAAAAAATAATAGGTTAATCGAAAATGGCTTGTTTGGTCATTTAAATTGCATTAGCCAAATTATTAAAATTACACGTTGGTCCTCTTTTGCCTGTCTGACGTTAAGACAACTGAAGCAGATAGCTTGATTCACTGGCTAGGGTGCATCACAAGTTGGATGCGTATTTTTTTTTTTTTCCTTTTTTGCACATGGAAACTTGAGTAATCACAAGAGCAGCAGCTGGATATTTTGCTTTGAATGGAGAAATTTATTGAACTAATTAAGAAAATTGTCTTGTAAAAATGGAGTGCTAATAAATGAAGTAGTATTTGGGCATGATGACAAATCTGCTCTGTTCTCTCTGCCCCCCTCCTCCAAACCTGTTTAGCCTTTTTTATATGGATTGTATTATATAATTATAATAGGCTGTATATGTATAAATAGGCTGGGATTATAAATCTTTGTAAACCTGAGTGTGGATCACGTGACGCTCCTAGTCTGAAACCACCCCCCCTGGCTTTTACAGATGCCCCTACCGGGAGAGGGGGTCCAAGCTCTTTCTTTCTTCACTGTTTCTTCACCGCTCGGAGCATCCAGCTGCTGGGCGTTTGTCCACACGGTGTCACCTGTCCCGCCTTCTCGCCCATCAGAATTGTACTCGTTTTACTAGGCCCTGCTCATGCAGCATTTTTTCTTTCTTTGAATTTTCCCAAGCATTTCAATTGTACTCCCTAATGTCACTTGTACTTTCTGTTGACATAGTCTTACTTTTGGGGCACAGGATATATACTTCTTGAGGAAACTCACTACAAATTATTAGCTGTAAATCAGGCAAGTCAATTAGTCTCTCTGTGCTTAGTTTATTAGTGTGTAAAATGTAGATAGTAATAATACCTGCTCCATCAGATGGTTGTGTGGATTAAACATGTAAATATGTGTAAGTGAACCATACGTGGAACATAGTAATCACTCAATAAATATTATCTCTTATTACTACTATCGTTACTATTCTTACTATTGGGTTGTTGTGGTCCTGTGTCAGGGCCTTGAACCTGGAGAGTGGAGTTTAAGCTGCATTTTAGATACCACTTTCCCTTTCAGTTGAAAAGCTTTGTTCAGCGAACAACCTATATGACTCTATATGGCAGTTGAGTACCAGAATCTGTGTTCTCCCAGGGCTAAGTCTATATTCCATTTATCTCTGCATCCTCTATAGTGCCTGAAACCAATATGGTGCAGAGTTTTATTCTGTCCTCGTACTCCCTATATGATCATTGAAATGAATGAATAAACAAATGGGAAAAAAAAAATGTCACTATGGTTTTGTTCATCTGTAAGTAGCCTATTGATTTTTGAAGCACACTCATAGAATGTATCATGTATTTTCAGTAAGAAACCAGTATTTGTCACCATCTTTTACAATGCTGGATATGTCATAAATTTAAAGAGTGTAATTGAGGCTGAATTTTCTGTGGGTTTATTTACTAGATTAAAGAGTGACTTCAACTTTCAGCACTTATTTTATTTGCCAGCATAAACTCATGGGTTTAGTCAAGTGCCAAGAAAAGAAGTTAATCATCCGAATTATGTGGATTCTGGCAAATCACTCTTTCTTTTTGGGAAAAAAGAAAAAAGAGCTTTGAGTCTTTATCTCCATTTCAGTAAAACCAACTGATTATAATAGTAAGAATGAAACTCTGTTAATTAATCTAATAGCTCTAGGCTGCTAATCAGTCTAGAAAAGTGACATTACCCAGAATATACTAGTTATCCTTATTGCATGTCATTGATACATAATTCAATTGATTTTCACACTTCTTACATTCCAAAATGAAATACAGCTTTTGTCATGTCACTAGATTGGAATTCTTTGACAATATATTAACATGCCAAAAATAATATTACATACAAGAATAATGTTGAAATAAATTACAGGTAGGGCTGTATCCCTAAGGAGATTTTCATCTGTGTCTTAGACTAGAAGACTTATCACCCTACTCACATGTCTATTTCAGTCCAGCATGTTTTAGTCTCTCAGTTCAATTCAATAAATTACTCATTTTGTGCTCGCTACATGACCAGCATAAATAAGCCTACATTCCGTTGTACAAAAGTCTGTATAACTCTGAAGTACGATGATTTTTTTCAAAGGACAAATACAGAGACTTTCATGCAAATGGCCCTTAGAAAGTGGTCACCTTGATGGTTTTACAGGATTACTCCAATGTAGGAAATTTTTGGAACTGGCTTCTTCCAAATCTATAATACGTTCTTTTCAAATGTACTTAGTTTTGGACAAATTTGTCCCATAAGGTGGATTTAATTTTTGGAAGTCAAATAATTCGTAGACAAGGTTGTTGATAAATGAGATCAATCATGCTTTGAAATTTTGTTTTAGTCCAGAACAACAAGTGATCACAAAATAACAAACTCTTTTCATAAGTAACTTTTAACTTGCTTTGAATGCAGCTTCAAAAGAAGTATTTGGATGGTGACATTCATGGAACAAGGACGTGATAGGTCTCCAGCATTCTTAGATTTAGCTGTCAACCTCAACGCAACCCCCACGAAGGCAAGCCTACTTTGTTCCCTGCTGAATCCTCAGACCCTCTAACTGAGCCTGATACTTCATTGCTATTGAAATGAATGAAGGAGTGAAAGAATGAATGCATGAATGCACAAATGAATGGTCACGGCAGTTCACAAATGAAAAAGGCCTGTGGCATATAGTGGTTTATCTTTTTTTTTCTCTCTCTCTTTATCCTGGCATTCATTTAAATCATTCGTGTTGTGGTTGCTGTGCACTTATCTGGTGAGACTTTGGCTCTTTGCTAAGCCCTTACAGTATTTCATTGTAGCACTTCAAAAACTTGGTAAACTAGTGATTATCATTATCTCTTCTCATTGATGAGGAAACTAAAGCGCAGGGAAGTGAAGCAACTTGCCCGAAGTTACTCAGCTAGCAGATGAGGAGTCTAGATTCAGCCCCAGAGGTCTGATACTCATAACCAAGATTCTGCCCTTCTTCTCAGTACCTCAGTGTTTTTCTTATTTGATACATATTCTCACATTTTGTTTTCAACCATACTAAGCTTGGGATATTATAACCCCTTTTCAGAGATAAGGGGATTGGCCAAATTGCATTCTATAGACGGATTTTCTGATTTAACAATTAATGGAGATTTGGGGAAATATCTTTTAAGAATGTCAAAGGTTTACTGCAGAACCTCCCAAGGCAAGTAATCTTTCAGTGAAAGAGTAAGTACTAGTACATTTATTAAAAAATAATTTATCATCTAAAGCCTAAGCTTCCCAAAG
>NW_011888823.1:1227735-1259071 GCF_000151845.1 Pteropus vampyrus
GCTTGGTACAAATACACATTTTTAAGGTCACATCCCAAGAGTTTTGAAGTTTGAGTTTGTAATCTAAATTTTTAACAAGGCTCCAGATGATTCTGGTTAATTTAGGCACTGGTGAACTTGTCGGCTGCTCATACCACGAAGACTGACTCTGGGTGACACAGAACTAACAGTGATTTGCTAGTCCTTTTGTGCTGCTTATTTCTTGTTCACCTGCTAAGAATAGAAGGCCCTGTGGATCTCAGAAAGTGAGTTGCTTATACCCATCTGGGCCAATGGTGTCAATCCCAGTGGAATTTAGCCAGTATCACATTTTTTAGTTGGATTCTGTGAATAATATTATTTCTCGTAAAAAAAAAAAAAATTATGTAGATACTCAAGTGAAGAGCAGTTCTGTCCACTGAAGAGGTGTGAGTTATTTATCTCTTTTCTACAGAAACCATTTCTTGGGGGAAAAAAGTAGTTGGAAGTAAACTGCACAGAAGTGAAAGACTGATCAGTTTGGTTACAGAGAGAAAATTATCAGCCACATGTGGCATCCTTAGTAGAACAAAGTAGGACCAATCGCATAGTTATCACAAAGTTATTGGGATTTTTATACAGAGCCAGCAAATTGATTTTCGATTCCAGGGGTAATCACATCCTGGAAGTTGTTCTCTTCCTTTTAAACACTAGGGAAATTCACATGACCTGGGAAGAAGACCATTTCAGGCTATCGGGCATCTGTAGTACAAGATGGAGTTTTTCCTGGTGTGGGCAGGGGATGGAGAGAGCCTTCCCAGGTGCCAATGTTAGAAGTTGGAGCACTTGCAGATGAAGAGTCTCAGAATTTTCTGAAGTTAGCATAGCACTTTGGTTAAAAAAGAAAACTTGTTTAGAGCAAGGCTGGATGTGGATTAGCCAAGAAGACTAACAAAAAGAAAAATACCAGAGCTGGGACCTGGGCAGAGATGTTTTCCAGAACCACCTGTGGGTAACTGGAACACAAACGATGTGTTTACTAATTAGAGGTCTGTTTTCGCACAAATTCATTCTTTAGTAAATGAGATGCAGTTCAGTCTCCTTGTCCGCCATTCTCAAATCACATCATTTGAAAGGATCCCTGCTGATATCCTTTAAGACATGCAGTTGGGTTGACATTTGCAGTGCGTATTAGGCAGCCTAAATAATCACCAGGGGAGAAGAGTGGATGCCCTAACCAAGGCCCTTCTTAGATGTAGATTTTATTTACTTAGGTATGAAACTTGTGGTGTCCCAGAGATGTGGGAACAGGTGGTCTCCCAAGGGGCTTTTGCTCTCCCACTCCTCTGCTATGGCTCTGCTGGCTCTCTCACAGGATGGCCCCCTAGTTGACGGAGTTGGAAGCTGGAGTAAAATAGCCCTGTAGAAAAGGCTGTTCTGATTTTCACAGGAGAGAGATGATCTCTCCAATCTTTACAACCGCAGTCTTACTTCACAGGCGTATTTTGACAAAAAAAAGTAAACATCGAGATGTCTGAAGTCATACTGATTTCTTTGGAAGAGGCACAATCCCAGGCACTATGGCTGTTACATGATTTTCGAAACTCCATAAACTGGAATTTGTTCTTGTACTATCTGTGTGTCAGAAGCTGTGTTGACTTGAGTCACAGATGGGTAAAGACCACAGGTTCAGCATTTTTCCTTCAGGGACATACCTTTGAGTTTATACTTTGAACACACTGGCTTTCCTCCTCGCTCAGAGTCATCTACTTCCTTAGTCAAGATCACTTCTGTACCCTTTATGGACACACGTGGCTGCAGGGGAAGTGAGTTGTCACTACCACGGCCTCCACGTCCACATTCAAACACTAGCAAAGGGCCGCAAATAAAACCACAGAAACCAAGTCAAAAGAAAATAGACCAGGCTTATGATTTGTTGTATAATATTTTGAGAAAAAAAAAAAAGAAAATGCCAGTGTTTGCAGACGTGGAGCTGCCAAATGGCAGGATAACTAGTGGGTTTGTTATAACGCATGTGCGTTGTCAGATGTAACTTCCTCATAGTTTACATGCCAAGGCTATTGGTGAGGCTCACGTGAAATATAATAAGCAACTTGGACATGACTGCTTTCACTTTTACTCTGGTCTCCTGGAAGCTCACAAAATAACTCAGAAATACTGGTTCCTTGAGCAGAAACTGGATGTCAATAAACTGCCCTCAGAATGATAAGTCATGTGCCTACTTAGCAAATTACAGTGTCCAACAATCAAAACTAGATCGTTAAAATCTCAACTGATTAGTTTTTATCATCTTTTAATAGGATACATTTAAATCTCTCTGTGACAGTTGATCCCATGTTTGAAATTTTCTTTGCAAACTCCCCAATGTGTTTGGTTTGTCTTAGTAGGTTCCTCTTTGAAAGAACACTGGTCACTCCCTCCATAAAGGAAAAGGGTCAATAAAACAGCCAGAGGTCTTTGCTCCCGTTGCGTTGTCATTGGGAAATTCAGCACATGGCATCGCCTCATTAATCCCTCCTTTCATCCAGCAAACATTTGTCTTCCAAGTCTCTGTTCACTGAGAGGAAAATGAAGCTGTGGACTTCACGCAAATACGAAATTCGGTTTGGGTTTGAGTAGCTGTAATATAGAAAATAAAAATAAAATACACACCTAGATAAAATATCTTCACCTGTATCTAGATACATAGGAATTGTTTGGATCAGATATTATAGGTATGATACAGACAGATAGATATAAACGTTATGCTATTTATGTTACTTTTTGTTCTTGTACATCAGTGAAGAAAAAGAACATCATCCAGAATCAGCCCTGAGTTGGAAGGCAACTGTGCCTATTTGTACAGGAAGTAGATTTGCATATTTTTTCTTTCTTTCTTTTTTTTTTTCTTTTTTTTTTTACATGTCCATTTACAACTACTATGAATTCATGCCTGAGGACTGCCAGGAATTTTGTAAAAATTATACAGTGCCAAAAGTCCTTCGAAAGAGGATTTTGAGTCCCAGGTATACTAGCTTTTTAAGCTCAAAAAGTGCACATGGCTTTTGCAAGCAGAAACAGGTCTAATGCTTTGAAGAATGTAAGAAATGATCAGCATTTCAGAGGCATTGAAGTGGTTAATCTATTAATCTATACTAGAGCAATCAGTTCCTAGTATAAACATTTTCTAACTAGCTTTTGGTGTTCTCAGCTTATCTCAGAGAGAAAGTTCACTATTACCATTCTAATTTTGCAGTTTCAATACTAAGCACGGTTGATTAGAAGCCCTTGCTGGCCTTTCATTTCCTGAGTGCCTTGAGAACATATTTATTTTGCTTCAGTTGAAGCATTTGTACTCTAACTGATTCTTTTTTAAAGATAATTTTTTCTATTGAGCTACAATTGACAAAACGTTTTATTAGTTTCAGGGGTAATAATTTGATATTTGTTTATATCACAAAAAGATCACCACCATCATAAGTCCAATTAACATCCAATTCTTTTCTTAATTTGATTGTAGCTGGGTCTATGAGGCTGGTCCTGCCTCTAAATTAGCCTTTAACTTAATTCTCAGGCCTTTGAAGTGTCAGTTCTGTCGTTCAGCCACTTATACAGGTGGTGTTCGAAGGACTTGAAGGGTACTTAGGGTGGGAGGGTGCTCAACGGACATTTACCACAGCACGAGGGACTGGTGGAAACTGGGCTGAGTATGGGATGTGCTCCTTTTTGAACAACAGAAATAATTGTCTTCCTGCAGACTGCGATGTCCAGCTATAATTCTTCCCTTCCTGGCTATGGATACACCCAGTGGAGCTGGAGAACAGAATTCCCTCTGTTTCCCATAAGGATTCCTAGCCTAGCAGCTTTTCCTGGTGGTCGCTCTGCTCCTGAGAGGGATGCCCAGGCTTCCCTGCCCCTCCCCCCACCTCTGGAACCCCCGCAGAGTTTTGCTATGTGGCAGAGCCACCTCTAGTCCCACGCTGGGCACAGGTATTCGCCTACCTCTAAGTTCATCAGCCCACCTGCTGCTCTTGTTCCTTTTTAGAATTCGCTTCCCACTGTGCTCAAATATGTTCATGTTAGAGAATGTTAACTGCCGTCTCCTCTAGAACACATAATGCTGAACGTGAAGGAGGTTGAAAGTAATTGTGATCACATACTTTCTCTTCCTGTTCTGATGCCTGAGTCAGTCTCCTCGCCTTAAGGTTTACACAGGTCCCTAATAACAAATAACAGCTGATGGCGACTTGCTGAGACACGTTCAATAAAGGAATGAACTTCCGTATTAAAAGATTGGGGCTTTGTGCCAGTTTTTCTTTTTTCTTTTCATTTTTTTCTTTCCTTTTTTTCCTTTTCTTTTTCTTTTTTTCTCTTTTTTTTTTTTTTTTTGAGAGAGAACCTAGTGCTAATAACCAGTTTGTGCAACAGTGTTCTGTTTTTCAAACCTAATGAGGTCCAATCCCCACATGTATTTTGATTTATTACCTGCTCCTACTGGCCTGTTTGCTTTGGATGTTTATTATTTTGATATTCAGTTAGCATAACACTTGAAATCATTTCACTTTCTGAATCCGTATTCTCCCTTTTCATGAGTGTTTTTGAGGTAGGTTGGAAACACTCACATTAAAACACCTTTTCTGTGTCCAGTATTCTGTCTTCACATTGAGGAAAATATACTGGTGGGTTTGCCCCAAAGAAGGAACAAAAAGGTTGTTTGATTTGGGTCTAAAGGCTCCATGGGTTGCGCCTAGAAACCTTTACAGCTGATGACCTGACTTTCCTCTACCACAGTTAGTGACGCTGCAGGTTAGTAACATTTTTTTTTTTTTTTTTAAAGTAAGAGGCTATGCCCTTTCGTACCATCTCTAATTTTGCTTTTAAATCTGGGTTTAAAGACAATGTGTGATGACCTCCGAGATGATTTTTGAGTCAGAGATTTGAAACAGGGGGATTTCAAAACAGGCCAAAATAATTAGCTCTGCCTGCCAAATAAATCAACTCCCTCTCTGCCCAGATCCAAACAATCTTTAAAACTTGTTTTAGAAGATAGGCGTTCTCTGTTAGCACAAGTCAGAGTGTTTGGATGTGGAAAGACTTGGCAGCCCTCAGGAAGGGGTGGCTGTTTCCCAGAAGAGCGGGGCCATCCACTCCGTTTTTGCTCCTTGCTCTGAGAATGTTGGGGCCCTCTGCGACCCACGTTATCTACAGCACCTCCCCCAGGACTGGGCAAAGCAAGTAAGTCCCCAGTGGCTCCTGTCCTCTTTTTTCCTTCCTTCAAAAGACTCAACTTTTCAATGTTTTTGTTGCTTAACATTTTAAAAATCATTTTCCCCCCATGTCGAACAGTGCAATGTATAGTAATTCTAGAAAATCTAGAAAGCGTAGAGTATTGCAGTGAAGAAAATTACCATAATCCTATCACTCGTTGTATATATTCTTGAGATTTTTTTTCATTTTCTCTGTCTCTCTCTTCTCTTTTTCACTCTTTTTGGCCATGCGTATAGATTTTTTTAAACGTATGTGAGAGTAAAGATGCTAATTTGATTGTTCATCTGTTTGTATCACAGGGGCATATCCAACAGAGGCATGTGTTTTGTTGCGTGAGCATCTGAAAACTATTTTAAATTCTGGGAGGTAGCAGATTTGGTGATGGCACAGAAGAGCATCGGACCAGAAGGCTAGGATGGAGAAGGAAGGATGTGGGATGGTCCTTTGAGGGACCGAAATGGGTGGAATGGGAGCAGCACTGGATTTAGAATCAGAAGATCAGGTTCCTGCTCTGCTAGCAGCTGACCTCCCAGATCAGTTTCCTAATCTGGGAAATGGGAGAACCACTTTTCTGGGTTGTATTGATGATTCAGTTCACGAAGTGAGGTGCTATTTATGCAAATGATTTGCAAACAAGCACTGCAAGAGTCAGATAATATTATTATAATGAGAAAGATACTCAGACTTGGCCATGATGATTCAAAGGAAGTAAGGATAAAGTGAACAAGGGTAGCCCGGCATCTCAGGTGGGTGAGCAGGTAAAATGTTTAATTGACTGTTTGATTTTGTTGTTATTAGCGCACCTAGCGGTGGATGTGTACTTTCTGTAAAGGTATCTAACCTGGAATTAGGATTATTTCGTTTGCTATTTTGTGTTGGTCACTCTTGTCTGTGTATTTTTATCTCGATCAGTACATTCTCCCGTAAAGCTAATATGTTTGTTCTCTCACCTAAGAGACTGTCATCAGACTTCTGCTAGGGATTACAGGCCTCCGTATCGAGCATCTCGCTGCATTTACACAAGAGTGAACAGGACAGGAGTAGCTCTGTGTTTTAAACAACAGATAAGGTGTGTGTTGTGTGTGTGGAGGGGGAGGGGAAATAGGAAGTAGTTGGGTGGGGATGGGATCTGGGAAAGATGTAGAAACACCTTTGATATGTGAAAGAATTCCTTTGTCTCTGCTCTTGAGCCTCGAATTGGGGGAACATTAAAAGAAAGGATTCGCACAGTGAGCTCTGGAGTCCCCATTGCCTCAGTCTGAACCCTGCGCCATCAATTACTTAGCTGTGTCACAGGCAAGTTTCCTCGTCTTTCTGTGCTTCAATTTCTTCTCTAAAACAGTAATAATAATAGTACCTACGGCAGAAAGCTGTTGCAGGAGAAATATAAGCCACTGAAATCTTCAGGACTGATCCAGGTCATCTTCGTGTTGAGTTCTTATGAGGGAACGGAGAGGGTGGTCCTGAGAAAATGTGCACTTCCAGCCTCTATGGCTTTGGGCACACCTGGGTGGTGAGCAGGCCCACCTGGCCCCCCCTTGTTGGGGTGGGGGGCCACCGTACCCAGCTGTAAGTGTCTAAGTGGGAGTGAGAGTGGAGTGTCAGGTCACACGATGACCCCCTCGGTCTTCTGGGGCTGAGTCATTGTCCTAAATCTGGAGATTTAAAGGTCTGTCCAAGCCTTCATTTGAAGAATATGTCTGTTCGCTTTATCCACTTCTTCCTAGGGTCATAGTTTAGTGTTTCTCCTTTTCCGTCCCCTTCCTCTTCATGCTTTCCTGTGAGAGACTGGGCGGGTGGACACGTGCACACGGACGTTAGTCAGAAAAACTTGTCACTGAAGAGTACAACATATTTATTAATAAGAATCTTCTGAAGATGAGGATGTTAAATTAATCTGATTGCCACACCATTCTAGTTAATTCTCTAATGCTTTTCTAAGACAAAGACAAATTAGTAGATTTCTCATTTTAACCACGATTATGTGTTTCTGTGTATTTGTATGTTTGTGTGTTTTTGTATGTGTGTGTGTGTGTGTGTGTGTGTGTGTGTGAATTTTTCTTTACCCTAGACCATATTCTTCCCTGAGCACACAGGGGAAAGACAGAAGCTTTTGAGGCCTGTATGAATTATGTCCATGCTTCTAGAATTATACTGGTTTAAATGGTGACCCTGAAACTTATTACCCATGTATTCTCAAGTGGTCGCTTAACCTCACCTCAGTTTCCTTGGTTTGAAAGAGAGATAATGTGTTTCCCTATTCATAAGTTCATTTTAAGTATTTAGTAAGATTATGTATATAAAGTGGGGAACCATAATCATTTAATAAATGTTAACTGTAATTGTTTTTAGAGTGTGATAAACCTCAATTTGACTCTTACTTTTCCTATTTAACTAGTTGCAACATTTGCTGAACCTCTGTTTTGTTGTGTAGAAAATAAAGTGTGGAAATCAGCATCTAACTCAGAGTTTTAAAGAGGATTGTGCACTATATATAGCATTATGGGGACACAGCCGTAAAAGTCCTCAGTGACATGGATGGACCCAGAAGGCATTATGCCGCGTGAAATAAGTCAGACGGAGAAGACAAATGCCATATGATCTCACTTATACATGAAATCTAAAAAACAAAATAAATGAGCAAAACAATTAAATTCATAGATATAAAGAATAAACTGGCGGTCATCAGATGAGAAGGGGGTTAGAGAGATGAGAGAAAAGGGTGAAAGGGATTAAGAAATATAAATTGCCAGTTACAAAAATAATCACAGAGATGTAAAGTACAGCATAAGAAATATAGTCAGTACTATTTTATGGAGTCAGAGACTTGTCATGGTACTCACTTTGTAAGATCTAGAAACTTCTAATCACTGTGTTGAACTCCTGAAACTAATATAATATTGCTTGTCATCTGTAATTGGAAAATAAGTAAATTAAAAAAAAAAATCTCCCAAATAAAATAAAATAAAATAACAGATGGCAAAAAGATAAATAAAAAAATAAAAGTACTCAATGGGTTTTTTCCTTCCTTGTCCGCTCCTAGCCTCTTTTCCTGGCAACACTTTTTTCCCCCCAGGGAATCTCAGTATCAGGAAGAAACTCTTATATAAAGAGGATATGGGCTCCAACTTTATGTTTCCTGTCAAAGACCTTGGGGCAGCCTAATAGCAGTATATGAGTGCCGTGCCCAGGACTTGTGGGCGGTTTCTCATTATTCCTCACATCGTGTTGTTTCTATTTCACTGAGGAAGCCATAGCTGAGAGTTAAGTGTCTCATCCCACTGGGAAGTGGCAGCCCCATCATTCAAGTCTATCCGACATCCGGTCATGTGCCTAACCACTGGGCTGTTCTGCCTCCACTGATGAAACACGGGAAAGTCGTGACCTTGAGCATCTCCACTGTTGGAACTAACGAAGCTAAATAAAGGACACGTCCCTTTCTCACTTCCTTTATTTGGTTTCACCGGAAGATCATTTAGGGAGCATACGATCACTTGTCTTCTTCCACAGCTCTAATATCCAGACCACAAGTCAGAAAATTAACCTTTTAACTTAATATATATGTTGTACATTGAGTCTCGTACTAGTTTTCATCCATCCAAATGGTAAGTTTCACGCAGCATGACGGATGTCCTCTCCGCGTACACATTGCAGGGGATGGATGGCTTAAAGCTGCTGTGCCCTGAGGCCATTGTGAATGCCACGTTACTTGACAGATTGGTCTGGCCCACATCATCAATTTTTATCACATTCTTTTATGAAATAGAAATTTCTATTATGGACATGTAATTTGGTGAGAGTATTGAAAATAGTAAGCTCTATCCAAAGGCTATAAAACTATATACTTGTAGACTTATGAAATTGGCTCCTTTTTTTCCCCTATCCCTAGCATTTATCCCAGTAAGTGAGACAATGGATAGGACACTTTGGGGAACTGAAAAGATTATAAAAATATGATTATTATTTGGAAAACAATTTTATGTCTTTAAATCAAGGAAATGCATACTGAGCATCAATATGAGTGTTTATTTGAACTCATTGGCCATAGCCATTAAAATGTGATCAATTCAAATCTAGGTTGTAGATGCTAATAAAGATCAATTTTGTGGCAACTGATCCAGGCTGTGCTTAATAATCTGAATTGACACTTGAAATGTTGGAAATATTGAGAAGTCTAAGTACAAATTTCTTTTATGTTGTATTTTCCCAGCTTAAGTAAAGCCATTAAGATATGTCTAAAATTTATGTAGATGATTAAGCATTTGGGAAACTCCGAAAGGTCACTTTGTAGAACTATACTTCCTTGTCCTTTCTAGTTTGCCTTTTTATCTGACGTAGGCTTCACTAGAAAATGGCAATTGTACTTCCCAAGTACCATTCATCCTCATGTAAAACTGGCGATAGGGCTAACTTGTTGTCATAACGACTTACAGATCTAGCAGGATTTAACATGAAATAACAATCGCCTTGCATTCTCATTCTCATTCTCATTCTTATCCTTCTTTTCACAAAAGACCTGAAAAGATAGAAAAACACCAGAGGAATAATACAACACATGTTACTTAACACTTGCCTTATTGATCGTATATGGGTGATTATGCTTTTTTCAAGTTTCTTCTTTCTTTCGTCTAGAAGCCTGGCATTAAAGTGCACTCAGGCTGAACCTCACGGCTTTAATACTTACTGTTGTGGAGTACTGATGCTAAGGGTTAGCATCTGACGTCCAGTTCATCACTTAATAAACATTTCTTTGCCCTCTGCAAGTCAAACATTGCTTGGGTGCTTCGATTTTTCAATTAAAATATATCTTCTTATCCACCTCACCTTCAACACACTTCTAACCACCTGACGTTTTATATATATTTGTTTTTTTTTGTTTTTTTGTTTCTCTTTGCTCCTCTCTCTCTTCTACATTATTTTAATGAAAGGAGTTTTGACTTATCCCTAACATCTAGAACACTGACTGACACATACTAGGTGCTCGAAAAATATTTATTTAATAAATTAGTCAATTAATAATAGCCCCAACTTCTTAGAATTGTTGGGGGATCAATTAAAGTAATAAAAGTGCACATAGAGAGCCCTAATAACTACTCGTTATTCTTATTACCCAAGCTATCGGTTTGTGTTTCCATAAATGTGGAAGGCATACTGGCAATAGATACTTGGGTTCTCAAATTCTAGGTGGTGATAATTAAAATCGTAATAATTAAAATTTAATTTTTATTATCATCTTCAATTTATGTCAAGGGGTATTGGCTTGTGGGTTAAGATATTAAGAACATGATTGAACTCTCAGAAGGTAAAACAAACGAAAATGGAACACAAGTCAATGAAGTATGAGAGACTCTGCTAGAGCCATGTTCTGGAGTGGGTGTTTATTGGGTATGTTTATTGAGTTTAAATCCCTGTAATAATGACCTTTTTTGTAACAGCAATCTTTTATCTATATAACATCTAGATTGATCATTGCACAGATGTTATTAGCTAATTTGTTGATTCATTGTGATTTATCAATTGGACCAAACCTATATTTAGCTTCCACCTACATCACTCCTCTGGTAATGAAAGGCTACAGATGTCTTTGACATTGACTATCTAAGTGTCTATCTGAGTTTCATCCTCCTTGATTCCACCCTTGACTAAAATTCTCATTTCCTTTGGCTTTCTTCTTGCACTTTCCTGGTTCTTCCATGATGAATATAGCTTTTGATCTGTGGCATTGGTCACTGAAATTCTCAGGTGCCTTACCTGCACAGCGGACATAACTGGAAGTGCTCATATCAAGAGCAAATGGTGAAGGTTAAATGAGACTACCTATTTAAAGTATCTGGCCATGCCCCTGGTGCTGGTCATTAAATGCCAGTTGCCTTTTTACTCTGTTTTTTTTGTTTGTTTGTTTTGTTTTTTTATTCGTCCTGTTTAATTTCTTTTTCTCCAACTGTCTTTGAAATATGGTTTCCAAGATTTTTTCCTGAATTTTTCCTGAATCTATAGCTCATCCACTCCTGTAACTCTTCCAGACATTTTCCAAACCTCTATCTCTGCTTGTGCAGCCTCCAGACTCATATTTCCAATTGCTTCCTGAACATCTCAATTCAGATACCTTGGATTCAATGACAGTCTAACTGACCTCATGTGCTTCCTTCCCAAACTGACCCTTCTTCCTCTAGTTCCCATTTTGGTTATAGTACTTCTACTCTCTCAGGCGTTTGGTCTGGAAACCTTAAGTCCAGTTTCAACTACCCTGAAACATTTAATCAGAACTGTTGGTTTGGTCTTAGAGCTTTCTTCCTTTTCTCATTGAAGAGAAAGTTTAGAAGTGAAGTGAGCTGTTTGAAGTCAGACCAAGCAATAGCTACTTGACTGACATTCACAAAAGTAGGTCACGGAATGTGAGGGGTTGAAAATAGGATGGGAATTATTGCAGGATGTCCCTAGGTTAACACCATATGGACCAGGCCAAACTTTGCTGTGTATGGAATAACTAGTCTTTTAAAATCTCTATTTTTCAAGTATATGCATATACTACTATGGTTTAAAAAAGCAAATATAGTTTAAAGAGTTCCTAAATGTGTAGTAGCCTTTTATCATTATATAATTTGCTAAGTAATGCATACTAAAAGTACAGCTGTCAAGAGGGGTTTCATCAAAATGTTATTTTGCTGTATTATGAAATATGGATTTCAAGGACAATTGACTTTCATTTGTTCAGAGTCACCAATGCATAGGGAAAAAAATCAGAGATTACAATTGAGCTTTCAAAAATAAGATTTTTATGGAGAGAAGTTGAAACTGAAAGTCTCGAAACACTTGACTAGTAAGTATAGAACTCCTTCCTAAAGCCATATGTATTATATTCAAGATAAGATAATGAGGGGGTGTGTGTGTGTAGAATAAGTCTTGTCCTCTGGGTTTACCAGTTGCTTGCTGGATAACAAGGAAAATAAATATATGTGTAAATAAGCATAAAGGTAGAAGTGCTGTGTACACAAAAGTAAATTTGAGTTCTGATTTCCAAGTGTAGAAATGCTTGATAGAAAATTGGTGATGGCTGATTTGAGGCTTTGAGGAGAGGTTAAGATTTTATTATTCCAAAGTGATTGAGAAGGTGTGAATGATCCAAGTGAAAACAAATGGTACACAATCTGGTTTGATTGAAGTGTAGGATATTTGAGGGACAAATTGGGGCTGGATATGGGGCTCTTTATTTTCTCTGCTCTTCTGTTTGAATTTTATGTTATACAAATGTGGGCCCTGGAAAGATTTTAAATATAGACATGACACGATCAGCACAAGTACCTTATTTTCTTTATTACACAGAAAGGGTACTTAAAAATTAACCTTAAATCTAGACAAAGGCCAGTAAAGGAAATTGGAGTAGAAATTACAGAGGAAGAAAAAAATATCTTGGTCCGAGAGATAGCAAGGGCATGGCTGGAATTCTGCGTTGTGTTGGAGGTAACCTGATTTTGTTTACTTGGGCTGATATTAGAATATGTTTGCCTTGCGTTTGCAAGGTTAATTTGGTTGTTCTACCTCTCTCTATGCACAGGTCTTTAATGTTCTTTTATTCTTAAACCCAGAAAGGCTCCTTCCGAAGGGTTAGTTAGAGGTAAAATTAAATTTGAGTGGCAATGCCAGCAGCGTTAGCACCATCCGGCCCCGGAATCTCCTAGGTGAGATGTCTTTATAGCTAGAACAGAAGAAATAAGTTCTATTGGATTAACCAGAAGAGCTGAAGAAAGGGAACTGAGCTTTCTTGATGTCAGTTGTCCTTTATCTTTTTCACCTCTCTTTTCCTTGAGATTCCTGCTTTGAATCACCATCTGTTTCCTGCCTCGCAGTGCCTTGGGGTTAATGCCAGCTCTGTTGTATGTGACTCAAGGTTCAAACATCCCTTTTCAGAAACTGTGCATCATTTAAAGAACGATGAGGAAATCTGTTTCCTTTGTGGCCATAGGACCCTCGTCATCTTAGTATTCTCAAACCACGGGTCCTGCTTTGTTATATTTTGCCCCCTTTGATGCTTTTTAAATTTAAAACTATATTTAAAGCCACCCTAGCTGTTACACTGCACTGTTTTGTTTAAAACATGTGCCTGCTTTGTTAGTAAAAGAACCTTTGCCAAGGGAATTGTATGTGGGAGGGTGTGACTAACTTAGCAAAAGGACTTATCTCTTATCCTATCTGCCTTGAGATCTCAAGGCGGCCTTTGATAGGACCGATTTCTTTCCCCATCGGCCCTGCCCTCTCCAACCTTCACTGCTATATTTCCTCCCCAAATTATTTATATCTAAATATTTTAACTTTCAAAAAAAAAAAAAAAACTAATCTACTCTCCGAATTCATTTTCCGTTGGGGGACCCTGAACCACTGGTTTCCTATTTCTCTGAGTAACAGGTACTCAAATGTAAAGTAAGAGCACTGAAATTCTGCCTCCCCGCTCCTCCCACCCTGTAAGCACATACCAGCAGGCCTCCTTGCCTGCCTGTGTTAGGAATGTCTTGTTTCCCCTTTGGCAACTTTCAGCAGAGCTTGTTATGTTACCAGGTTTTTTGAAAGGAAATCTAAGTCCCAGTGGCCAAGATACATAGGGACAGGAAAGTGAACCGGAAATAATCTTTCTAAAACTTTGGTTCTCTGCGTTGCCTCCTGTGTCCAGACTTCTAGAGATGGTCGTTAAGGTTTAGATGCTTACGGCAATTACGTCGTCATTCGTTCATCTATCTGTTTAGTCTGCAAGGATGTAACGAGCAGCTACCATTACTGGATACTGTACTCAGCTCTCGAGATTTCACAGCAAACAGGATCGGCCCATTTGCTGCTGCTATTGAGGTAGGAATGCATTCTACAGGGAAAGATGACCAATAAACCTCTAAAAATGTAGTTCATTACGGAATTACAGTTGTGCAGAAGGAGGGTCTATAAGAGGGAGGGTCTGTAAGAGGGAGGGTCTGTAAGGGAGAGGCTTTCCTCATGGTTGGTATAAACATCAGGGGAGTTTCCTCATTTCTTACAAGCTGGAGATAAGGACCATTTTGCACTGGAGGCTAAGGGCTGAGCTCTATGATGTCAGGGGCAATCAAGAAAAAAAAAGGCATGAATGGTACAGGATCTGAAAAATCTGCTCTAATTTTTCAGTTTTCCTAGAAACCAGCTAGCTACCTGTAGTCTCCCAATTAGGTCAAAGTTGGCTCTGTGAGGAAATAGGAAAGTAAAGACCTCACTCAATTAACAACACGTCACTGCCCACACCAGCTACCTCATGTCAACTCGAAACCTAATAACTTCATTTACTGATGTCACTGTTGACAAGTTCTTGTCAGCTGTGCTCTTAGTTCCGGTTTGAATCACGTTCAGGAATCTGGCCCCTCGGTCAGCTCCCTTGAGTCAGCGGGTGCTGTCACGCAGCTGCCATCAAGGTGTGGCCCACTGTAAGTGGTCAGAACCCAGGGCTCGGTTACCAGTTTGGTGAAGGCTGTTGTGTTAGCAAAGGTGGGAGGCGTTTTGAAATTAGCAGTGGAAATGAGGGCCTAGTTTGACTCATTTTGAAGGACAGAGCCACGGGAAGAATCAAAATTTGCTCCTTATGTCACTTGTTTGGTATCTTAAGTCCACTTAAAGGAACATCTTATGACCATGGAGAAAAGCAAAGTTAGTCCCTTCTGTCATTCGCTTGGAACCCAACCACTGATCCCAGCTCCTTGCCTCCACCCTGGTCCAGGAGACCCTCATCCCTTCCTGGACTCCAACGACAGCCGCCTAACTTGTCACCCTGCTTCTGTTAGTCCTTCCGGCCAGCCGTGCTCCACCAGCAGCCAACACGATCTTTTGGAAAATCTCTAGCAAACCATTTTACTATATTGAGTACACACTGTAAACTCCTCCTCCTAGAGTGTAGACTCTGATGGCCTCAACCTTGGCAGTGACCTGCAAACAATCCCCCAAAACAGCACTATTCTTCCTGTCCCTCTAATACTGGCTCACCGGCAAGGCCTGGACAACTTTCTCTTTATCTTGGAATGCTTTCCCTATATAAGCATTTGCTGTCCCTTTTTTAGCTCAGGGCCCAAGTCAAGTGTCACCTGCGAAAGGCCTTTCCTAAGCACCTGCTCCAAACCCTTTCCCCACTCCACCCTCAATGCCTGTCACGTCACTGGTTGTGTTCTTCCGTTAAACTATATCCTTGCCACTAAAGCGTATGCTCTTCAAAAGCACAGACCCCATCAGTCACCCCCTCCCTGTGCCCGGCGTACGTAGGGGCTTAACAAGACATTTGGAAAGAGGGAGTTTTGACACCATAGAGAAAAGACACTTCTTTCATTCTCTTCTCTGATTTCGATACATGGCAGAAAGAACATAGGAGCACTCAGAAATCTCTGCTAAGACAGAGAAGAGAAAGCTTAATAAAGAGTTTGAAGTTATGAATTTATTGGGGGGTGGAGGGAGGTGTTTAAGTAAGCCCATAACTCGATCCCGACTTCCCTGATGAGCCCACAGCAGCCCTGGGAAGGAGACGACACACGCTGCATGAACTGCTGAAGAGCATGGGAACCAAATCGTAAATGACATCAGGGGCTCTCAAAACATCTTTGGCTATTTTAGAATCATTGAGTCAATCAGACCATGGGAAGCACATCGACTTACAATAAAAAATTTAGAGATTCAAAAAGAGATTTTATAAATTATTTAGTCTGGTGTCTTCAGGGGAAACTGAGGCTCAGAGACCATAAGTTAGAAAACATTGGGACTGCAATTCAGGTTCGTTCCCCCCCACGGAGCCTGGCCTCCTGGCGGGCCTGCTGTCTGGATCCATTTTCTGCACCTACATATGTGTGCTGTGGGTTCCTGGTTGTGTTTTTGACATAGCAAGTGTAACCTTGACATAGCCTTGAGAAAAAAGCTTCATTTTGTTCATGGAGATGATCATCCACCTGCCAAGTTTTTTTTTTTTTTTTCCATTGGGAGAAGGATTTATGACTTCATTCTTTTTTGTTTATTTATTTTATTTTCCTTCAAATCTAAGCCTCTTTCGGAATGATCCTGCCTCAGGGCTAGGGAAAAAAAAGTGTCCTATTCTAATAAATAAAATGCAAGTTTTCTCATGATCTTAGCTTTCCTGACACAAAAATGATCTATTCTTGATGGCTCGTTGAAAGGACTTTTTAATGATTTTCAACCACTTCGTTATATACAGAATGGAAGAGTAATTAGCAAAGAGACTAAAGCATTTTCCTAAATCCAGGTAGGTAGACTACATCTTGTAAATAGATCCTAGAAAAGTTTTTAAGCCATTTATATCATTTTTGAAGGTTGGTCCAGAAGTTTGTTCTGAATAAGTAAAGATATTTATACATCTGAGATGTGTGTGGGTTATGTTAGTGATTTTCAGTTCTTTTGTGTTCGATAATATGCCCGATTTGTTCTCCTGCTTTCTTTAAATGGGTCGGCTGTCACTGTCTCCCATCCATATTTTCTGAAAGTAAGTCAATTGTTCCACTGTTTCATCACTTGTGACACATAACTGTGGGAACATATCAGCATCGTGATCTTGTTTCTGTTTTTATGAATATCAAATTTTATCACAATTGCTCTTGTGTGATATTTGGCATGAGATACAGACAAAGGAGCAGATTATGCCTTGATATTTTAGCCCTGGCATCCCTGGTTGTGATTTATAATTTATACCTGAAAAAGATTTACTGACCTAACGGATAATCCTTCCCAACAAAAGATAAACACACTTATAAGTCATCCGTCAGTGTAAGTCAGATGCACTGGGAAGAGACAAAGAATTCACCTGCAAACACTTTTGGCATCTTGCCCTTTCCCATGAATTCAAACTAATGACGGAAAGCTGAGGCTGCCACAGCCCTTTGGGTGGGACCAGCCTGACTTGCCATCCTGTAAAGAGGACTAAGACACCTGCCCTTCGTGTTTTGTAAGAGGAGATGAAATGGAAGCAGAGGGTTGGCCCTGGTGCTGTGGAAGTCAGATCTGCGAGTGCTCAGCTCTTGCCATTTTCCTTTTGTCCAGGTGGTCCTGTACAGAGCTCACAGGGCGGCCTTGACAAGTTGCTAGGTCATTCTTGTCAAGGTGGGTGCCTGTGGGCCCTCCGTGTCACGCAGCACATTCCCGTGAGCAAGTCACACTGCTTCCTTAGGACATTAATGTATCAATCCGATGTCTTCAGAATGTATGAAATAAATTATCAAATGCCCCCAGCTCTCGGAAGTGTAACTGAGTCAGTGGGAGAGGGTGGGTTGGCACGAGCACTATTTCATGTAATAGTGAAGCCTTCGATGTCATCTCAAGTGTTGGGTCTGCTGCTCCTTGCTCCCATCTCTCGGATTGCCACTGCCACACCAAAAACAGTACACATTCCCCGTAAAGTCCACTTGATCTAGACTAGGACTCTTCAGGGAGCTTGCTGAGAATTTTTATTTTGTTCTCTCTGACATCAGCAGTGTTGGAGTAGTCAAACACATATTATATTAAATGCTGGCAGATAATTATATAAAATCACGAATCCGTGACATGCAATGCCAAAGACAGATGTTTAACCTGATTCTATCTGTTAAAATAAGTCACTTTTTTTTTTTATCGTGGATACTCAAAAATTTTAAATTCTTTTTCAAAAAAATTCTCAATAAATAACATTCAGAAAGGCCACGTGAAGAGACTCCCTGATCACAGAACTCAACAGAGAACCCTAATGCATTAGCAACATTGAGGAGGTCAGTTCTCTTAAGCTTTTTTTTTTTTTTTTGAGATGCTCAAGCTCCATCGACATAACAAAAAAAAGAGGGCGCACTGAGCAGTTATTGCTGCAGACATTTCAGCTGCATAAATTATGGTTTGTGACAACTCGGGCTATGAAGTCCTTGGAATGACAATGACTAGCAACTGCTGCCAGAGTTAATCAAATAATTATTTAACAGGTGTCTCTCTTGGTCTGGCCCTGGCTTCAGAACATATTTCTTTCTTTCCTAGTCTTCCCGCAACCTTTATTATTAAGTAAAGAAACCAAGCAAGTACAAGATGTACATAGAGTCAATGAGAGAACTTCCAATTGAGCTGTGATCTCCCTAAATCAATTCTTGTCTAAATCAGCTGGGAAATAGCCAGTGTGGCTGCCACAGCAACTCACTCCTGGGTGGCCATCACTGACCAGTACTTTAACTTTTTCTGAGTGGAACCAGCTTGTTGACTAAATTATTTTTTTTTTCAGGAGCATTCCATTCAGAGGTCACCAGGTCTTTAAGATAACATTTTTATGCCCAGCTCTTTCTACAAGCAGCGGGTCTGGGTTAGGTGCATAAGATAAGTCCCCCGATTATCTGCAGGCACCTCTGAGAGGCAATGCTCCTCACGGTGACTTGGTGAGCAAGGTCTGCTTCCTCCCTGAAGGCAACAGCTTCTCATTCCGCAGCCTCTTAATGCTTAGTACATGCTCAGTAAAGGCTCTCATTATTACTATTAATATGTAAAGGATTAATAAATTTTTGCTAAAACATGAATGGTCAAATGAATACATGCACCCATATACCTCCTAATGGACAAACGTTTTACATAATGATGCTAATCACCTAGATTCAAGGATTAAATTCAGATGCAGTAGTGTGAGAAATGGAAGAAAAGAACAGCTGCTTCCTTTATCCAGTGCTCTGACCTGTTATTTGCAATCAGTGGATGTGTAATGAATCACTAGTCTTTATGTACCTCAAATATCAAAGAGTGAAGAAGACAATAGCTACTCATCAAAAAGTCTGTCTTATGTCAGGGGTAATCGAAATCGGTGTGAATGGTTCGGATTGGAGTGCTCTCCTTGTGGTTGAGCTGTAGTCAGGGGCGAGGGTGAGGGTTGGTAGTTTATACAGCAGCACTTATTTAATCTTTCAAAATTATTCCCATATGTTTTCCGTAATTTCATATTCAAATTCAAGGCAGGGATTTGCTGTTTTAAAAAACACGATTAAAGTATTTGTTTCTCTTGATCTTTTTCTTTACATTGTGGACATTTGTGATTTTTACCTTCCATGTGTTTCCTTTCCTAATATAAACTTTACATATTAGAAAGGCAGATAAGCTTAAATTTTGCCATAACCTTAAAAACATGATGTTCAGTCATTCCATTAAGTGCTGCTCAGTCTACTCAAATTTTTATCTTCAATTGGATCGATAAACAAAAAAAAAAAATCAAACCAACATTTCTTTAAAGTTTATCAAAGAAAGTCATAGTTATTAATTTGTGATATTTAGGTATGAAATAAAGGGAAAAATACCCACAAAATTTGTAGCACTCTGGGGATTAGATCATTTTCCTGAATTAACTGGTTTTTAAAGCAATATATATCATGTCCTAAATGAGAGATAAGAACAAGAGTTAGAGTAGAAGTCAGGAATCTTTATTTAACAAACTACATATTTAAAAAATATTTTGTGATTATAGTTTACTTTGCTGCCTTTGACTTTAAAATTATCACCCTTTATCAAATTGAAATAACTTGTTTCTAATACTATTTGATTGTGATTCAGTATAAATTCATTTTAACTCCTGTTTTAGGGAAAATTGTAAATGAAAGTTTCTAATCTCTTTGTGGTCAAACTCAGTAGCAACCTCTGGGCTTTAGGTCAGAACCGATCATGTCTTTTCCAAAGATACTAAAGCCCTCCACTTGTCCTATCAGTTAAGTAAGTCACTGACATCTAAATTTGGAAGACTAACTGCCTTAAAAATTCCTCTGTGAGAGAGAATCCCAGGTTTACCTGCCAGATATTGGCGATACAAAGATTGAAGCCAGCAACCTTCATTCCCATCATCAGCACCTTTATATCTATGTGAGGTTAAGTGGAGTTTCTGATAATGGAATTAAGCCTTGTTAATATGCTGAATCTACTACTTAATTTGCTTCTCTTCCATGTTTAGTTGAACTTTGTCTGCTTTGGAACTTCTCCTGTTTAAGTTGGCTCTCTCCAAATTTACCAAAGAGAAATAACTCCTCAAGTAATTAGACTGTCTATTTTCAAAGCAAGTAGGGAAAATAAGAAGCTACTTCTCCATTGCCTTCTTTTTGTTTGTGTTCAATAATTTTTATAGAGTTAATTTAAATTTAGCAGGCTTTATGTGACCTTGCTTCTAGAGGATTTATTGCATCTTATGTGAACACTGTCTGTATCTGACATTTTAGAATCTCTCACCTATTTATGGGACTATACTACATTCTGTTCTGGAAAGAGCAAGTCAATTTTGGGCATAGATTTTTTTTTTTGTCATTTTTTTTTTTCTTTGCCTGTTTTTCTGAAAGTTACCTCTAAAGTAAGAGTGGAAACAATGGAAGGCGATGGAGTATAGAAAATAGGATCGAACCGTAGCTTGCTCAAAGAGATAGTCTGGATCATAAGCTATTGATGGAAAGAAGGAACTTTAAAAACCAAACCCAATAATTTGTTTAATTAAACAATGTGTTTACATATTTTTAAGATAAATTTTTTTTTACCTGATACCTAATCTTGTCTATGGTCCTTGGAGGACTTGTTAAAGGACCAGTTTCTATGGTTCAAGCCAAAATTGTGGTTGTCTGGTGGGGCCTCTTAGTCATCCTGAAGCATGCTAAAATCTGAGAATGACTGGTTCTGGCAATAGGAGACTGATATCCGAGCTGTATTTGGATCCAGGTCCTCTTCAATCTAATGACTTTTCTTTAGTCGACTGATGTCCTAAACTAGAGCTTGAGCCACACTAAGAATGACCTAAGAGACCAGTTATATCTTCCAAAGGGCTTGGACAATTCAGTGTCTATGGCTATCTCTTACTTGGGATTGAGAGTAAAGCTATCTCCACTGGCAGAAGGTTACAACAGCATTTGTCTACACGAGTCATAAATTCAAAGCATTTTAGCTGTTATTTTGGTTGTTCCATAATCTTAATGGGCTCAGAAACCAAAAATCAGTGTCGTTCTTTTATTTTATAGATGAAAACAGAATTTCTAGGAAAGAAAAACCCTAAAAGAATGTAATGTTAAAATTAATTATAATGTATAATTGCAAAAATTTCAAGTGCCTAAAAAAAATTACCCTCAAAATGAAGGAAAACTATCTCCCAAATCAGGCTTTATCATTTAATTAAGAAAATCAACTTTTGAAGGTGAATTTACTTGTTATAGTGCTGAGTCAAGTCAGCTCTCCAGTAAGATGGCTGATGGACAGTTCACTCTTTTTTAGCAATGGTAAGGAAGTGCTCTTTATTAAACTCTTTCATTCAGAACTGGGGAGGCACTGCAGGGTAATGGAGATCAAGGAACTTTGAATTCCAGACTTGATCCCGGTGTGCTCTAGAAGAAATGGCAGGCACGTCATTCATCTTGAAAATGAATACGTTGGACTAGATCAGGTGTCGGCAAAGTATGGCCCCCCAGGCCTGCCACCTGTTTTTGTAGGGTCTGAAAGCGAAGAATGTGTTTTATAGATGACATTTGCAATAAATTTGATAATAGGAAATGCTTTCTTTGAACCCCAATTAAATGAAATGTTATCTCTCCAGATAAGAATTCTATGCTTCTTCTTAGTAAATCTGTATTACCAGAAAAAAAAAGTACTTAATTACTACTATTATATTTTGAACTACATTGTAGAAATTGTAGAAACTTGTTAGAATTTTAGCTTGTTATGCAAATACGTTTCTATCCTTGGTCTTCCTCTTGGCCTGTAAAACCTAAATTATTTACTATCTGGCTCTTTATAGGAATGTTTGCCAACCCCTGGATTAAATGACCTTTAAGTTCCCTTAACAGATCCTCAATTTTTGTCTCAACACATATTAATAAAACCAGTTGTGGAATGCGGATGACTGGGACAAAGTGGTTTGGCCACTGTTTGGTCATGTTTTGCTATTTGCAGATGGAATAGAATCGGATGGCCCCAAAGCAGAGCCTCATTTCTCCATAACGATTGTTCATCTTTACACTGCAGGTTTCAAAGGCAAAAGAAGAGGTCTGTAAGCATAGTAGTTCAAGCTACACTGCCTGGGTTAGAAAACCAACCCTGCCTTGGGTAAATGAATCCTTAACCTCTCTGCTTCAGTCTTCCCATCTGTCCTGTGTATTAGCATTCCCAGCTTCCCCAGAGATGGCTGGGGATTGCACCTTTCACAAAAACCTCAAAGCAGAAACCCTCTTTGACAGATTGTTTCCCTCTCCCATCATTTACTCTTACATTATTCATATGATAGTCTAATCAGTGAACAGTTAATCAGAACTAATTCGATAATGGCCATTAAGTGACTTTGATATTTCTGAAATACATTCATAATCATACCGAAAATACTGTATACCTAGGACACAGAAGGCAGAGCTGCCGGCACAGTACCCGTGGAATCTTGTGCCTGATTTCACGCGCACTTGAGGCTGGAGAGGCCTGCAGGCCTCCCAGAGCCCAACGTTCCTGAGTACCAGTTTGCATAACTGGCTCAGATTTCCCTAGGAGAGCCACTGTTGGGATTTGAGTTTTGACCCTCTGGAGAATCCATATTAAAATGCAAATTTGTTACCTAGGAAGGTAATTTTTAACCCATTAATGTCTATTTGTTAGTACTTTCGCTCAAATTAGTGGTTTTTTTTTTTTTTTTCAAATTAGCTAGCTGGCCGAGAGCAGTACTTAAATAGAAGTGAATCAGAGTGTCTGAGGTGGAATAAGGGGAAGTTTTAAATAAAAGTCCTAGGGTGATGGTGACACATCCCCCCCCCACTGCTGTCAGCACCCAACATTTGCAAGAGTTCCTGTGCGCATACGTACACATCCCACAAGCACGCAGAAGACTTATAGTTCAAACTCTAGGCTAGCATTGCCCAAAAGAAATATAATGCATGCTATCTTGATAAGTTTATGGGTTTTTTTGTAGCCGCATTAAAAAAAATGTAAAATGAAAAAGATGAAATTAAATTTAATGATATTTTATTGAACTCTAGTATCGAAAATACAAACTAAATTAGTTTAAAAATAAAGACAATTAGGTACTACCCATCCTTCCGAATCTCTCTAAAAAGAAGAAAAATGACCGACATCTATATAGACGACGTGTTTTAAGAGTAGGTTTAACTAGCTCCTTAAATTGGGCCTTACACCTCGTGTAAGTCATCCATGCACCAAGAAATCCTGAAGATACTACATAACCTTAAGAATATTTTTATTTTTGTTTTCAACTGAAAGTATTCCACAAGGAAACTTCTACAGAAGGGCTCGAACCTCCTGATAGTAGTTGCTGAGTCAATCAAAGGAGTTTTCTCTTCCTCTACTTCTTCATTTATCTCTTTGTTTTATTTAAAGTAAGCAGAAAGAACTAATTAATGCAATTTAAAGTTTGCATTGCATGTGTGAACTAATCTTCCCACAATGGTGTATTTAAAAGGCCAAGGAAGGCTCTCTGTCCCGTGGTACCCCATGCAGTAAACCTTCACCAGCAAGGGGGCAGGAAGAAGGTGTCTCCTGGGGGTGCAATTTGTCCAAAAGAATGATGGAAAACCATAACATGTGTCAATCAATGCTTGCTACACCAAAGACACCTTTCATGGAAATTTTGTTTGGAAGGAAAGATGTAATAAAATTTTTAAGATGCGAATAAGTGATGAATAAATAAATATGGTTTGTACTTACACATTCATGAACCAAATGCTGGAGAGCTATGAACCACACAGAGCAAAAAAATGTACTGAACCATCAGTTTAGTAGGTCATTTTGCATGCATCCAGCAAAATGGCTTTGTGCGTGAACAACCACTACTATATTTTGAGAGAGCCTTTCTAAGAATCCTGAAATATTAATAACATGGTCTTAATTTAGTTGAAGACAAAAGAATGTGTTAAGGGCAACAAGGGTTGTCGGGAATAGCACAATGACAATTTTATATTTTCTGCTCATGTTTGTAAAAGCAAGAGGAAAAGAGAAACTAGTCAGTACGTTTAAAGAACAGAAGCCTTCAGTTTTACAAATAGGTATAAAACTGTATTCTCCAAATGAATTCATATATACATACTGTTGATAACATATTAATACCAGCTTCAAGGAAATGTAGAAAAAAGTTCCAAATTCATTTTTTCTTAAATTAACATATATATATATAATTTTTTAAATTTATTTATTTGTTAATTGAAGAAATGATTTTAATTTTTTCCCATGTCTACCTCTCTCCTTCCTCCTCCCTCCTCCCTTCTGGGTACCATTAGTCTATTGTCCCTGTCCGTGAGTCTCTGTTTATATATAATTTTTGAACTTTAAGAAATTCAAGCCATGCTACAATTTGATTTTCATAAATAATGAATTTAATTTTTTTTTAACTGAAAAGAGTCTTATTGGAATAGAAGGGGAGGAATTAACAAGGCTCCCCACCCCCAAAGCTTTTGAATGTGCTCTGTTTTCACATTGCAATGATTTAGCACAGACCGATTTTTCTTGTCAATCTTTCTGTCCCATTGTGAGTCTTTAGGTTTTGATGCCCAATGAAATGAAGGTGCACAAGGATTAGTCAGGAGCATGGAGAGTTTTCCTCCAACATCCAGATAAGAAAATAAAAGCAACTTATGTCTCCTTGGCAGTCCTAGCACCCACTGACCAAATTGCCGCAAGTTGCCTTTGTGGGCTGTGACCGAGTGAGTGACAGACGGCATCCAGTGGGTTCGTGCCCTAGTTCAGGGACTCACTGTGTTTGATGCGGAATGGACAAGCCTGACCTTCAGTGCCTCTTTTTGCCGAAGCTGGGGTTTCTGATTTTAATCGAAACCCTAGGGCCAAAGTAAGCATGACCAAAAAGCACCTTGCATGTTGAACCCTATCTAATTATGTGAAGTGTATAAACTGGGGACACATAAATCTCAGTCGTTGGAGTAACTTGTTTTTCTAAGATGCTCCGGTCTGGTGAAAGATGAAGGCAAATAAAGGAGAGATTGATCTCCGAGCTCTTTTATTGTCGGTACTCCACACGTCATAAAGTTTGGGCTCGTTAAAGGAAATTTTATAAACAACTTTAGTTAATAGTGGCGAAGTAACTGTGTGCTTTTCTGGAGCTTCTGCTAAACTCCCCTTCCGCTTGCCATTACAAGAACATGATTAAGAAAATACCAACAGGATGTGCAAGAGGGAGGAACAGACTTCAAGTAGAAGCCATATGGATGCTTGATAGATGAGTAATAGAGACAGGGAAGGTGGCCATATATGCTCAGCGAGTGAAACAGTTTAGTGGATTTCTTTCTAGCTCCTAACTTGAATAAAACCTACTGGCTTACTGGCTTGCTGGCATGGTTGGTCTCTATTGGTGGTCAGGTAGATGGACAAGTGCCTTATGGGTTCTCCTCATAGCTGGTATTTTTGATAGTATAGAAACATCCTAAGAATGCGATAAATGGAAAGAGTTGAGAGTAAATCATACTGAAAAGATTGCGGGTAACTCACTTTTTAAAAAAATCTCTGGGCTTATGAAATAACTTTATATTTAATGGCCTTGTCACTACGGGTTTAATAGTGATAGTGTTTGTCAATTTTTATTTCGGGTTGAGACAGATTTGGGAGGTGATCAGGAAGGACATAGAAGAGAAAAAAGGGGGAGCAAAGCTCTGTTAATTATTTTTTATGGTGAGGCTTCCCAGCATTAGTGAGTTTTTCCACATTAGTAAAAGCAGTCCTTAGTTGTCAGCGTGATGATGTTTGTAAAGACGAAGTCATGGAAAGTGTGTCAGGTGCATAAAAACCTATATGGCTCCTGTTCTCTGCATCAGTTACTCATGGGCGGGGTGTGTGCAGAGGGAGGTGGGGGGAGGTGTTGAAAAATGGAAAGAGGGAAAACAAGAGGATTTTCTAATTTTGAAAATAAACACAAACTATCTGCTGATCTTAAAAAAAAAAAATCTTAGCCTATTATATTCCACAAGCTACAGTTGGTAGTTTCTAGAACTTTCTCCTGAAATTGGGACCCTCGTCTTAACCAATTCTTCTTTTATGTTGGTTGCTTTTGTCTGCCTTTTGCTTTGGGTCCTCCCTGCAGATGTAATGAGGGAATAACCAGCAACCGATTTCTCGCCAGCATTTGCATACACTTACAGCCGGTTGGTTCAAGACCATGCTCTCAGATTTCATAGCATGTGGTCAAGAGTATATATAGGCTCTGGGGACAGACCATTTAGGGTTGAAACTAGTCCTTGTCATTTACCACATACATGGTCAGGTACCAGCAATTTACTGCTCAAGGCTGACATTCCTCATCCCTAAGGTGTGCCTAGGCAAAGGGGCATCACAAGGGTTAAATGTCATGGGCACGAGCAGGGCACCTGGCGCACAGGACACACTTGGGAAACTGTAGCCGTGACTTTATCAAGACCACCAGTTTCGAGAAAGTTTCTTCCACAGGTCTCCTTTGCTATTTGACCAGAAATGTTAATGCCCCTTAATGTGAGTATGATCCATTAATATATTGGATGCTTTCCCTGCATCTCAAGCCAGACAATCACCAGTGTGATTAGAAAACTATTTCCTCCTTTTGAATCAAGGTGACATTTTGCTTTGTTCTCTTAGCAGTTATTTATGTTGGTTGGTGTTTCTTCTTTTCTTTAGCCTGCAAAATTGGATATTACAAGGCCCTCTCCACCGACGCCACCTGTGCCAAGTGCCCACCCCACAGCTACTCTGTTTGGGAAGGCGCCACATCGTGTACCTGTGACCGAGGCTTTTTCAGGGCCGACAACGACGCTGCTTCTATGCCCTGCACCCGTAAGTGTGTGTTCGTCTCCCATTTCTGCCATGCCCGTAGCTTTCACTACCACCTAGCAGGGCACTGCCGGAGCTTCTCCCAGGATAACTGTGCAAAGGGCAAATTAGATCAAACAGGCATCTTTTCTCAATCACAGCAGGGAAAATACTTGTGAAAAGAAAGGATTTTTCTCACTGTGGCTGTTCTGGTTGCCTTCAAAATGCACAGCTGCCAACAGACTACTTTGTGGAGCAGAGATTGAGCATCGAGGGGTTGTCTGACAGTGTAATTAGAGCCGAGATGGGAATTTATAAATGGCTTTACCATTTCATTGAAGACTCCTGGGGAAGCTTGACAGCTGCGGGGGAAACAGGTATAGGGCAGAGTTCCGAGGATGAGATCACGTGTGGACAAGTGGTTTCAGCTCTGTGTGATACTGATGTCATAGCTTGTATTGACCTCATCTTTCTTCCTTCTATCCTCATGGTTTTGTATTCATAACATTATGCTTAGATCCTTGTTTAACGCTAGGCATTCAATGAATGCTGGGTTAATGAATAGATGGGGTTGGCACCTCGGTATTCAAGGGAGTGGAGAAATCTTTTCTTACACTTTATATGGACAGTGTTCCTAGGTGTTGGCATTCCTTTCATGCACACTCAGGGCTTCACAAACCCTGCAATGTCTATGACCTTGACCAGAACAGGGAGTGGTGTGCCCACGTATTCTACCCATGTGTTTCCATTGGGTGAATCTGTGTATGGAGGGAAAGAGCCTAGTGCCCAGGTACACAGGCTTTCCGGAGGTTTCAGCTTTGTTTCCCTGCCCACTATTTAATAGCTGCGTGACCGTTTAGCTTCTTAAGAGTCTGTCTCCTCGTCTGTGGAACGGAGTTGCTAATGATACCTCTCTCACGGCTGCTGGTATCGAACACCCTCAGGTTGTTTACGTACTGTGCAAAATGCGTAAACCGATGCTACTCCACATGTTTTAGCTTTTACTGTTGTGATGACTGTTATCATTTTGTTTCCTAACTACTATAAAGTCTACCCTGAATGGCCTGGAGCCAACATCACTGCAAATGGAAGTACTTGCTGGGTTGGGAGCAATTGGGCCAGCTGTGAGGCCATTGTCTAGCCCGGTCAAGTACCACCTTTAAAAGGACTGGGGAGTAGGATTTCAGGTCCATCCCAAATTTGTACTGAAATCGCCATACCCTCGGGAGTTTCTTTTATAACCAGAGAAAATAACAACAACAATAACAGCAACAATCATTTTATAATTATACCCGGGTAATATATTAGGCACTTTCAATAAACCTTATCACAGGGTTTATATTATAATAAATCGATAAGATAGGGATTATCTTCGTTTCATAGAGGAGGTAAGTGCCAGCTCAGAGACATTAAAGAACATGCCCCAAACTCCACCCCAGCTCGGTGATAGGGCTGTACAACCAGAAGCCCCCATCATTCCAGTTAATAAGAGTGAAGAGGGCTACCCCAGGCCAAGCACACGCTTCTAGAGGGAAGAAATCTACTAGGGCCAGATCTGGGGGTGAGCATAAACGGGCAACGATTTGTCTTCTTTTTCTATTCCTTCCATAGACTGAGTACTTTCTCTGGATGGCCATGCACATTGTACATGCTCAAGTCTCAGCCTTTTTTTTCCAATCTAAATATTCTAATCTTATTTTTCATTGCATGTGATTAGTTTAATAATAAACTCCCCTTCTTTGTCGACACCTACTACCAATGTTTGTCCAGTTGTGGGATTTTAGGGCATGATAGCGAAGTCAAAGAGAAATATTGTGAGCTGACAGTGTGATCATTGCCTTCAGTTTGCATCAAGTAGTCCACCATTTACCCATGTTTTATGCAAATGATGCCTTCTCTACGTGGGGGCTCGACTGTGTTATGAATCACATAAAATTCATCTTTGATGGCAAGATGTCTTGGCTTCTTCTCCCAGCTATTTTTAGTCTCATGATTGTCTAGCATTCTAGGGGACCATGGGCCAGTCATTTAATTACTGCAGCTTGCTGTGTAAAAGTTTAGGGAGACTCCAAAGATTGCCCCGTGCCTGAGTTATTGGAATGTTTGCCGTGTGTGTAAATGTGGTAGCTGAGCCCTTGGACCGTTATGTTTCTGTAGGAATAAATTGTTAGCTTTCTCTTGAGGATACAAATGAGAAAAAGCAAATACTGATTTTTATCATGTGGATGACCCAAAAAGTTTAAAAACTAAAGTAACTCTCGCATTTTTCAGAAATTGTTTTTAATAATGTAAGAGAAGACTGACAGCTTTTTTTTTTTTCCTGACAGCTTTTTGTGTCATTGATAAAAAGTCCATGAAAATACCAAAGCAGGATGTCAACCTTTTTCTCCTGGTTCATCCTCTTGGAACTCCACCTACAGTTTACTAACCCAAAATCTTAGCATTATTCTAATGTTTATTGCATCCCTCTGACCAAAGTTAAGAGGAGAAACGCAGTACTGATGTTGATGCCCAAACCTGCAAGGTTGTTTAACCTCTCAGAGCCCCAGTCTGTTCACCTGTAAAACGGGATTCTCACTATCTACCCATGGGGTGTTTTTGAAAAATAAATAAGAAAACAATTTGCAAATGTTTGGCACATAGTAGGGATCTAACAAGCATTTATTCTCTCTCTCTCTCTCTCTCTCTCTCTCTTTCCCCACCCCTCACTCTCTCTCTCTCTCCTCCTCCTCCTCCTTCCTTCTCTCATTTTATCCCAGCTGGTCACTTCCTCCCCCAAACTCCATCCACAGCAGATTGCCAATGCATGTCACTGCCTCTCTGTGGTGTATCTCTCACTTGACTGCACAATTAAATTACCCAGTGGCTGCACTGCACTCCAGAATCTGTAGGGGTAAGACTCAGTATTTTCAAAAGTTGCCCCCTCAGAATTCTGCTACACAGAAGTGGATTAAACCCACTTCTCTACAGAGTTGAATTTTTAAGGTCTGTTTTAAATTTAAATTTAATAAATATTAACTACACAAGACTCTGAAGATCTCCTTTGAGATAGGGATCATCAGAGAGGTGACCATATTTTACTACCAGGTATCCTAGTATGTTAAACAGCAGAATTAGAATCTGTCCTGGCCTCTAGATTTCTCCCTTCCTGATGACTATAGCGGACCTGCAGTGTCCAATACAGTAGCCGCCAGGTGCATGTGGCTATTTAAATTTAAAGTTGTCAACATTCTGTTTAAAATTCAGTTCCTAATTTTTGCTTGTCACATTTCAAGAACTTAATAACCATAGGAGGCCGGTGGCCACCATACTGGACAACACTGCTATTAAATATTTCTATCATCGCAGAAAGTTCTATGGGACAGCGCTGCAGTAGACATTTCAATAGAGAAGACAGTGATAGTTTCTCTCGCTCAAATAAGCCACAGGATGAAGCCCTCCCCGCTTTGCCTCACCCCCAGCTTTATCGGATTCTCTTGACAAGATGTGGGGATGGAAAGGAACGTAAACATCGGGGATCCTTTCAAACCGATTCCAGCCTCTAATCAGTTCTTACCAGTTGGTTAAGCCAGGTGACAAACCTGATCCCCTAGTGCTGACAGCCATGATAATCTGGCACCTTCTTTGTTCATTATGCTGTCTTTAACCCCAGCATTCTCGTGCAGCCTGCATTTAGTGATCGCTCACTGTGACGGCACACTAATGAAGAAATAAAACACACTCTCTGAGACTCATTCTTCTAGCCAAAGAGAGACTCTGCTCCACTGGCTTGTAAAATCAGGTTTTTGTTCACTCAGAGAACGATTAGACCAGGTGAATACAAGCAGCATTGGCTAATTTCGAAGGAAACGCCTAAGAAGTTCTTCGGACCATCTACGTTGCTAGAGAACTTGGTAAATTTAATGGTAAATAAACTTTATCTTTGAGAGGACTTTTGATGAAGCCTCTGGTTAGGTTAACATCAATTGGCGGCTTGTGAGATTAGACAATGTTTTGGTGGAAGCATCATCCGAATACTTTCAAGAAAATAACCCGTGCCTGTTAGAATAGAGAGTTAGAACGGTGCCTCTTAAATGTTGACGTGCAAGGCAACCACCTAACGGTTAGTAGAAGTCAGGCCTGCCATTCTGCTTTTCTAACAAGTTCCCAGATGCTGCTGATGCTGCTCGTCTGTGGACCACTTTTCTGTAGCAAAGAATTAGATCCTCCCCGATAGATGGCAGGAGATGGGAGACTGTCCCTTCCATGCCGGTAACTCTCAGGGCTGTTCTTCTGCTCAGTGTTGATTCTAGGAAGACATTTCTGGGGTTCTGAACATTCAACCTTGATGGAAATTGAGTGCTTCATTTGCCTCCCAGATGAAGATCCACCTGGTCTG
>NW_011888823.1:1259121-1265025 GCF_000151845.1 Pteropus vampyrus
TTCTTACCAGTTGGTTAAGCCAGGTGACAAACCTGATCCCCTAGTGCTGACAGCCATGATAATCTGGCACCTTCTTTGTTCATTATGCTGTCTTTAACCCCAGCATTCTCGTGCAGCCTGCATTTAGTGATCGCTCACTGTGACGGCACACTAATGAAGAAATAAAACACACTCTCTGAGACTCATTCTTCTAGCCAAAGAGAGACTCTGCTCCACTGGCTTGTAAAATCAGGTTTTTGTTCACTCAGAGAACGATTAGACCAGGTGAATACAAGCAGCATTGGCTAATTTCGAAGGAAACGCCTAAGAAGTTCTTCGGACCATCTACGTTGCTAGAGAACTTGGTAAATTTAATGGTAAATAAACTTTATCTTTGAGAGGACTTTTGATGAAGCCTCTGGTTAGGTTAACATCAATTGGCGGCTTGTGAGATTAGACAATGTTTTGGTGGAAGCATCATCCGAATACTTTCAAGAAAATAACCCGTGCCTGTTAGAATAGAGAGTTAGAACGGTGCCTCTTAAATGTTGACGTGCAGGGCAACCACCTAACGGTTAGTAGAAGTCAGGCCTGCCATTCTGCTTTTCTAACAAGTTCCCAGATGCTGCTGATGCTGCTCGTCTGTGGACCACTTTTCTGTAGCAAAGAATTAGATCCTCCCCGATAGATGGCAGGAGATGGGAGACTGTCCCTTCCATGCCGGTAACTCTCAGGGCTGTTCTTCTGCTCAGTGTTGATTCTAGGAAGACATTTCTGGGGTTCTGAACATTCAACCTTGATGGAAATTGAGTGCTTCATTTGCCTCCCAGATGAAGATCCACCTGGTCTGAAATTGCATAAGCCCACGCACTCACTGTGGAGCGTTGTGTGTCCCCACTAGGTAACTTCCACAGAGTGGGGATGTGGACGTTCACCCGACACACCCATAACCAGCCAAGAAAGGCAGTGGGTGTCCCGTGACATCGCCATCAAGGCCGACACCGAGACCTTGAGACACACAGGATGCCATTTAAACTGATGAGAGAATTTTGATTCCACGAATCATTTTTTAGAAGGAGTTTCAGTATGATTTTTTTTGTTAATGAAATTAATGTCCTTTAGCTCTGCAGATGGGCAAGACTTCCCCTCGGGATCACTTTCCCTGTCATCAGGAATGTCGTGTGGCAGTCAGCAGGGTTGGAGAAGCCGGCTGCATGCCTGTGCAGGAAGACTAAGTTAGACGGCCTTAGTCATTTAGTCGCTTGCTTGTTCCCTGATTATAGTGGAAAGGTCTTCTTCCCTGCCCCCGCCTCCCCCACTAGAGGCTGAAACAATATTCCATTTAAGGTAACTTTCTAACCATCTATTGTGTTTCAAAATGTACTAAGGGAAACAAAAAAATACCTTATAGAAGAAGTAAATTGACTTTGTATATCTAGAAAGAAATAGCTAATTTGTTATTTTGCCAACTTCACTTCTGAGCAACATTACCAGACTGGTTTTCCGTATTTTTCAATTGGAAATCTGTCCTTGTGCTTCTGGGTTCTTTTTATTTAACTTGTGTGATGAAACTTGTTAGAGCCTCGTGATTGGGAGCCCTCCATAAATAAGGGATTGTTATTTTAGATTGCCAACTTGAAGGACCTTCACAAATCTGTCTCCAAGAAAACTGCCTTGAATAATTCAGTCAGTTGTGCCAAACAAACAAAGAGTGATTGATTGATACTTAGACATGGCCTAAAATATTCCAGAATTGCAGCTTTTAAGACAATTTATACTGGAGTTGCTTAGAGCTAATGAGGGCAAATTTACCAAGATCTATGACGAAAGATCCTGATTTCAAAAAGCTTTCTGCAGGTTTAGGTTATCAAGAAATTGAAATAGCCTAGCTCCAAACAGCAAACATCACTTACTTTGTCTCCACATTTGCTTTTTCTAATTGAATTTAGTGTGCCACTGTATTTCCTCCAGAAAGTGTATTGTTTTAAAATTACCATTTCAGTTCTATTACTCAAAGCCCTGGCTTCTAATGCTTTCTGACAGTTATCAACATAATGAACCATAATGAAATGATGAGCAATCTTCAGTGGAAACCCAATGTGGATCCCAGCGGTGCTATGTGACTGTGTTGTTAAAATTTGAATGCAAATTAAAATAACATTGTCCTTACTTGTTTCCAAGGTCAGAAGAGAGAGACTTTTTTTTTTTTTTTGGACTGCTTTAATTTTGAAAATCTCAAATCAATTTTCAAATAAGCCCTTGAAGGTACGATGTTCAGTTCAATTCTCTACCCCAAAGATTTCCACGCTTACTAGTCTGGCTGAGGGATTTTGGGACAGAAGTCCAGCATGAGGCTTTGATGTTTAAAACCATAGGATAAAAGGCAGTCTTCAGTTTCAAGTAAAGTTTTTTCTACCCCCAGACATATTTCTTTTTGCTCGAGAGCTGCAAGAACTAATAAGGATAGAGGGAAGGACGCGGAATTGATTAATGAAAGTGCATTTAGTTCTAATGAAAGACTAGTTAATAGATGAGAGAGAATAAAGGCCAATGATTCCCCAAGTTTTATTAATGAAAGTGTTTCAGAAAATCCATTGGTTGATCCCTAACCATTTCATATTTTATCATCCATGTAATCAATCATTATTGTGAACATATTTTTTTATGAAACTTCTTGAGCCTAAGATTTTCAGGAGAATTTATTTCATGTTGTTGATCAAACTTGTAATATAAGAGTATATTTTCATACTACACTCTTTCATTTCATATTCTCATTTCATTTGTCATAGGACAAAAACTCAAATTGAGACACCAACTCTTCTATTGCCATATCACGTGACATGATTTTTTGTCCAGAACATATGGTCCCGCTGTTTGTTAACTAGTTGATAAGCCAGCTGATGTACCTGTGCCTTGGATTGTACAAACTGATCAAAGCAACCAAAAGATTTTGATGATTCAGATGCAACCTTCGTCAACCCATTCCATCACTAGGTTGCTCCTTTAGTTAGATCTCAGTTCAAGGTTTGACATAGTCAGTCAGTGAGTAAGCCACATCCTTGTCTCTTCCTTTTGGATTACCTTTCAGCATCTTGACTACCAATAGGAAAAACTACGCAGAGAGAGAGAGCCCAAGTGCGTGATTCTTATCCAAAGACAATTTAGAATAGAGTGGAAAAAGATCACCAAGGTGCTGAATGAAAGGCACCAGATTGACCTCAGGCTAATCACTTGCCATTTGATTGTTTGCAAATTTTTTAAAAGATCCATTTTAAAACAATGCTATTTTAGCATCCTCTTTACAAGCCCCCACCAACCTACTTCTCATTTTATAGGGATTAATAACACAGTGTGGATTTGACTGGAAAATGCATAGGTTTAAGGAACACTAATGTATGCCCAAGGAACGGCTTGAATAATCTACCAATGCCATTTAGTCAGGTGATCACAGTTTTTCCACTACCATGAATAATTAAGAATGGCTTGTTATCAACCAAGCCCTGTCATTTCTGGATAACATTTTTGACACCATTCGTGGAAGTCATACAGCGGTTGTGCACGGCATGCTTCTATGAAACAGGGTCAATTATACATTTTCCTGAGATCCCCTGGGGTGAGAACTAGCTACCTTCTTTGCTGTCAGCATTTTGACTTTCCTTTTGTAGTTGACTTGTTCTACAAGCTACAGCTCAGCAGAAGATGAACTGAGAGGAGTCTCGTTGCATAGATATAATTGCTCCCCACCCTCCTGCGACCTTCCACCCAGGGAAGGAACCTTAACAGAAACTCCTAATGATGCTCCTGGGTGGAATGTAGGAACCAGGCAGAGAGGACAACTCAGAGAAAACAACAGCACGATCCAAGAAGGCATGCCAGAGACCGTCAGCATCAAGGACAAGGAAGCTAGGGGAAGTGTGACTCTGGGTGACTTGAGAAAGTTAGGAACATACCAGCTTATTCTACGAATTAGGCTTCCTTTTTTCCTTTGAATTGTTTATATCTCTGTGACAGCGGCCGTTTTAGCCTTAGAATCAGGGTTTCTGATCATAGCTTTGCATGTATCGGCTGTGTTAACTTGGGTGAGTTGCTTGATTTAGTTTCAGATTACTGTGGCTAACAAATATTTTTCTGTAAGATTTTATTCTGGGGATGAAGTAAGATAAAGTATGAAAAAGTGCTTCACAAGAAATGCAAGTTAGTTCACAGGCTAGCTAATTCTAAAACAAAATACTCATGATTTAATACTCATGATTACTTTCCTCTGTCTTTCACGGATAACTGAGTGTTTACTTCATAAAGTGCTCCAGCCATAAACTAGTCATCTTAAAATAAAGAAACCAAAACCCCAATTCACCCAGTAAAGACAAAAATGTCCTGGAGAGGAGAATGGGCAAATAGATATACTAGAAAAATACATGGTGATAAAATTTCAGCAAGGAGTCATCTCTACAAGAAGCCAAGAGTTTTTCATGACAACAATGAATGACTGATGGATCCAAATGGTTCTGTATTTTGATAATGGGCAGTTCTGCTTTGCTCATTGTTAAAACACATAAACTGGTGTGATAAAAGATTATGAGCTTGCTGTTCATACATCTCAAAAGAGATGTCCCCTGAACAGCAGTCTTTATGTAAACTAACTCACCGGCAGCAAGTAGAGATGGCAAAGTATACAACTTGATGATTAGGGTGTTGTGGGGAGGTTTATGGGCTTTATTTCACTCAAAACTTACACAGCCCGTTTACTCTGCCTTGTAACCTGTCTTTCAGCTGGAAAAAGATTAACAAAGGCTTATCTGAAGGGTCGGAGGGTTTTACAGCTAAGGCACCGAAGTATTATTGACAGTTCAAAAGTTGTACATGATTAATGAAGCTTTATGAACTGGAATTCGAGACCTAAGCTGCCTCTTCCTCGGAACATATGTCTCGTACTGGTTGCTTTGGCCTTTTAGTAGGGTGACAATAGGACTTAAAGAAATTGATCATTTAAGAGTTACGTTTCTGCCCATGCTCTCGGGGATGTTTCTTTCCGCATCCAGAATTAATTTCATGGCTCAGGTACTGAATTTTAAAATGGTGATTAAAAATCAGTTAAGTATTAAAAGTCTGTGATAGCTCTGGAAGCCACTCTGTACATGAGCCCAGCTACTTCAGTTTCTTATCAACTATCTCCTAGCCTTGGTTGTAGATTTGAATTTTTTTTTCTTCAACCATTTAGCATGCTGTTGCCTTTTTTTTTTCAATCAGCTTTTGCAATATACAGAGACGTGCTATAGAGGTGATGCTTCTGAGGAGGGAGCTGCACTGGGCAAAGGAAGCATCATTCTTTGATTTATTTGTTCAGCAGATACTTGATGAACATCTGCCATACGTTTGGCATCTTTGTAAGGGCTGAGGACACTCTCATAACTCAGAAAAGAGATTCCTGTTCTCATAGAGCTTCTGTTCTAATGGGAATACGAATTATAAACGAGGGAATTTTAAATTCCTTTAAGAAGAAAAAAAACGGAAGATCACATGATAGGGTAAAATGGAAGAGAGGAGAATTTTACTTTGCACAGAGTAGACAAGAATGAAGAGGGGTGAGTTTGGGGCTCAAACCAGAGTCTTAAGGAGGCAGGGGAAAGAATTCCAGGCAGAGCTACCAAGTCTAAGATACGCGAGTCGCGTGTTTAAAGTTTTGCTAAAGCCGTGAGTTTTAAACTTGTCTTATTTTTTTTCTCCCTTGGTCCTGAAGTCTGTTAGTACTTTTTAATTTCAGTTGTTATAAGAAATAGAAATTGAGGTTTGCATGTCACATTACCCCATGTGCCCAGACAGATATGAACCCTTTGGCAGAACCTATTTCTAAATGCAATTATCATGGCAGGTTTCCATCTTTTACCAAAGTTCCAGTTGCTTCCTATAAGAATGCAAAAGTGTATT
>NW_011888823.1:1265975-1282876 GCF_000151845.1 Pteropus vampyrus
TAAATTCCTTTAAGAAGAAAAAAAACGGAAGATCACATGATAGGGTAAAATGGAAGAGAGGAGAATTTTACTTTGCACAGAGTAGACAGGAATGAAGAGGGGTGAGTTTGGGGCTCAAACCAGAGTCTTAAGGAGGCAGGGGAAAGAATTCCAGGCAGAGCTACCAAGTCGAAGATACGCGAGTTGCGTGTTTAAAGTTTTGCTAGAGCCGTGAGTTTTTAACTTGTCTTATTTTTTTTCTTCTCCCTTGGTCCCGAAGTCTGTTAGTACTTTTTAATTTCAGTTGTTATAAGAAATAGAAATTGAGGTTTGCATGTCACATTACCCCATGTGCCCAGACAGATTTGAACCTTTTGGCAGAACCTATTTCTAAATGCAATTATCATGGCAGGTTTCCATCTTTTACCAAAGTTCCAGTTGCTTCCTATAAGAATGCAAAAGTGTATTTTACCTGACTTGTTGGGGTGAGGTACACAGAGTGCTCTTGACCTAGACTTCCCACAGAACGGTCTATACCAAACTCCTGGTCGACATCGGAGACATTTATGACTCTGTGTTCAATGTACAGATTTCAAGTGGCTATGTAAATATCGGGTTGTCCTAAATGGAGCTACTTTAAATCTTGGCATAAGCCAGCAAGTGTGTTCTCTAAACTACTCAGAAATTATACTTTAGTCTCATACATGAGAGTGAAGGACTAAGATTTGTGGAATTACTGGAATTTTTTTTTTTTACTTGGAATACTGCCCTTCTTAAATGTCACATTCACTTAATTTCTCTAGAGAGTGTGTGATTCATTTCTGGAAGCTTGTCATTTCTCAGAGGAGAATACGTGATAGGTTAAGGAAGATCAAGATTTTTTTATGATTTAACATGATATGATATTTTATGATACGATATGATAGTCCTTTGCTTTTGCTGTAATTTGGCTACAGTTTCTTTGAGATTTCAAACTGTCAAACTCCTGTCAACTGAATGCAAGTTGACATCCCACTAGAAAATAATAATTACCCATTGTAGCACCTTTTACCCATACCTGCTGTGCGATACAAAAAGTATTTCACACCAGTGAAGCGAATGGATGTTCATTAAATTTATCCACAGTGGCAAGAAATACAGTGCCCGTTTCAAAGCAGTGAGAAACTCAAGAGAGTGGCCACGTCCTTCATTCCTTTTTTAGTCAGTGACGGTAGGTGTAACAGGCTTTCGAAACCGGAGTTGTTACCTGGGCTGTATAAATGTGTAAATCAGGGTTTCTTATACTGAGCGCCACTGATAGGTTTGGGGTATGCTTGAAGTCCCTAGAATTATGTACAGAATTACGAGGATTCCTCTGAGCATCCTCCTGGGAAGAGGGTGCTTTGCTCCCATCAAATTCTCTAAAGCCGGGCTTGGTAAACTGTGGCTCAGGGGCAAAAGTCAACTGACCTCTGTTTTTCCAAATTAAATTTTCTCGGAACACAACCACACCCATTTGTTTAGGTGTTGTCTATGGCTGCTTTTGAGGTACAGTAGCAGCATTGACCAGTTGCTACACAGACTGCGTGGCCCAGAAATGTACTGTAAAACCTGAAATACTGGCTACCTGGCGCTTTACAGAGAAAGTTTGCCAAACGCCACGCTAAATGATTCTAAGTTCAGGATTATTGCATATCACTTTCGGTTTTGGTAGTACAGCTATTATCTATGCCACTAAATTATATTCAAAATGCGAAGGGCATTTTCAACAAGAGAACTTTAAAAGAGTTTTACATGCTGGCTCATCCTTAGATGCAGGGAGAGAATCTTAGGCTTGTAAGTGAATTCCAAGGGGGTTTTACCAAAAACGTAAAGAAAAGACATTTATTTTCTCGTAACTATGCTTTAGTATTTGATTGATTTATATTTTAAAATGTCTTAAATTTGATGATAAAAATAATTAAAAGAAAAACTGTAGCTCTATAAAAGCTAATAAAGAAAATGCCAGCCTGCCTTTGAACATGCTAAAATTTACTGTCTTCAGAGAGCAAGTTTTACATAAGTTCATGCCTGAATTAATCATCACCTGAAGTCAAGATGGAAAAAGAAAAGTCGTAATAACCAATCTCAAATTAATAAAACTTTAATTGATAGAGCCCACATTTAAAGTTCCAGCCATACTGATTGGTTAGGGAACTATAAAAAACAAGAGAAGGCGGGCTTCTAGCCTGTGCTTCCTCCCATGGCTCACGTAAATCCACATTTAGCTTCCTCTAGTCTCTTCCTTTCTCCTCTAGCTTCCCTTCCTTCAGCTATACAGGAAAGTATCAAAATGAATTTATAAATGAATATACATATATATATATATATACACACACACACATATAAAATGAATATATATATGTATATATATCCCTCCCTACTTTTTCCAAAGTAGTTTTAAATTTTAGAAAAGAGGAAATTGAATTAAACTAGTTACACTGAGGTCCTCTTTTACAGAGCTTAATGCTCATGAATCTGTATGTGAAAAAGCTGACCGATACCGCTTTAGCTCAGAGAAATTCGTTAATTCATACATTTAAAATAACACCAGGGGTAGGTGAGCATCGATACATTAGAGGACTCTGTTAGTTTTCCTTCCAGTTATTCACTCATTTATTGACCATCAAACATTTATGGAGCTTGCGCTGAACCTGGAATCATGGTAGCTAATGGGAAATGATGAAGACACCAGTTCTTCTTGTGAGGAGCATGTAGACTGGTGATTGAAGCGGGTGTGTATGCAATATGTGTCTGATAACAAGACCATGTTCCAAACACAATAGGAAATGGAAATAAAGACCCGAACTGTGGAACAATACCATAAGCAGGGTCGCTGCCGGTCATACACTCAGGCTAGTCCTGGGTAGTTTTGGAAAGTGTAAAACCCTGCTAATCACAATGACCCGCAAGCTACCTGAGGCTGGTGTCTGCTCAGTAGATGTAATGCCGATATGAAGACTCAGAAGTAAAAACTGTTAACTTTATTCCTCCTCGTCATGTATCTCGTATTTGTAATTGGAGACTTATTTGCAACTGGACTTATTTCCAATGAGAAAGTCAATCAATTGCTTGTCAGAAATGTCCTAAATATTCGCATACAATACTTATGTAAACAAAGGAGGAGATAATCTAAGAGTTAAGATTTTTTTTCTTCTTCTAGATGCTTTGTTTTTATTGAAAGACTCATATTACTCAGAATGCCTGTTTCCTTTTTTTTGTAGCCATCTCAACAGGTCATTGTTTTAAGGTGCTGTTAAGTACGGCTGTTGGGCCCAGATTGACTGTTTTAAGTTCGTACTTTTCTCTCATTGTCTTGAGAAAAGAATACTTTCTTTTCTGAGGAAGAGATGGCTCCTCCTTATAAATGTGTTTATTGTCCTTTAACTGGCAAAAGTTAAAAAAAAAAAAAGAAAGAAAGAGAGAGAGAGAAAAACACAATCCCAGAAACACAGTGCAACCACCAATACGATTTTAATTTATAAATCATGGGTCCTTTCCCATGCCTGTGCCGGCAAATGTTATAATCACACTGGGTGGACATTTCTATATTTCCTTCCCACCACCTCAATTCTCTGTCGTGGTCCAACTTTTAAGCCGCTACGATGCCCGTATAACCATCACTCCCTATGGCAGCAAAACACAAAACACGTGCGGTACAATTCACCAGACCATTCATGGAAGCAGCACTGAACTTGAACTTGCCTAGTTCTTTATCTTTTCTTGAGCATCTACCCGACTCTTCATCCTAAAGGAAGAAGGTTGTTCTGGGCTGCCTACTACCTGCTTTCCTGCCAAGCCTCCAATTTGAAATCCTGTAGCACATTTTTTTATTTTTCCACGTAGCAGTGTTATATCTCTGAGGCCTGTGACCATTTAGTTTTCTGCTCCATTTCTTCTCTGTTTAGACACTGCCATGCCCCGTCCTACATACTAATTACTGACTTTTTGCTTCTGCAGTGCTTGATTCATTGTGTCACATTTTCCCATGTGAAAGTGGACCAGAAACCTTGGCAAGGAGGTTAATGGATTTAAGAGTCACTCTTATTTAACCCTTGAAGTTGCGGCTGACTCATTTTATCAACCAGGTGGTGGTCAGCTGCACTGCAGACTAGTATCAGAGTCTATCATGGTGGAAGCGCCCACAGGAGCCGAACAGGACTGAAGAAAAACACTTCCTCTTCCTACCTTTACAGCTCAAAACTGGGTTCAAACGATTGATCTTGTTATTATACCTGTAATGGGGCCGCATGCCGGAGTGGAAATTACCCCAGAGTGGGAATTAGTACGCATGGATTTTTAGATTCTGGTGCTCATTAGATTGCATAAACTTCCTGTATTATCAAATCCACTTCCTGGATCTCAATTTCCTCATCTTTAAAATGAGGCTATTTGACCAAATGATCTTTACCATCCTATCTGGCTCTAGGAGTCTACGATTTAAAGAGCTCTGTTCATTTATTTAAAAGCAATTTATTTGACCCTGTTATTTTCTAGTCACTGTGCTAAGGACTGTAGATACAAATTCGAAATCTTAAACAAGGAAGAAATTTACGTTTTCTTTCTGAGGACTCTGTGAGGGGTAATCTTAACTTTTAACAGAAATTTTACGACATTGTTTTTTCTTTAGAGTTCACAGGATGGGAAGCCGGTCTTAAAGCTAAGGCTGTAATTAGTCTCAAGGGGATATTGGAAAGGACTGCTTACCTCGTTAAAATAAAGTCTTCAATTAAGCTGTATAAAGAGAGAAGGAGAGTGGATTAACCTTATCAGTGTCACCACCAAATCCTTTAGCCATTCATCGCCATGAGCTAATAATAAATATTGAAGATGACTTGTTATTCACAGATTTCCTCTTCTAATTCTCTCTCAGTGGCAACTTTGGAAGAGTACATTCCATTATGGCCTACCAGATGAAGCTTCTCTTGACTTCACGCAGGCTTCCAGTCAACGCCTTCTTCCTTAGGAACTGACCAAATTTTCCTCAAACAATCATTACAAATAAATTTGAAGTAGGATACAGTGAACAAGAAATCTAAAATGTTTGTTAACCTTACTTTGGCTCTTTTCTTGGAAGACCAAAATACAAAAGAGGAGAGAAAAAGAGAAGGTTTTCCAATTGTTGCATTGAGTAAATATTTTTCATTAGAATGTGGCAGATGTCTTTTAAATCTTTGGAACCAGCTCAGACCAGAAAAACCTCTCTCTCCTCCCATTCTGACTGTCTCTCTGAATGTAACTTGTGTCACAACCTCTTGGTTCATAAAGTCTAATAGATAGCAAGAAGCAAGAGGGTTCATCATGATTCTATACTATTAGTGTTATTATCACGATTATTCAATCAATCGCTGTGCTGTTTGAGACCAGTTGTAATGTTTCAAAACGGCCACCGCCACCAATTCCTGTTTCAGAAACTCTTCGATGTCCGTGGGAATATGAACAGGTTTCCTCCGCTCTCCGAAAGCAGAGAGTTCACTTTGTTGGCATAAAGTGAAGAAGCGATCACCTTGGGGCACATCTCGCTAAGGGATGCACAGGATATAGCACCGAAGCTGACAGACACAGTTCAGAGCTGTGGTGACTTGCCGCTGAGATGCTGGCTATGGCTCCCAGGGGAGGAATTTGATGGTGTAGGGTGTGTACTGCCTCTATAATAGCTCGTGGCTACACAAATACTGAACATTGTTTTTGGTTTTCACCTTTTTTTTTTTTTTTTTTTTTTTGTAAAAGTGAAAAACCTCTTTGGATTCCTTTTGGACAGCGATAACAGATATTAATCTAGGTCTTTCGTAAAAGCAAAGGGGTGGGAAGCAAACTTTCGAAAAATGGGGTATACCTGTATGCTTAAAAAAAGGCATGCTGCTTCCCTGGCCAGTTGTAGGGCAGATTGTGGGGCACGGGAGCCTTCGTATAATACCTACGTTGAGTCGAGATCTTTAAAAAACAGTACCTTCTTTCAACATCTGGGCAACCAAGATAAACCAGTTTCTCCTAATTACCCATAAATAGTTTAATCCTCAACTGCTATGTTGAAATGAAGAGGCGTAGCTATACAATTCAGTTAATTTTATTTCATATTGATGACACAGCATACTCAGGAATCATCATTTATCTCCAAAAGTGGTACATAATTCGTAATTTACCAGAGTCCCACTGCTAGAGTAACATTTGCATGCCTATTTTTCAGATGATAAGATCAAGACTCGATAAGTTATATTTCCTGCCACTCCAGAGAGAAAGCCTGAGCTTGGCGCTCATTTGATGTAGGGTTGCTTCACATCTCAGAGTGGCAGGCAATGCTAGATTCGTTTGCACAGAAATGAACATGGCACACGTCCAGACTTCTATCGTTCTTTTTAAAGATCTTTTCTGCTTTTTGTTTTCTCTGCTACATGGGCCCATCTTACTTGTTATATAAGCTCAGAAATTGTAAAAGGATCATTCCAGTTCTTGGTATAACAGTATGCTTTTTTCTTTCCCCAGGCCCTCCATCTGCTCCCCTGAACTTGATTTCAAACGTCAACGAGACTTCAGTGAACTTGGAATGGAGCAGTCCTCAGAACACAGGTGGCCGCCAGGACATCTCCTACAATGTGGTGTGCAAGAGGTGTGGAGCCGGTGATTCCAGCAAGTGCCGGCCCTGTGGAAGTGGGGTCCACTATACCCCGCAGCAGAATGGCCTGAAAACCACCAAAGTCTCCATCACTGACCTGCTGGCTCATACCAATTACACATTTGAAATCTGGGCAGTGAATGGAGTGTCCAAGTATAACCCTAGCCCAGATCAATCAGTGTCCGTCACCGTGACAACGAACCAAGCAGGTAGGAATCAGATCCACTTCATTGTATGACCTAAATGTGTATAGAGAATGAGCTTGTGTTGATATCCGTAAATGATAAAAATTTCTGCAATTGAAGTAGAACTACATGGATCTAATCATAAACCTGGGAGCTGTGTTATAATATAAATAATATTTAGAGGGGATGTTTATTCATTCAGCAAATTTTTTTTGGACATCAGCTGCATAGCATGCCCTGTAGTAGGTAGTAGAGATTAAATGAAGACCAAGACAATGATGGAAACCAGAAGACAGTCCAGTGAGCTGGGTCACTCCATGCTGAACTTTTCTTGTAAGAGATTCATTTGTATTGGCCATTTTAATTACAAGATTCATGGTTGGACATTAGAGCATTTACAGATTATTTAGGATTATAAACTTGATTTTTACCAATCTGTATCGGTATATTGTATTTGCTGTATTTTCCAACAAAAATATTAGCAGCTATGGTTTTGATCTTGTTTTTTATTTTACAATTTAAAAAGTAATTGACACGGATCTATACTAGAATTGCCATGTAAATCTGTGAACAGTGAATGGTTTAATGGGCAGCTCGATCTGTGTGGTTGACGAAATTTTCCTTATAACTCATACTACTTTTTCAGCCACTTTCATAGTTGAATCCACAATTGACACCTGGGGAGAGGAAAGTTAATTTACCCCATTTCCTGCATCTCTTTCCTTTTGTAATAGAAATGACGAGAAAACATTTTTTTTTTTTGTTCCTGAAGAGTTTCTGCTGAGTTAATGGCAGAACTATTACAAAATCTTGAATATCAGATGTTTCAAAGTGCAAAGTAGAATCTAGATTTCTAGGCTCCAACTCCCGACCCACTCATTCCCATTTCTCCCCTAAAAGAGTTCCCACACGTTCTCAAGCTAATTTTCCATTCTGTATTTCTGCCACATGTTTCACATTGCTGGCTGCTCATTACTTATTTCTGAAGAGTTTAAAGAGGAGCAGGAAAAAGGACTGTGGTTTATCCTTTTGTGAGGCTCTTAAGAACAACAAACTTTGCTGGAAAAGGATTATAGATTGCCAAGAATCCTATCACGTCTTATTGCATTTTTCTCTCAAATGAATGTTTCAGTAAGTGCACTCAATAGTTAAGTAAAATATATCTGTACTAATTGATCTATAGTGAGAAGTATTCTAGTATCCCAATTCGAAGCCATTATTTTTCCACTTTCCCCTGAACTCTCTAGAATAAATTAAAAGCTAATACTTGGAGAAGATTTTGAACTGAAGCTAGGATGGCAAATCTTTCCCGAAGGCAGGTCGTCTGGTGATGGCTTTGTCTTTTATTTCTGCACTTTTAAATTGTGAACATGGTTAGTGGTAATTGGTTTTATTTTTCTACGAAGACTAGGATGATTTAGGAGAGCATCACAAGTACTCTGTGATGGCCAGCTTTTTATTAGTTCTCTTTTGGAAAAATGCAGTGGACATCGTGTACATAGATCCTGGGAAATGCATTGGTGCTGCTGGTGTCACTTAGTTAGAAAAGAGCCAACAAGTTGCAGCGCCATCTCCGCAGCCCCTAGAGAATCTGACCCGTAAGCCAATCGATATTCTTATGCTCAGCCCAGAAGTGCCTTTTCAGCTACGCTCAAAACACATCACTACTTTGTGTTCTTAACTGAGTTAAAACAAGGAATGAACATTTTGAGGCTTCAGTGTACAAGATGAAGTCATTCTTTTTGGCAGAGAATGATTTCTGGGAGACGTCCTGAGGACAGGCTTGGCTCCCACAGATTTTGTGGGGAGACTTCTATGACTCTCCTCTGTATACCTAAGGATTTAAGCCAAGGGATTATGTCAACTCCCCCGGGGCCAGAAGGTACAAGGAGCGCAAGGAAGAAAGGTTCAAGACCCCCCGGAAGAAGAAAATGTGCAAAAACATTACTAGAGAGGGAAGTAAAAAGTCAAAGTTTTATGAAAAATGTAGGTGTAATTCTTTTCGATCTAGGAGAAAGGTGAACGGGATTCCTCTGACACAATGAGGTTGCTTTCTCTGCCATGGCGAGCAGTCCTGCCAGGAGGTTTGCTGAATGGGACAAAATTCCAGCTCCTTATTTTAATTTTCATGAAGGGTAGTGCTGGGAAGCTGTTCAAAATTAAAAATAAATCTTTCAATAAGGAGACCTCCCATGTGGCCAGCCAGAAAGCTTTCTCTTAGCAGAGTGTTGTATATGGGCACAGCACTGCCTTGTTATCCTACTGTAATTTGGAGTAATTCACTAATTCAAAAGCATCGGGGTAGTTTATCTTTGATTAACAAACCCTTTCTTCATAGTAGTGTAAATTAATAATGTAGGCCAAAATTTTGGGTGAATGTAGCAACCATTAAACTCTATTCAAGCTCCCCTAAGCATATTTACATATGCACGATTATATTCTAATTCTAGTCTTTCTTATCATTTTATTAAACTAAATTCCTTAGGGGCCTTTATAGGCAATGATATCTCACTCTATGAGGAATACACAGAATAAACGAACATTAACGTTTACCACCTGGAGGCCCATAGTTTGTGGCTCTCCATTTTTGCTCGGTTTTCATAGAGTCCCTTCTCTCATCTGTAACTTATTTAGGAACGAACAAGCAAACAAACACAAAACTTCCCAGAGTTCCTGGCTTTGTCATTACCTCCTCTGAGACTTTTGAACAGTTCCACAAAGATAAAATGACCCCCCACCCTCCCGCCAGCTAATGTCAGAGCCAGAACCTCTTGAAATCAGGGAGAGCCTTGCTGTTTCTTCTAAAATTATTAGATAATTAATAGCACTCGTGTATTCAGCTTGGTATTCTCCCCATTTGTGAGGGCAGACTCTGAATATCCGGGCATGGAGATGTAGTTTTAACTGGGCTTTGATCCCTTACTGGGATGTGAGTGGGTGGGTATTCTCACATGCTTGTTTAAGCTCTTCTAACCTACATCTTTCTGTGGTGGCGTCTTAGAGGCTATTAACACCTTTTTCCTCCCCTCCTGAGTTCAAAACCGGTTGACCCCTAAGATGAGACAAAGGGAACTCAGAATGTCAGCTTTGTTGCTGATCATCTGATGGAAGAATGTGAGCTTTATTATCTGTGGCCAAAAGGGCTGGCTCTAGTGACACTTATCCAGTGTCACCCAGAGACAGCCTGGCCCCCTGCAAGGGTAAAGCGGCACCCCTAAGTTTGTGCAAATGGATGCTCTATGCAGGTACAAGAGAGCAAAGAGGGTTGATATGAGACATAGTAGAAGAGAATTCTCCCAGATTCTCTCCATGAGCTAAGCCACCCTCACCTCTATGCTAAGATCAGTAAAGAAGAAATGGGAAGAGGGGCAGGGTGGGACCTCCAGCTGAAGTCACTCCAGAATAAAACAAGGAAAATGAAAGTCCTCCCTACAGTCGCTTTCTGACATTACAGTCCAAAAGGAACAAAGCGAGCTTCCCTTTGAAAACACTTATTTCCCTTGCTCCATTTTCTATCCTCTAGCAACTGTTCTGCTTTTCGTTTCGGAGGAGATGGTTCTGATGTTTATGAAAAATGAATAAGCAGACTGCTGGGTGATTTGTTTTCTAGATGGCTTTCCTTCGGTTTACTTTTACTTAAGTGGACCATCTCAGGCAAATAAATACAGGATGTGTCACTATGTGTCACCAGGAGAGAGAAATGCTGTATAGATGAAATAAGGTTTTCCTGGCCGAGCAACAGAACTGTGAATATTTTTGCTAAAAATGCTGCAATGGCGGCCAGCAGATCTTAATATCACCGAGCCCGTTTTCACCATGTACCCCCAATCCTCTCGCACCTGTCTCCCAGCTCCAGGGATGGACCATACTCTAGATTGTTTCATTGGTGTTCTATACAAACCCCTAATTTCACCCTGGGGCAGGGATAACTTTTTTTTATTTTAGTTGGCATGACAATGTTCCCGATACTTTACAGAGCAATACATCTGGTAACCTCTCTTTAAGCAAAGCTATTGTCTCCTAGTGACAGATGCCTTTAACACCTTGAGTTTGCAAGAGTTAAAAAAAGTTGATGGATTACATAATTATTTGAACCTAGCTAATCTCTAAGATCTTTTCCAATCCTAAAATTCTGTGATTCCAAGAATATAGACATAAACTACGAGCATGAAGTAGAGCTTATTTCTCTATGATGTTCAAAAACTGGCTCTAAACGCAATTCTAAGAGTGGGGGAAAAAAAATCTAAAAATGCTTCAGCAGAATTATCAGAATGTGTCTGAATCCTGGCCTCCCTTCACTCTTCCAACCCCCACCCTGCCAAAGTATTTCCTGGAACGGGCAAGACAATAAGCTAGGTGTACCTCTAGTGTAGTTATTCCGGCCCCTCCCCAGACATTTGGCAATGTCTGGGGACATTTCTGGTTGTCACTACTGGGAGGAGGGGATGTGCTATTTCATCTAGTAGGTAAAGGCCAAGGATGCTGCTGTATCTTACAATGCACAGGACTCTCCTCCCACCCCCAGCAGAGAATTATCTGGTCCAAAATGTCTATAGTACCAAGATTGAGAAACTCTGCTCTAGTGATGTTTGAAAAACAGATTCAGTGATTTCATAGCAATGTCTACCTTCTAAAGGTTCCATCACCATCCTGTCTTTGTTTGGTTCCATTTTTCTGTGCTGGGAACATGATGCTGTCAACACTGTTTCCAGTAATAAATGGTCCTTTGGGACCTCTTATGAAGAACCCCAGTTGCTCCGCCATCAGATGAACTGGTGCTGCTTGTTAGACTCACCTTGTCCTTTAGGATAGACAATTAAAAAAAAAAAAAACTGTCAGAAAATGCAACACCAACAGTAAAGTCACAGGACGCCTCATTGTGATGCCACGGCACAGCACATGGTAGATGTTCAATACTTGTTTGTTGATCAACATAGTTATTTACAGTAAAAACAATCAGTGAACTCTATTTATCAAATAGTGATAAACTTAATAAAACCAAAATAATGAGTAGAGAAAAGAAAATAACTAAGTACAAGAGGCGTACTGTCTTATTACTCAACTGGGACATTCCCAATTCTCTCTGCCATCTTTTAATTAGACGTATTATGTTATTTGAGCGAGATAATGGAGAACAGTGGGAATTCTCATCCCCACTGTGTCTAATTGCTACCTATCTTCCAGATAGTGAGAGGGAAGATTCCAGGAGCTGGTGAGGGGAAAGGAAGCAACTTAGAGAAACTGAGTTAGGTAATGTGCTCTACGCCTGGTGGCCCCAGGTTGTGTGAGGTCTGAAGCTTAGACAATTTTGGGATGATTTCAAAAAAAAAAAAAAAACTAAAAATTTACAAATATCATATTAGTAACAGAGATTTGGAAAGGGCTCATGCAAACTTCTTTAGCTTCAGTGTACAAAATTCTGCCTCTGTCTAGAATGAAAGAATGTGATTGTCAGGTACAGGGATTACTGTGTTATTAATGCCTAAGAATAGAAAGGAAAAGGAAGAAAGTAGAGATATCAAGAGATATGAAGAAGTCTAGTTTGGCCTGGCACGAGAGGCGTTGAAATGCAAGCTCATACTGGGATGGTTCTGGCCTATAGTGTGTGAGGGTCAGCGCTAGAGTTGGCTTGAAGTGTGGTTTGAGATCCAATTAACAAACAGAAAGACAATTCTGATGACTTCGAAAATGGAAATAGAATACTAAACCCAAATGAGATGTGACCAGGACCGAGGCTTTGCTGTAAGCTTTGAAAGGAAGAGACGGAAAAAAAAAAAAGTTCTGTTGATGTTTTGAAACACAAATATCTGGCTTCTGTTAGTGTCCGAGAGCAGGGTTGGCAAACTATGGCCCAGAGGCCAAATCTTGATCCTCCATCTGGTGTTGTACAACCCACTAAGATTTCTTTTTTTTTAAATTTCTAAAGTGTTGAAAATAAAAAGAGAATAACATGCTGCGACATTTAGAAATTATATAAAAATCAAATTTTAGTGTCCATAGAGACGTTTTATCGGCACAAAGCCCCACTCATTTGTATGGTCTAAGACTGCTTTCGCGAGGACAACAACAGACTTGAGTGGCTTCGACGGCGCGAATGGCCTACACGCCGAACATATTAACTGGCCATCTCGCTCCTTATAGAAAACGTTCGCCGCCCCTGCTCTGGGTACGAAATCAGGAAAGAAACCAGTCACATGGGAGACTGAGAAGATGGCGAAGTGATGGTGTCATTTGTGGGACGCTCTCTGACAAAGGGTGTGGTGGATTAACATTTAGGTGAATCTCACAGTTGAAATAATTTTGATATTTGGCAAGACCTCTTCTTTTATAGACGTTTGGACGATGTAAACAAGATTTCACAAAAATGATGAAGATTTTGAACACGTCTTTGCATTTTTGTACTCCAAGGCTTTTCCCAGCGACACTCGGGTTCAATGTGTCATGTAGAACGTTCTTGATTTCCGATAAGGCAGTGTTCTTGTTTTCCTGAAAACAGGCGTTCTTGGCGCTATTGTGTGGTTCTCAGACGCTGGCAGCGATTTTCTTTTCAAATAATAATATGCGCTTCTCTTTTCCATTGTCTCCTCACTGAGATGGTTTCTCGTTTGCCTTTGACCTCAAGGAAATCATGTGTTTTTCCCTCTTACTCCTAAGAAAATTAAAGGAAAAAAAACACGTGATGAAACTAGTAAAATCTGTAAGTTGGGAATCTTTCTAAAGACATATTTTAATCTTTTTCAAACAAATTGTAAAGCCATGGCATTCGGAGAATTTGCTCAAAACTCATTCGTGCTTCCTCATAACAGTTGACCCTCAAATAACGTGGATTTGAACAGCGCAGGTCCACGGATCATGTCGATTTTTTTCAATAAATACTATAAATGTATTTTCTCTTTCTTACAGTTTTCTTAATCACATTTCCTTATCCCTAGCTCACTTTATAGTAGGAATACAGTATATAATACACATAACATAAGAAATATGTGTTAATCGACTTTTTATCAGTAAGGCTTCCAGGGAACAGGAGGCTATTAGCTACGTTTTTGGGGAGTCAAAAGTTATATGTGAATTTTCAACTGCAGGGAGCAGTCAGCACCCCAACCTCCCATTGTTCAAGAGTCACCTGAGCTTGGTATGTAACAGTCGGGACCTATCAAGTACAAGCTGGCTCAAAAGTCCTTTCTTCGCCTGGACAAACGCACAGGGGGCTTCAGCGAAGCCAGGCTGTGGCTTTATTATTGTCAGCTCTGACCCAGTCATGGGCTCCTGGACTTGCACCTAATGCTTCGGAAACATACATTTTAAAAATAGGCAGTACAGTTTTGTAAGGGAGCTGTCTCTTGATTCTAGATACTATACATAAAATAATTGATGCTATACATAAAATAATTTCATGTTTATAGACTATTCTTGCTACCCCTATAATTATGAAGCATACTAATTATGATCATATTTAAAAATAAAATAAACCTATAGATATGCAGTGGTACAGCCTCTGATATGTGGCACAAGGGTCTGTGACTTTGTATTCAAGGTGGGTGTCACAAATCTTAGTGAGGAGAAAAAAAAATAAAAGCCTTCCAAAAGAATCTATTAAATTATCTAGCTTCAAGGTTGACTGAGCAGCATAGACAAATGCCTATAGAGTCTAGGGATAATTATTGCATATAAGTAAAAAAGGTGTTGTATTTTTTTTAAGATGGGAACATTTCACTCTAAGAAAATGAAAGTTTTATTCATACACCCAAGACTGAGAATGCTATTTTTCCTGACTCCTTTGCCTTCACTCCTATATAAATATGTATACATGTTCATTTGTGAGGCGAGAGATCCATTCGGTAGCATTCACTCTAAATACTTGACAGTCTAAATCTGATTTGTTTTTTACTTCTCAGAGTTGTGCTTGTAACTTCAAATACTACTGCCAACTTTTATACCTTCTGGAGAAGCCACCAAGAAATTTGCAAAATAAATACCTGGCTGAGATGAAGAAGAAATAGTACAGGGCGAGCAAACATTTTAGATGGGCTCCTAAATTCTCTAGTCGTCACTCCAACTGGCTAAATTAATTACTGTCTCCTTAGAGGAGACACCCTAGATTTCAGTTTGAATTGAGCATCAATAAAAAGATCCAGAGAAACTTTATCAAAGCTTCCATTAACCCCCTACTGATGTCTTTAAAGAGTTTTTTTTTCCTTGAAACACCAGGAAAACCAAGAGCCGTGCTGCAGGACTAATCCTCCATGGAGAGATCTTAAATCTACAGGAACTAATTAAAATGCCTGTCCATGTCACCCCAGTATACAGAGCTTTCTCTGAATCTCAGCGTTTCCGTGCTATTTTCACGGGGTTATACAGTAAAATTGCATTCCGTATACTGTCTTCAGGTCAAGACTTGTGAGTGGGTTTCTTGGTTTTACATTTTAATCTGTCAAGATAAGCAAGACTTAGCTCTAGCCAACAGTATTAAAAGTATCTCTCTTTTTAAATGAGTGTTTACCCAGTGTTTACCTTTCGCCCCAACACACACACACACACACACACACACACACACACACACACACTTTTTCCATTATTGCTTGTGCCAGAAAAATGAAGTTCATGGAGGCTGCCTCCCAGCTGAAATAACAGAAAAAGAGAGATGATGCCAGACATCAGTGTGGTCTCTTGCCTAGTGGACATGGTGGCTTTCATTGGGAAATGTCACGAAAGATTTGGTCCGCACACGGGAGTCAGTACCCAGACGGCTGTGGGAATCTGGGTGAGCAGTCAGCAAAATGGCTGCCAACACAGACCCAGAGCCAATGAAACAGCTCTTATGTTCGATTCCTCTTCTCTATTGTGATAAATTGGTCAGTCCACTCTAACAGAAGTCTACTGGGGCTCTCCTGACTGTCTTTTCTTTCTTTCTTTTTTTTTTTTGTTATGACAAAGCAGAAGGGCTACTTTCTAAAACATAATCGATTTAAAATATAGGTAAAATGACAATGATTTGAAAGATTTGTTCTATTTTGCTGTCACTCTTGGAAGGAGAGGAGAGTTGGAAAAAGAGGGAGGGAGTACCACTTCCTTTTGCCTGGCATCTTCCAAATGATAATCAGTGTACATGAATTTTTCAGGCAGTTTGGTCCTCATTGTCAAAAAAGCCTCTCTGATGAAGGCTGTGGGTATATAATTTTTTAAAAATTTCTTTTCTAGGAACCTTTTGTCTGTGATGAGTGCATACAAACAGGACTTAAATATGTAGCTTCATCTTCTCAGTGGGTGCTAAATAGGGATCTGCCACCAACAGGTTCACTGCGTGTAACAAGCTAGGGACAAGATCCATCCATTAAAACAAACACTGAAAGGGGCAAGCTCACAATGGCTCCCTGGAGAGTTGGCGTTGTCTAGATAACATACTGCAAGCTGTAAATCTGCCTCTTGAATCAACCTTATTTTTTTTTAGTATAATAAGTGTGTATTTTGAGCATAATAAGTGTGAAGGTAGATGAGAGCCGTGCTTCCTCCATGTTTCTTTGTCAAAGCCAGGGTCACAACATACAGACAGGGACTTTGAATATGCAACAGGCTGAGAGCTTAATCAAATGTTTCTTTCACTCTTCAAGATAATCAAGGACTTTTCTTTTTTTTTAAGCTGAGAATTGCAAATGATCCTAAGAGTTGCTGGTGTAGCCCTTGCTTGTGTTGAATCCCACTGACTGTGATGCTGGTCCTACAGGGCTCTAGGAGGGCGAGATTTTAGGAAACTTTCTAGGAGGATGCTTTCGGAAGCTTGGGAATTCTTGGCACTAACATCCTCTCGTTTCTCGCCACTTAAAATAGGCATGATATTGTCAATACAGTAAGAAATCAGGATTCTTGTTGCTTTGTTTTCCACTGAAAGTAAGGGGTACGAATATGTCTCCCTGTGAAAATTAAGAGTGTTTTTGTTTTATAACCAGGAACAGTGGTCATAGAATTTAAAGAGCACACGTTGTGTTCACAGCCCTCGTCGTAGACACCGATGCCAAGTAGTCGGCTAATTCAGGTGTGACTCTCAGAGGCTGGTAAGATGGCTAAGGAATCTTTATACAACAGAGTGTATTGTCTGGGGAGAGTGATAG
>NW_011888823.1:1284139-1294870 GCF_000151845.1 Pteropus vampyrus
CCCCGCCCCCCGCCTCCCGCCCCTCTATTTGGCCTATGTGCTTTGAAATGAAATAAGGGAAACAGATGAGTTACAAAAAAGTAGCTTCAGAGATTAAAAAAAAAAAAATTACAATGTCTGGTGAAAATGCTCACAACTTAAGGAGCTTATATTCTTGATTTATGGTCACCATGACATTTTTTGAGCAGCTCATTGCGTCTTTTTAAATGACCATTTGGAAAAGTAGGTATCCTGTTCCAATGGTCTATGTGAATTGTGTGGCTCGGGAGATGACTAATAGGAAGCCAGACCTCTCTGTCTTGGGGTCATCTCCTTGAATCTGGACTACATCATAAGTGGCCCAACGGCCCGACCATCTGTCAGCCATTGAGTGGCTATTGTAATGGAATTGGTCTCGGTCCAGATCTTCATCGACAGGTGTTCACATCATAAGTGACACTAATTGACTTTCTAGTCATTCTTCTTGGAAGACGGTGGGTCATCACAGTGATGGCGATGGGCAGTGAGTTATTCATGATAGACCCGGACTCTGTTCAAAGCCAAGGAGCACAGCACCTTGAGCTGGCACCAGTCTGGCACCTTGCAAATGTTGTCCTTGTCTCTCATGGCTTCCATTAGCCTCAGAAATAAAAACAAAAACAGAAATTGAATTTCAAAGGATAACTTGGAATGGCTAATGCTGCTTTTCTGAGGCTACATAAGCATCATGTGTTGAGGCCTTTTTCTTCATTTTGTACTATAGTGATAAGATGCCTTCTTTGAAAATTATATATAAGGAAGAAAAAAAATTGGATTCTGGGCCTCTATGATAATATGAGTCAAATTATCTCCTTTTATTTTTTCTTCGTTTGTTTTGAGATTGATTACGAGGTCACTTATTCGTATCTATGAGTTCATACCTCTGAATAAGTTACGGGTGAATCTCTTTGATGGAGAATTTAATAAGGTTATTTTCAGTGCTCTTGTAAAATGGAGACCAGTGTGAAAAAGTAACTTTGAGACTCTTGTTAACATAAATTTTAAAGCATGGAATGCAAGGGGCTTCATCCAACCATACACTCTTCTGTTGTTCCAGGTATGTGAATCCAGAGTAAGCTATCATGTATTCACTCTCCCCTGGGGCCATGAGCTGAGGGGTGATTTGGCCTGACTTGGAGGAGATTATTGGAAGTATTAGTATTAATATTAGTATTAATATTATTAATATTTTGTCCCCTGAAGCTTCCTAGGTTTATCTCACGGCATTTTTTTTTTAAGTATAAAGATGATTTAGATGTCGTTGTAGCAAGTGGCAAAACTACACTCCTGAATTAGTTATCATGCTTAATAGTAAAGATGACAACAGCCACGGCGAATCTATTTATTGAAGCAGATGGGCTCCTTTAGCAGAATGATCAGTGTCTTTCCTCTCTCTGAAAGGCTTTTCAGGGGTAGGAAATTGTCAAGCAGCTGATATAAAGTAATGAACCAGGCTTTTTATTGGTTCGTTTCTGGAGCAGGCTTTTAAGCATTTCTGCCTGTAAATGTAGAAACCTGAGTGTGGAAAGTAAAAGGCAAGAGCAAAGATTTACTGGGTGCATCTATCATCCTGGCTTTTAGAGTCTTTGTGATGAATACATCTTTAATTGGACACTGATCTAGATGCTTCGGATGTCAGAAAGCTATACATGTTACAGCATTGTCTCATGGTTCTTCACACAGCAGGACGATTAGCAGCTGTCTGAGTAACAAAGAGAACCTGAAGCCCACAGCACAGCTTTTATTTTCCAGATTTGGAATGCCTGAAGCTCTCCAGTGGAGTCGATAGCTAAAGGAATTGAAGCCTCGATTCACAGCCGTTAATCCTTTTTGCTCACTGTGTTATTTCTGCTCAGTAGAAGAAAGCCCTTCCTTTACACCATCCTCCATATTCTGGATTAATTTTGGAGGGCATTTGATCACAGAAGAATTCACTTTGTCCAGGTCTCTTTATCCTGTCTAACCAAGACACCTAAAATAATGCCAATTAAGAGTTTATACTAGATACTTTTCAACCTACTGAAGCACAATGAGAAGGTTCATTTTCCTAGAGACATTCAGAGGAAAAAAAATTATTTTATTTTTCTGTTGTTGCTGACTTTGCCCCGTTTTCTTATCTTAAACACCTGTCTTGCTCGGGCAAATTCTTATAAATTGCCTTCCAGTAGAAAGACTTGTTTTCCTGTTCGCCTGGAACTGGCATTCTTACTTAACAGGAAATACATACTGGATCTTGCCATGTTTCTGTTGGCAAGTGTTGGGCTATCTTTGTCAGAACCTGCCAACAAATTTCTTAGCAAGCAAGTAGAAAGTAAAACAAGCAGTTCTCAGACGAAACAGAAGATATACTTGAACTGCATCAGAGACGCTTGGGTGCCATGTAAGTCATTCCCAGTTAATTCTGGGAGATGGGGAGTCTTGGTTTTGAGTTGAACTGTCACTCGCTTATAATTCTACAACTAATGGTATGGCTGTAGGTGTTGTAATGCTAATTCAAGATAGTAGCTATTTAAAAAAGTAAAACAGGGATTTAAGTAATGAATTTCCTTTACTACAAAGAGCAAGGATTGCTGTATGGCTCAGATAGTAAGCATAATGATCAAATAGTTACCCCAGAAAAGCCCTAATTTGTAAATACTTAGATCTCTCATGACACCTTTAGATCTATACCCAGGAGGTTAACTAAAGTTTTCAGGTAGGTCTTTCTAAAATAACTTTAATACTTCACCTTTAGTACTCTTAGTTAACATTTTTATTTATTTTTAATGATTTTATTGTGAATATATGCAGATACAGAATAGTCATTGAATTATTGCAGAGCAGACACCTGTGTAACCACCTACCAGTTCGAAGGACTGTTAACATTGCCAACTTTCTAGAAGCTTGCTTTGCGGCCCCTCTCCCTTCCCTAACTTCAAATACTATTATTTTATTTTGTAATTGAATTTTTCGGTTTTAGGTGATCTCTTCTTAGCTCTGAAATGAGGTGATTCATCTCCAAAAGCTTTAAGCTTTGTCTGTGACAGGAATCATGTCTAATTCATCTCCAGGTTTCCGGCAACCAAGAATGTACATAGCCCTGTACCTAACACACAGCATACCTAAGATTTGCTCTGTGACTGATGCTGCTATCGATGCTGTAGGGGAGAACAAGCCTTTTAACATTCAAGATTTTAATTTCTCACCAGTGAAAAGAGAAGAGAGGCTAGAACCTTTCTATACATCAGAGGTTGAAAGTGTGGAGTCCTAGGACTTTTGAACTCAGCACTTATAAGCTGTAACTTGAGGCAAGTTATTCAAACTCTTCGTACCTTATTTTCCTAATCCATAAAATGGGAATAATAATAGTATCTGCCTCATAGGGTTTTTGCGAGGATTATATGAATTAACCCATGCAAGAGATTTATAACAACGCTAGACACGTAGTAGTTACTCAAAAAGTGTTCGTTCAGTGCGTGTGTTGTTACAGACCTGTGATATGGAGGGAGGATCACATACTTTTGAGGCAGGCAGACTTGAGTTTAAAATCTCATTTTATAGCTTTGGTTGAATTATTTAATTTCTTTGTGCAGCACGAGTTTCCAAATATGAAATCAAAGGTAGTAATTATAGCTACTTCAGAGTTGCAGAGATTAAACAACGTTAAGCAGGTGGAAGTGCTTTGCAGAGGAGGCCAACAGCATCTTTCTGCTCCTTCTCTGTTTAGCTCTGATTCGCTCCGCCCAAGTCTTCAACTCTGTGAACTGTCAACTATGCAGCACAGACTAACTCTTCTCTAAAAAGAAAATTCAACCATTTTGAGGGCCCCACTGTCCTTTCCCATGTAACACTGAAACAAGCTCAGCTGCATTTAGACCAGCATTGTGTGATTCTGCCGAATTCCTTCATGTTAGAAGACCTGTGACTGAGATTGTGTCCCTGTGAAGCTGCACAGCCTGTTCCTGGCATTGCCCGCCTCAGGGCAGCGCTCGCCGGCCCCTCACAAATGCATGGATACCTGCTCACTGCGCATGCTCAGGAGCTGGAGTTTGCAAGACGGAAACCCAAAGGCCGTTCAGGCAGCATTAAACTACAACTCGGTTTTCTATAGGCTTCAGTACTACTACGCTTTATTTTCGTTAGTGATTATATGAAAGTGTTATTATACAAAAATTCCTCTTTTTTTGCCACATGGCTCCATTTTGCCTGAATGGAGACCTGGTGTAACCTCAAATGTCAGTTATTCAGTTAATTCAATGGAAAGTTATTTCATCAACTGGTACCCAGTGAGTAGGGTTGTGGGGAAGAGGCTTCGAGGTGGGCCTGGGCACCAACATCCAGCTGGCAGACTGTGGGTTAGCGGGGATGGAGGGGCCCAAGGGACCTATTTCTGTGTCAGGTCTAGAAGAGGAGTAATTACTTCAACCTATATTTCATGGCCTAGAACTCGGTCATATGAACTGATTGACCTGTATGCAAAGGATTCTGGGAAATGTAGTCTTTGCCTGAGCAGCTCCATCCTACAAACAGTCATCTGTGGGAGGGGAGCTCACATCTTTAGACAGCCACAGTGGCCAGTCCCAACTCCTCCAACTTACGTAATGCAGACATTTAACATAAAGGCTGAAAATAGCATCACGTTCCATTCCTTAAAATGTGGTAAAGGATTTGTCTAAAATAACCTGTCACCCATTTCTCAGGAAAAATAACCAAAACAGAAGTCTCGGTTAAATGCTTTGTAATGTCTTACTCGTAAATTAGTTAAAACATCCTATTGTCCACAAATCAGGTATTTAAAATCATTGAGAACATGGGTCTGTTATGTCCTTTGGTGAGTGTTACTGTACCCTGCTTTATTTTATAGTATTTGTTTAAAACACTCTGTATGTGCTGACCTTGAAAATCACTTTATGGAAAGAAAAATGTATCCCTCATACATTTTAAGTATAAGCTTAATTAATATTAATACTTCCATATTTAAATATAAATGAACTCCATTTAATTCAGTCTTCTAAAGGTTTTAATTAAGAATTTGGTTCTAGGCCTTTTGTTGAAGGAAAATAATTCCATATCGATTTTAGAATAATCAGCTTTTTCTATACCTTTTGTTTGTTGATTGGTTGGCTTGTTTTAAAAACAATTCCACTTCTTGACTATGAGAAAATGTGCTTAGGTGCTTATTAATGATACAGTAGCTAACAGCAATGGGGTGCAGAGCCTGAGGTCATCAGCAATGTATCCAAGGAGGGTGGATATGAATTAAGTCTTTTACTGATTTCTACTTAAAAACAGCAGAGGACCGATCCAGGTCATTGAATGTAGTACAAATGAGATCATGGGTATATGAAAGCACTCTGTACACTGTTGAGTCCTGTAAAATATTGCAGCGGTAATTGTGGGAAAAATTTTACTCTGTACTGTTTGGTGCCACACTAGGTAGTGTGAATCTCAGAGAAATCCTCCTCTCCCTTTGGTGGGATGTGGGAGAAAGCAATATCAGCACCAGTTCTTAGCCTCTCTGTGACGGCAAAACCCTTCATCACAAGGATATCATTAGTGCTCTGAAGCATTTAATTTTGATGCTTGACGGCATTTTAAAATGCACAAACCTTTGATAAAGAGCAAATCAGAGCTGTGGCATTGAAATGAGAAAGAAAGGGGGAACAAAAACCACCTTAAGCCCCAAGTAATTAAATTTAAATACACTATTTGCATTAAGTCGAGAGATGTATAAACTGTGGATTTATTTTTCCTATCAGTGAAGGACCCCTTGAGTAAACATCATCTCTTTCAATTCGCGTCATGGGGAGGGAACTGTAACCCTGCTGTGGTTAAGAAGTCATCTTTTCTCCAAACACTGCGCATTGTGTACCACTGACACCCACGCTTTAGATTTCTCAACTTTCATAAAGGGCTTTTTTTCATCCTTCCATGCCCACAGGCTGGAGACCTTTCTTTGCATCTGTTTATTTTCTGCCTTCCTCCCTCCGACCCCTAATTTGAGCCAGTAATGAAAGGTGGTCAGTCTGTTTCAGTTATTCGCCTTCCACCACCCCCCGCCAAATACCCCCAAACTGTTTTTAATTCATTGCTTGTGATGCTAGACCCAAGAAAAGTTTTACAGCCCACAAGTGAAGGTCTGTGGTGAATCCATCCTCCCTTTCTTTTCTCCAAATCTCTTTTTCTCTTCTCCATCCTAGTTGAGTGTCACAAGTACCAAACTGCTGCAGTAAAATGACTTGTAGGTGTTTAATGGCAAGTCATTGAGGAAGTAAATAAAAGAAAATTGCCGCATTCACGTCAGTGGGGCGCAAGGGCGAACTGCTGAGCTTTGAACCAAAGAAAGTTAAATTTACCATTTTCTTAAAAGGAGCCACCTCTGTTTGACATCAAAGCATCTCCTGTAATTCTTCGTTGTGAAACATGCTACTGTTAGCGAGTCACGATCCAGCCCCTAATTCTGTGCTGTTTCTGTTTATCAAAAACACACACAGAGATAAAACCCACATGTGCCTTCTGGATGCATTGTGGTCTGCTCTCAAACCAACTGGAACCACAGGTACATAGCAAATGGGGATTTGATTTAGAAGGCATTCTCAATTTCTCAGGGGTATGTAGAATTTTGAATACAGAATTATTTGGGGGAAGGGACTTTATCTTGACTTTCTAATAAATAGATCATTCAACCTCCAAACTTTGGTGGATTTTTCCTTTTAGTTTCTTTGATTTTGGCTCTATCTTTTTAAAAAAATGATATTTTACTATCATTTTTCTTGTTTCCGATAGCTGTGTGGGGACAGGGTCTGTTCCGTACGCTTAATCTTGCCTCCCTTCCCCTGACTGCAAAGGGCTCTTTAATTATCCTGACACTTAAACGAGGGTGTCCTTTTGGCAGGATTTTAGGGATAGGTAGAGTAGGTAATGGCTCCTTCTGGCAGTGACTGACTTTGTTTACAGTAGCGCATCTTTGGAGATGATGCTGGGCGTCGCAAGAGTTATACAACAAGAGGGATGCTAACGGCTCTTTCTGGATTTAGGATTACGATTTGGGGAGGGGTTTGGTCTTGACACCGCTACACTTAAGAAGTCAGGAGAAGGATTTGGATATGCCTTCCAGATATGGAGAAGAACTACTGAGCAGATTGTCAATACCTTCCTCAACCAAAAGAGCAGAGCCTCAAAATGGGTCTTGTAACAGGTGCAGTGAAAACTGGTTTTAACGTTAACTTACATTTGAATGACATTTTATGGGCTGTGTGTTTGAAAAAATTTCGAAGCGTTCCATATCCCTTAGAAAACAGAGACTCCATGTATAGTTAGAATCGTCGTTTGCTTCTCTCCTAATTGTCGATATCTTAGATAATCTAAACAGCAAGACCAAACCCACAAAAGATGATCTGAATCAGGCATGGATAAAAAAAGTTGTTTTTGAGGATGACTTACTTCTAACACTTTGTATTTAAAAACTTTTTTACTGTCTACGAAGAATATTTTAGATCTATTTTAACATTTAGTCCACTTTTATTCACTTGACAGATTTATTGAGCACCCACTCTGTGGCAGACAAGATCTTAACCAGTGGGGATAGATAGGTGAAAAGCTAAAGCCCTGCCTTTATGGAAGTTACATTGAAATAGCTGATATGGTTGTTTTTCAAATGGAAGAACTGAGGTGGAAAAATTTGAGTAGCTTGCCCAAGATGGCAACTAGTAAATACCAACTCGAAATTTTATCCAAAATTTTTAAAAAAATTTATTGCTTGTTCCCAACAAATTCTTACGGTGAAGAACACTTTAAGTATGTGGCTTTTATATATTTTCATCTTTCCGTCATTTCACATGTCCTAGATGAGCTCTCTGTCCTCACAGAATCAGGGTGCTAGTGATTTTCTGAAAATTCCAGTCATATTTGCAGGAGTGCACCTCTGCTCAGCCTTTTTTTTTTTTTTCCTTTTCTGCCTTCTGTCTGTCCCTGCAAGTCTTGACCATCCTCCCCAACCTTACTCTAAACACTTCCATGGTTCTTCCTGCAACCCACGATGCATTTCTCTTTATTCTATTTTCTTGTCTCAGTCACTATCTTTATGTAGCCAAGTATAGACATCTATTGGTTATTGGAAATTCTGTTTCAAAACTTTGTAAATTAAAAACTTAATTGATTAAATCACAAATCTTAAAAAAACAAAAACAAAAACAAGAAGTCAAAGTACCCGTTAGTAGTTCTTGTCTATGACTTTGCATCTATCAGTCACCTTTCCTTAATCACATTGTCAACTAGTTGTGACCCCCTCTTCCTGTTATGCTGTGTCAAAATTAAAGAATGCCTGCTTATGTCTAGAGGCATTAAACTTTATGTAAAGCAAACATCTTTTTTATGAAAGGAATTTGGGTAAATAGGAATGCTTTTCGGAGATACATTTCCTTCTATCAGTGAGGATACTTACATCAGCCCCCAGCTACCGCTTTTCTGCTGACTCTAAAATAGGTGCATTGTGTGTAAAAACACAGTGGGATGTGGAAACACCCACCTCTGACTTCCCCCGTCACCCTGAGAGAACTTGGGGAAAAAGAATTAGCGAGAACTATCTTCTCTTGAAAATGTGTCCTCTGAGTTGACATTAAAGAATAGTCTTCTCTGTGGGACCATTATAAAAATTTCCTCGTCTTTTTTTTTTTTTTTTTTCTTTTCTAGTTAAGGGGAGTCTAAAGGAAAGGATGGCACTCGATTTGATACCAGGCGTGGCTGTTTTCGATACAGCATTGTTTGCCCTTTCACATCTTTGCCTCGGTCCATGGGTGCTCGTTAAGTGTGTGCTTCACGGATGAGTCAGTGCCACAGAAGAATCACGCCTCTATAAGGTTTCAGAATGTAAATCGGAGAAGTGAGAGGCAAGCGGGACCTTTTCTCGGCTTGGTCTTTTCATGTTGTCCAAAATTCCCACTATAAATTAGAAGCCTACTTTTGAACTAAGGCATTGATTTGTCAAAATTCGCATTGAGCCATATATTTGGGACAAGTTTTCAATCTGTTATTTTATTAGTCTATTTATCATCTTCTCTTCTAATTCTGTTAAGGAAGAGGCTGAGCCTCAGGGTGTTGACACTCAGGATCTAAAACGTTTCTAAATTGAATAGAGTTTGGCCGTGTTTACCAAAATGTGGAAACATTCCATTTGTGGCACTGGAGATGATTTTAATATTAGGGAAGACCCAGATGGAGCATACACAATACTAAATTGCCCTGTGTGAGCATTAGTTTCATTTCAGACTCTGTAACACTGTTTATCTCTGTTTTTGGCAAAGCACAGAGAGGCAAGAGTGTCCAGCAAATACTGATAGCATTGTTCTACGTCGACATTATTTTCATTTTTATGGTTACGTGCCATTATTGCAAGTGATAACAGTAAACGGACATTTCCTTTCAAACTATTTTCTTTGAAAATAATGTAGTGTGTCGATTTAAGAAAAATATTGCTTAAATCATAGTACGAGTTGCAGGGGGATGTGGCAGAGATTAATTATGTGGGTGACATAAAAAGACTGATATTTGGGGACTGTTGGGGTAGGGAAATGAATGAGAAACGCCATTGCCAAACGCCTCATCTAGAGAAACGGGCCACAGGAGGTCACCCACGGCAGGGTGATGATGAACTCCAGGGGGATGCAGAGTTGGAGGCTGTGTCGGAAGCCTAGTAGGAAAGAGGAAGGAAGAACACTTACGTGGCTAATAATGTGGACCACATCCCAGGTGTCTCTTCTCTCCAAAGTGGCAGTGTAGCAAAGGCCAGCTTTTCCCAAACTCATGTTTTTCCTCTCAGAGAAGGTAAGAGGTCCTCCTCTGGAGGGGAGGAATGACCACCATATTCTACTACAGAACAATTGCTTGTTATGTGTATGTCGCTCAGTCTCGCTTGCTCATGGGTTGCTATTGTCACCACGGCCTGATGAAAATGCTCTTCTGGAAAAACATCTGTTCAGAGAGAACTCAGACTGTCCAGCCAAACAACATAACACTGTTTGTGAATATAAACTACCTATTCCACTTTCCTCTTTAATCTTGTTTTTCTCCGTTTTTACGACAGCCGAATCGGCGTACACTCGATTGGTTTATTCTCATATTTGTGCGTATGAATTTTCCTAGGAGGGCTGCATTAGAAATATTCTATTAGTTAGCACGATCACATTGTTAACGCCTGGCCTGAAATTGTCGGAGCTCTTCGGGTGAGTGCGGATTGCCTTGGAACAGGCTCAGGGGCGCTGCTGCTCTAACTTCTAAAATGGAAATCAGATTCATTTCCCCCATGTTAAGCGATAACCCAACTAGAGAGGAACCGTCTTAGTTAATCAGGGCACTCCAAGGGCCACCAGGCAATTTTTTTCCGAGAAATCTGTTGATTGTCAGGATCTGACCCAGACCATTACCGAGAGAAAGTTCATTTTATAACTTCATGATTTTCCTCCCTCCTGCTTTGTTTCTAACAGCCTCGCTTTTCTATTTCATTTCCCAATCCTAAACATCAGAGTTTAAAGAGCCCCTTTTTATGAAGTGTATGCTAAAGTGCTCTGTTAGGCAATATATTTATTACCTGGAGTGAAATGGCTTTTCACAGCTAGGCAGGCTTCTTAGCCTCCTTGCTACCTCTATATTTATGAAAGTCACTCCTTGCATTTTGCCGGGCAATGGCTCTGTGTCAACCAGTAAAGAAAGAGAAAAAGTGTGTGTGTGTGTGTGTGT
>NW_011888823.1:1296835-1299143 GCF_000151845.1 Pteropus vampyrus
CTTTCTTTCTTTTTCTCCCTCTCACCCTCCTCTTCCTTCATGTCTTTAGTCTTTGGCCAGTTATAAATCCTGGAGTACCAGTGAATCTCAAAGCCAAATGCGTTTTGCTTCCTAATCAAAATCAATTATGAATTTTATGTATTAAGTTGGTTATCTTGAAAAACAGGAAAAACACATTGTGTTCTAATATAACCATATTTTTTCTTTCTAGTAATGGAAATCAAGATAGCTAGTTCTAATCTAGAAACCTATCAGGAGAGTGACTCATAAATGTCGAAATAGTGATCTGTTTAAGCAGATCATTGCCATTCAGGATCAAGGTGTGGCTGATTTTGATGACTATTAATAGAAAATCAGGAAAGGAGAATTATGTTCTTTAGCCTCTTAAACGAAGACATTATTTTTATAAATAAGTTGTCTGTCTTAAAGGACCTAATTCTGAAAAAAGTTATTTGCATTCCTCGTTGTCTAGAAAAAGAGCAATTGTCTTTTCTTCCTTTTTAAAAGATATCACTTATTGGTTTTCTTATTAAAAGCAGAAAAGGAACAGGATTTTTTTTTTTCAGGATTTTTTTTCCCCATTGAAACCAGATTACAACATTTTGATATTTTCTAGATGGAAAGTAGAAAGAGAAAGGGACTTTCTTACAATTATTTCTGTTAAATTGCTGGGTATAGAGTGAGAAAAGCCACCATCCATAACTAATGTTCTTTTCAAAAAAAGATTATGAGTAAGGATCTGGATATTTTCAGTGTCAACAATGATCATACATGAACTTTGCATTTCTTTCAACATCGAAGAAATAAAGTACTTCTACCATTGAAGAGAACATAGGGTTCGAAGATCTATCCATCTCCATTTTCTTTCAACTTCTGACGAGACTGGCTTGGCTCCTTTAATATTGTGCCTAGAATACGTGGAGGATTTGTTTTACCATCTTCCTCTATTTCATCTTCCCATAATGTAGGATCAGAATGAGCGAAGCTATCGGATTGTGCGCACAGCTGCCAGGAACACGGATATCAAAGGTCTGAACCCTCTGACTTCCTATGTTTTCCATGTCCGGGCCAGGACAGCCGCTGGTTATGGGGACTTCAGTGAGCCCCTGGAGGTGACAACCAACACAGGTAACAAGTTCTGAGGGTACTTTTACCATCCAGGGCAAATCCCATCAAAGTGAGATTCAAGGAGCTGTACTTAAATTTTTGGTTAGACAAACATTTCGTTGCAATGAACATTGTTTGCAATTAGCCAATGTCTGTGACTTAGAAAACTTCATACTATTTAGAAAAGAGTATTTTGCTGTTATATTATCTGACCTGTCTTTTCATGTGATGGAAAAATGTTGTCTTTTAAAAAAAATGAAGAAGAAAAATGTCATCTATTTTCCCCTTGTTTTCAGCATTCTATAAACCATGAAAAATGAGATTGCTAAAGCAATTCAGAATTGCATAGCTACCTTACATTAAGATAGGGAGCTTCTACCTGGGAAGATTACAGAAGAGGTCAATTTGTTTTTTCCCTTTCCTATTTATTTCTAGGAATCTTTTAAAATCATGTCAGACTAGTTTTTTAAAAAAATTCCTTTGGATGATTATATCAACTCTTTCACATTGTGAGTTGGACCAATTGGTTGATTGAATCAAAAATGTTAACGGGCCATATCCATTAATAAGTTACATAAGGTATCTCCACCTCCATAATTAACAAACCAAAACTGAGCCTACTTAGTGAGGACATGATGGAGCAGAATTTTCAACATCAGTTCTAGAAGATAATTTTATTCACAAATTAATAAATAAAATAAGAATTTAAAAAAGCAGAAGAGAAAGTATTCCAGAATTGAATCTGAAGAAGTTTGACATTCTTTGGGATTATCCTAGAAGGCTTCAAGGAAGAAGTGGCTTTTGATTGGGACAATATAATAGGCAGGTTTTTGATAAATTTGGAAAGGGTGGGAAGGAGAGAGGCACATTCAGAACTGCTGTCCTTTCTGAAATGTTCAAGTGTCTTTCTCAGTAAGGAATACATCAGATCGTTATGTATGTGTGAGGGCTGTGAGTAAAAAGACAAAGAACGAAAAAAAAAATGATGCTTGTATGTTTACTATAGGATTTAATAAGAATCTTCTGGTTGAGCTTCTTCGTACAATTATAAAAAAAAATGCCTTTGTCTCACTAAGGCTATCTTAGACAAAGCCCTGAGCATTCTGAATGGCTGTGGCCCAGTCAGAAGTTCTAACTTTTAGGGCCTTCCCAGAGGTGACCCTCGTGTAACTGTCTTTGCTAGTGCCTTCCCGGATCATCG
>NW_011888823.1:1300088-1311065 GCF_000151845.1 Pteropus vampyrus
ATCCTAGAAGGCTTCAAGGAAGAAGTGGCTTTTGATTGGGACAATATAATAGGCAGGTTTTTGATAAATTTGGAAAGGGTGGGAAGGAGAGAGGCACATTCAGAACTGCTGTCCTTTCTGAAATGTTCAAGTGTCTTTCTCAGTAAAGAATACATCAGATCGTTATGTAAGTGTGAGGGCTGTGAGTAAAAAGACAAAGAACGAAAAAAAAATGATGCTTGTATGTTTACTATAGGATTTGATAAGAATCTTCTGGTTGAGCTTCTTCGTACAATTATAAAAAAAATGCCTTTGTCTCACTAAGGCTATCTTAGACAAAGCCCTGAGCATTCTGAATGGCTGGTGGCCCAGTCAGAAGTTCTAACTTTTAGGGCCTTCCCAGAGGTGACCCTCGTGTAACTGTCTTTGCTAGTGCCTTCCCGGATCATCGGCGATGGGGCCAACTCCACAGTCCTTCTGGTGTCCGTCTCAGGCAGTGTGGTGCTCGTGGTCATTCTCATCGCGGCTTTTGTCATCAGCAGGAGGTAAGCACTTAAGCCACTCACTGCACCCTCCTCCCTTCCCAGTTTTTATGAGGGAGCTTTTTGTCTCCTCCACACAAAGCTGAAGCTTTTGATTAGCATTATAAACACGGCATTTGCATCGCCAGCCCCCTTCTCTTCCCTTTGATCTCCCTGCACCCCTCCGAGAGCTGCAGACTGTACCCTGGTGGCAGCTCAAAGCTGAAAGCCTGGAGAGACCCAACTCATTCCAGGAAACCTAGCTGAAAGGCAAGCCAGTGGGAGATTTCTAGATACTCTAAGCTATAAGGTGTTACATTTATATGTCTCCTAAGCTTGGACTTACTGCCAAAGGCGTGCACACACGGAATAGCCATATAAATCTTGGACCCCCACATTTGAGCTCTGCCATTTGTCAGACATATTACTGAAACTCTTCTTTGGATCTATCTTTGTTTCCCTTTGATAACATAGGGATAATAATATCTGCCTCAAGGTGTTATCGACAGGATAATTTTGATAGGCAAAGTAGATAATACGGCACACGATAGGTGCTTCGACAGGATACTGGTTAACAGTAATGGGGACCAGAACAGAGAAATGGCCCTGCACTCAGTCTCCCCTCAGGAAAGGCTGCCGTCACTTCCAGCGAATGTCACTGAGCACATCGTGGGCGCGGCACTGCTCTTGGGAATAAATCTAAGCCAGCAGACAACTTATTCTGTGCGAGTGTACAGTCTAACTTGATACTTGAAAAACAATCTGGAAAAGAAAGAGAGAAATGAAAATCGTTTAGCAGCATATTTGTTTGAACCAGTTTTGCTTATCATTGTTGCTTCCATCTATTTGTTAACACTGCCTGGAGCCTCTGGAGGATTGGGGGCGGGAGGGGGTGGCTGTGCTTGTGTACCCACATCTAGGCCTTCTTTGTCTCTTGTGAGAGAGTCTGCCTTTTTTGTCTGATCTTCGCCCCCTAGACCATCAACTGTTTCACCAGGCGAAGCTTTTGGCAAACAACAACAACAAATAACAGAACCTGAGGATGTCAAAATTAACCTCTTCAATATAAACCTTTTCTTGTTATAGCAGAGGAATATGATACTCAGATGTAGCACCTGTCCAGGGTATTACACTGCCCTAGTGGCAGAGCTTCTAAAGGGCCCCAGCAGCCATGCTTGGCCCTCAGGCCACTGTTGCATTGTCTCTCTCTGCCTCTCCTGTGGGTGATATCACTGATGTCATTAAACACGTCTAGCTATTTCCACTGTCCTAGACAAGCCACCATGCCTTCCCCTCACTTGTGGCATATTCTAACTAAGGGTGAAGACCATGTAGCTTACTTTGCCTGGATATAGTCCCACTTGTCACACGTATTTATTAATATCATGTCTCCACCCTCACTCTCCAAGATGCCCTATTATATAGAGATCTATTACGGTCACTCTAACATGGTATGGACCAACTCCTCATTCTGTGTGGGCACCGACATTTGTCACCATGTAGCTCTTTTATGGTGCACAGTCTATAACTAGGTGTGTTTGATTAGAACAGTTCGAGTTCCATCTCGAAGAAGTTAAAGCTGCTACAAACTCTCATCCCCGTCACTGTAATATACACACACAACACACACATAGACATGTCTGTTGCACCCTGTGTAATGGTATATCTCGGCTTTTGGAAACTTCAACTACTCTGAACAGAATTTGAATTCCCAGTGTTCTTTTCTTCCCAGGATTGATTTTGGAAGTTAATCAAACTTCCCTTGTGATTCGATTTTGTGTGTGTGTATCTGCCAGGCACATAAACACATGGGGAACTGTATGGGTTAATATGTATCCATTTGACAACAGGAAACAGGGACTGAGATGGGGGAGGGGGTAGGAATTGCATGAGTTTTTGCTTTTATTATTATATATTCCTACATTTGAAAAATTTCCAGTGTATATAACTTTTGTTATCAGAAAATATAGATGTTTAAGTCTTAAAATAGAAAAAAAATTATTTAATAACCTTAAACTTGAAATCCAGTGCCATGGAATGCTCAGAACCATGTGAGAGAACACTTGTTTGCAGAAAATGAGTCTGGTCTTATGTCTTGACTTTGTCTTTGATATTAACTGAAAGCATTTTTTTAGTTGTGGTCCGGCTTTCCTTTAGATTTACTGATTTATTTTTTTTCATATTAAGTTGCCCTGAATATAGCAGTCGAACTGGAGTAATTACAAATAAGTCACCTCATTATAAGTTTCTCTTCAATGTTCTGCTTTGACGAAAGGAAAGGAAAATGTGGTACAGGAAGACAAATTTATTAAAAGCTGTAGCTCTAGAAAATAGCATTCCAAGCTTGATGGCTTAATTTCCTTTCTGATTTTATTGATCACTTTATTATTTAAGGCAGGGTTGATAACAGGATGCATCGGATTTCCAATTATGAGTCCCCACCTTAGAGAACTGAGCCTGTCAAGTTACCCAGCAATGATTACTGTCCCTTCTTCCCCATTAAAAATAAAATGTCACTTCCCAAGGCTGATAAACACTGCTTAGTGATTGGTCCTCAATGGATCACTTTTTAGAAAATGAAATGTCAACCCCTTGCCCTCCTATTGATTCTGCTTTAGTGTCGGCCATAAAGCTGTCATGGGAAAGGCTTCCTGGAGCCAGGTAGCTGACAGGCTTTTCCGTGGCTGATGCACACTCAGCTGATTCTTCTCCACACGCAGGCCGTGGGCTCTGTCATGTTCAACCGCAAATGCTTAAATGGGACAAGAACAGGTGAAGAGAGAGGAGACAGGTAGTGCAGATAAAAGTCTGGCCCGTGCTACAAATAAAAGGTGGTAAATGGTATCCCCAAAATAATCTTGCCACACTGCAGCCAGCAGTCTGGGAAAGCAACAGATGAGCCCCGCTAGCCTGGAAAGTGAGGGGGCTGCATCTCTCTTCTTAGAGCCACAGAATTGGTGGCAGGGTAGATGCTAGAGACAGCTCTCCCTCTGGCTGAACCCCACACTGCTGATACCATGGGAGATTGTTAAGAGGTAGAGGGTCCGGAACCCACACAGTCAGAAAAGTTTCAATCCATCTGATTCCCTCAAAGAGAAAGTCTGTTTAGTGCTAATTTGTCATTTAAGCAAGAGGAAACAGCCTCAGGCTCACAGCTGTTATCTTTGCTAGATTTTTTTAATAGTAATTGTGTCATTTATTTCATTACATTTACTTTATACTAAGAAGCCTGAGCTTTAGACAAGCCAGAGTAATCTTCGATTTGTTTCAATGGGAAGATCCACCTTTTTCTATTGGCCAACTTAGATCTTAGAAACATTTACGGATTTTAGTGAAAGAGCCAAACTACTAAGTTCATAAAGTTTATATATTTAAAATCATAAGTACGTTGACTAGATATACAGTACGTTTTACCACCCATGTTATGTTAAACTTACATTTTTATTGGCATATTTGATCGGTGTTTTCCTCATCACTTGAGTTATGATTTAAGGATTTTGTCAGATTTTTCAGAGAACACAGTTGTACTTGCTAACCGGGCGGTTGAAGGCGCAGCGCTTCTTGTATCTATGTGATGCTGTCCCTAAAAGCTTTATCTCAAACCACATATGTTCCTTAGCACAGCATCTCTTCCTCATTTTCCTCTAGGTATATATTAGTAAACTCTACAGTATAACCATTTTATTGCTTTTTGAAGTGGTATTTGAAAAGATTATTAACAGCGGCATCATCACATGCAATGATAAGGTCATACATAACCTTCCGGGACTGATGATCAAATATGTTAAATTTCTCTGACCACCCTGCCCTTATATTAACGATTTCACTGGGTTACCTCCAGAAGCATCCCAAATAATTTTCGTTCAGGTTGCTTTAGGCTATTGTGTCTTCCCCAAATAGTACTTTATTGTTACGTCTGAAAAACACTTTTAAGAAAGAACTAGAACACAAGCTAACTCATTACTAACACAGTTTGGTGATCAGAGACAAATATTGCCTGATAACTATGCCTAGGATACTAACCTTCTATGATTGCTGACGATACTGAGTTTCCCTTTATTGTTAGGGTTAAAAAGTACCCCTTTTCTCTGAATTAAGAAAAATCAGTGAATTGACTGAGAAAAAAAATGAAGTGTCTGTGGGCAGAATTTCTAAGGGAGCTACACCGATGGCTCCGGTTTAGAAAACCGAGTAATTTTAACACTAGCATCATGTACGTTAGGAACTTGAAGACCGAAGAGGAGGTTAAACAATGAACTAAACCAAGATCACACAGCTAGTTAGTTGCCTGATCAGGACAGGAGCCCCTCTCTCCTGATTTTCAGTACTGGCATAGATAATTTTAATGACTTCTTAATGGAGAATTTGACCTACATAAGAAGCTAACATGGACAGTTGTAATCTGTGAATTACTGTGCAGGTCTAATGTGTTATGTAAAGCCAGACACCGCAAGTTGTTTTTGTCTTCTCGGGAAGGTTAAGATTTTCCACTTTAGGGCTAACTGTTCAGGTAATGGTCAAACGGTTACCGTTCGGTCTGTATCTGTCTTCTCTGGTGTCCTCATTGGAATATTATCATCATCTAAGAAGGAATACATGTAAACGGTGGCCTAACTTAGCTCTGATGAAGTCATGTAAATTCATACATTTATGGGGGACAGATGGTATGCTGGGAACATTTTCTCAGCAATTTGCATGCAATCGTACGGTTTCATTCCAACCATTTCAAAATGTTGCTCATGAAGAACATTTAGAAATAATTTGGTGCAAGAACAATGACAGCTTAAGGAAGGGGAAAAAGAAAGATGGCTTCTATGAATCGTCACTGAGCGCAGGAAGGGGACCTTCTGGGGCTGGGCTAGTTATTACTTTGCTTTATCTTCTTTAATCTGCACTTTAACTGAATAAATTACTTACCTTTTACTAATTAGTTTTGGAGCAGTGAACCACATCAATCAAATCCATCCGCTTGGTCAGGGAAGTTAGTATTTTATTAAAAGCGGGGTTTACGCTGGGCGCCTGCTGCATTCCCCCTTCGCTATTTTGTTTGTTTTAGTGAATAGTCAGGGTGCCAGGAGCAACACATCGGTTGGGAGGGCCTTGATGAGAGCCCACGCTGTTCCTCAACAATGGCTGTTAATACCCTTATCACGCCTCCCCTTGACAGAGGGAGGGCTTAGCTCACAGGCTTTCAAAAGTTTCACCTGCAGAGGAGACCCTTTTATCTAACTCATGCATCGAAAAGTCCCATGTTTCCTTCTGGAGCATTCACTAGCCAACCACTCCCACCTTACCGTTTTTTAATCAGCTTGCCCACATCTCAACAATTAGAAAATCTTCAACAAAGGTTTCCTTCTGCCATTCAGGTGATCTGCCTCGGATGACAATTTGAAGTTAGCACTTCTTTGGGCTGTGTGGTTTCCTCCGGGGCTGGCTGACCCAATAATACGCTTCAATAGTTTTCTTTCTTGAGGCAATAATAGACACGTTGTCTTACCCTGAGACAAGGAGGAAGGGTCATCAGGTGACAAAGGTAGGGCAGGACTCAGGCATTTTAGTTTTCAAGGTATTATTAAAAAGCTAATAGGCTACAATTAGCCTTTGAACAGTAATCCTTGTGTTTCTTTTTCATCATTCCCTGTACTCTCTTGGGGTCCCCTTCTCCAAATCACACTCCAAAGTAAAGAAATTTCCTGAAAGATACACCTTCACCTCTAATTTAACTCCTCTATGTTCAGAAGTCTGAGGAAGGGACTGGGCATGGCAGCCTGACATGAATGATCCCTGCCAGTTTGCATTTCCTCTGGCTTTATGCACATTTAATGAATATGCTTGAGGCTGTTCTGCTCGTTTCTATTGGTATATGCCAGAGTTTTGAATGAACTCACTGGCAATTGAAAGTTGGTACTAAAGCTGTCCTGCTCTATGCATTTTTTTTCCTTCTTTAAAGGAAAGAAATTCAAATCAGTATTGGAGATCTAAAGTGGTTTAAAAGATATACTTGTAATTTTAGATAACGCTTTTAGGAGCTCTGATAAGATATAATCTCTCAGGCTGGTAGGACCCTGTCACACCCTTGGGACCTAGCCATGAGTTTCCGTGACATAAAATGTTGTTTTTATAGCGCCTGACCTAACACTCTTATAATTTCCTTTAAAAGGGGGAAGCGGTGGGAAGATTAAGGCTGGGGGGCAGGGGGAACACTGTATCTTTCATAGAAATACTTGGTATCAGGATATTTAAGCCTATTTAGTTTCTTCAATGAAGCAGTGGATTTTGAGAGCAGCGAAATACAATTTAAGTGGATTTACTGATATAAAATGTAAAATTACTTATAATGTACTCTCATACCAGTACATAACTTCATCTCCACTCAGAGGCGTGTGACGTGTGAGCCAGATCAGGGCAGACACCTCTTGCTGAGCGGGTCGTGGGTGAATCACTTTGCCTGCTGCCTCCATGTCTTCATCTATATAGTGGTACTGACTGCGTGTCTGTCTACTTGATTGCTTTCATAGGGTTGTTGTGAAGATGCAATTCAGTAATAGACATGAAGGCTCTTCAAAAAGTTGAACGCAAAGCAAGAAGGAAGGCAAGCTATCATTTGGGACTGAATTACATGCACTTTGCAGTTAACTAGTAACTGGGTCTCTGTTTACTAAGCTGGTTCCTGCTTGGCAAACAGTTAGGGGAGGAAATAATATATGTGATGAGAACACTTTGAAAAGTTAAATGCAGTGTAAAAATGCAAGGTATTATTATTTGCAAGGGAATTATGCCCATGGAGGAACATCTGTAGGCTCCGAGGGTCTGATTTTGGAGCTGGTTCCTGCGCTGCTGACAATGAAGAGAGGAATGTGGGTGAGAAGCTTGGGACACGTGACCGCGATGGGGCTGCGCCTCTCCTCACAGTGTCTGCCCTGTAGATTCTTCGCTGTTCTCTCTTCTACGTGATGTGATGGTCTGCCCTTCTCCACTTGTTCACAGTCGGGGGTTCAGTTACCAGATTCTGACAGGACCACACTGCCGCGACGCACCGTGGCCGTCAGGGAATCTTTTGTCACCTCAGAGCCTCAGTTTCCCCATATATGAGTCTTGACTTATCTCTTGTTTAAAGCTCTGAGAAAATACAAGATGATTATTAACTACAATGTCAACTTTACATTTTCGACAGAAGCATATTTTATTCACTGATTTGGCATCATCTTCCAAAACTGCAATCTTCCAGAGCCGCCATATCAACTAAGTTGATTTTCTGATTTATTTAAGTGATATTTACATATACATATGCATATATATGTAATGTATCCATATCACTGATTTAAGATTTATATATAGTCAAGATTTCTGATTCCCAAAACTTTATAACAAAGCCAGATCTTATTTCTAGAGGACATTTAGCGCAGAATGCCAACTGTAAAGATCATACACCGTTTTTGGGAAAGAGAATTAAGCTAAAAATGGAAACTTCTCATTTTCACTCTTGCAAATTTTCTACAAACTGTTAAGGATTGTAATCCAGTACAAAGCAAATATTTACCTTTGAAAATTTTACTAATAATTGAGGATTTTGTATGCAGCAACTGAAACCAATAACCGTAAAACTATTGTTTTAAAAATAACACATAATCAGATAATGAGTTACCTACCACATATGGAACATTATTGGCATTAGATTTATGTAGAATTCGCCCATGGAAATTTATTTTAGATCAGAATACATATGGGAAAATTAGCCAACAATTTGTAATCTATCTTCAATGATATAAATATCTCCTGAGGATTCAAAATTATAATTTTATTTTAAAATATTTTCTTGATCATCTCAGTTTAATACAGTGGTTAATAACAGAGACTCTGCACTCTGACTGCTTGCGTTTGAAACCATTACTCACTTCCAAGATGACTAGCTATTCACCTTGTTAGTTCACCTGCCATAAACCTCAGTTTTCTCATCTGTGAAGTGTGTATAATGTGTCTGCCTGACATACTGTGGTAGCAAAAAACTTACAGCCTTCAGCTTTTGAAAATAATTTTCTTTTTTTATCTCTTTCTTTTCTTTTATAATTTTGAATAGACGGAGTAAATACAGTAAAGCCAAACAAGAAGCAGATGAAGAGAAACATTTGAATCAAGGTACAAAAAGTTGGATTAAAAATAATTTTATTTTAAAAGCATATCTCCCATGTTCGGTTCAGAAATATCTAAATAATATTCACATGACTATTTCTATTATGTTCCTTTCATGGAATTATCCAAATAATGCACTGCAGAGCATCAAACTGAAACAGGTGATTGGGGATTGTTAAAAGTGAGGTTAAAGATGAAGATTGAGGAAATGCCTTTAGATTCTATTCCCCCACCTTCTTTTATCTTCCGCCCTGGAAAGGTGTTGGTCAAGCTGGCTTATTTTTGTAGCCGTGTGGCAAGATTTAACAGGGAACAATTTTTCTCAATTGGAAGGTTAATTTTTTGGAGAAAGAAGCATAAGAAATTGAAGAGTAATTACTAAACCTCAAGGAATATATGCTGTAGAACTCAGGACCACCAATATTTTTTTTAGTGGATTCTAGTCATTTTTATGTTCCAAGTAGGTCAAATAATACATTTGAACAGTTGGCTCCAGAAGGATGTGAGCAAGAGAGAAGAGTCTTAAATGGACAGTGGTTGATGACTCTCCAGGAACACTGTTTGGTAGAATTTTCGGAGTTGATGGCACAATGTTCTACATCTACATCCAATACATTAGCCAATAGCCACAGATACTATTAAATGCTCAAAAAGTGGCTCCTGTGAATGAAGAAGTGAATTTTAAATTCTACTTAATTTTAACTGATTTACATTTAAATAGCAACATGTGGCTAATGGATACTCCAGTAGTGCAAGGAGGTAGAAGGAAGAGAGAGACTAGGGGTAGGAAGAATAATCTTGAGAAAGATTTTCTTGGCTAGAGCATATAAAGCGATGACAAATATGGAATGCTGACTTTTGCCATTTGTTCACCTTTTTTCTGTCTAAAACCATAGTTTTTAATTTGCATGTGGTATATATTTTTTAAAACAAAAATGTTGTAATTTTTTTGAGATGAGAATAAGACTGACAAGCCTGGAAAACCAAAGGAACTGGACCAACCAGTGTCCTGTACCCTCTCAGCGCCCCCAAAGCCCCAGAAGCTCTGGCAAGGAATGTGGAGGTGCTAATGCCAGTAGCAAGTTCCCAGAATTACTAATGAATCTCTGGGCTGCTTCAGAGCTCACATTCTGAATTTGGTTTGCACGTGACTATGGGGTAGGGCTGAATTACACTTCCTGGTGTTCAAACCATTCATAATCAGGCTACATTTTCTCCTGCCGAAGCTTCCAGGTGAACTTCAATGTCTTTACTTACAACACCTTCTTCCCAAAACAGAATAAAAGTGGAGATACGATACAGAGGCTGTGTTCTCAAATCTACTAGCTGATATTATCCCTCTTGTCAATTTTAACCTAGGTTTAATCTTAGTTCGTTAACTGCTGGTCACATATTTAATTGGTCCAGATATTGAGCAAAAGGTGGCACCATGCAGACACTGCCAGTCGAGAAAGAAAGTTTCTGTTATCTTCTGTAAAGAAGGAGAGCTGGGCGTGGTGGGAAGGACATGAACGACTCACTGACTGAGACAGCAAGATTCAGCTAACACATTCTCAGTTTCCGTGTAGAGACTCTCTTTTTCTCCGTGGGATGGGGCATTTTAAGAATTTTGTTCTTGAAGTGTGAAGACACTCCAGGAAGTCAGTGGAGCTGCGGCCTCATAAGTAGCTAACAGTGTTTTGTTCACCCACTAGTGAAAATCAGGGCAGGAATTTAAACCTTTTCATACGTCCATGCTAAGGATTCTTCTCGTGCTAAGAAAACGCCTCCTGTGCTAGGTATCTGTAGACTGAGACAACTTAGCTTTATTAGTGGTTCCTATAAATGTCCAGTCAACCTATCACATGTTTATTACTTAGGTGTTAGAACTTATGTGGATCCCTTTACATATGAAGATCCTAACCAAGCAGTTAGAGAATTCGCCAAAGAAATCGATGCATCCTGCATTAAGATCGAAAAAGTCATAGGAGTTGGTAAGTGGCTGTGTCTGTCTAATAACCGTGTTTTCGCTGTGGATATTAAATATTTATATGTGATCATGTAAATGTATGAGTATATTATATATACACGTATATATGTAAATGTCAGTGTTCATGAAATTCCCTTGATTTATGTAAAACACTAGGATGATGCCTGGCACGTAATAAGCACTCACAAATGTTAGCTATTACTCTTTCATCCTGAATGTGTTTCTGGTCCATAGTCAATTCTCTTTCTCTCCCCAAGGTGAGTTTGGTGAAGTCTGCAGTGGGCGTCTCAAAGTGCCTGGCAAGAGAGAGATCTGTGTGGCCATCAAGACGCTGAAAGCTGGTTATACAGACAAACAGAGGAGAGACTTTCTGAGTGA
>NW_011888823.1:1311115-1321752 GCF_000151845.1 Pteropus vampyrus
TTTTTAATTTGCATGTGGTATATATTTTTTAAAACAAAAATGTTGTAATTTTTTTGAGATGAGAATAAGACTGACAAGCCTGGAAAACCAAAGGAACTGGACCAACCAGTGTCCTGTACCCTCTCAGCGCCCCCAAAGCCCCAGAAGCTCTGGCAAGGAATGTGGAGGTGCTAATGCCAGTAGCAAGTTCCCAGAATTACTAATGAATCTCTGGGCTGCTTCAGAGCTCACATTCTGAATTTGGTTTGCACGCGACTATGGGGTAGGGCTGAATTACACTTCCTGGTGTTCAAACCATTCATAATCAGGCTACATTTTCTCCCGCCGAAGCTTCCAGGTGAACTTCAATGTCTTTACTTACAACACCTTCTTCCCAAAACAGAATAAAAGTGGAGATACGATACAGAGGCTGTGTTCTCAAATCTACTAGCTGATATTATCCCTCTTGTCAATTTTAACCTAGGTTTAATCTTAGTTCGTTAACTGCTGGTCACATATTTAATTGGTCCAGATATTGAGCAAAAGGTGGCACCATGCAGACACTGCCAGTCGAGAAAGAAAGTTTCTGTTATCTTCTGTAAAGAAGGAGAGCTGGGCGTGGTGGGAAGGACATGAACGACTCACTGACTGAGACAGCAAGATTCAGCTAACACATTCTCAGTTTCCGTGTAGAGACTCTCTTTTTCTCCGTGGGATGGGGCATTTTAAGAATTTTGTTCTTGAAGTGTGAAGACACTCCAGGAAGTCAGTGGAGCTGCGGCCTCATAAGTAGCTAACAGTGTTTTGTTCACCCACTAGTGAAAATCAGGGCAGGAATTTAAACCTTTTCATACGTCCATGCTAAGGATTCTTCTCGTGCTAAGAAAACGCCTCCTGTGCTAGGTATCTGTAGACTGAGACAACTTAGCTTTATTAGTGGTTCCTATAAATGTCCAGTCAACCTATCACATGTTTATTACTTAGGTGTTAGAACTTATGTGGATCCCTTTACATATGAAGATCCTAACCAAGCAGTTAGAGAATTCGCCAAAGAAATCGATGCATCCTGCATTAAGATCGAAAAAGTCATAGGAGTTGGTAAGTGGCTGTGTCTGTCTAATAACCGTGTTTTCGCTGTGGATATTAAATATTTATATGTGATCATGTAAATGTATGAGTATATTATATATACACGTATATATGTAAATGTCAGTGTTCATGAAATTCCCTTGATTTATGTAAAACACTAGGATGATGCCTGGCACGTAATAAGCACTCACAAATGTTAGCTATTACTCTTTCATCCTGAATGTGTTTCTGGTCCATAGTCAATTCTCTTTCTCTCCCCAAGGTGAGTTTGGTGAAGTCTGCAGTGGGCGTCTCAAAGTGCCTGGCAAGAGAGAGATCTGTGTGGCCATCAAGACGCTGAAAGCTGGTTATACAGACAAACAGAGGAGAGACTTTCTGAGTGAAGCCAGCATCATGGGACAGTTTGACCACCCGAATATAATTCACTTGGAAGGCGTCGTCACCAAATGTATGTGGGTCACTTCCATTACAAAGCCAAGTTAGAAGTTACTGGCAAATTAAACACACATTTTCTTTCCAGGGAAATGACAGATGGAGCAGACCCACTGATTGCTAATAGGAGGAAGTCAGTTCTGGACAAGTCATTAATCTTGTAGTCAGCTCTGAATGAGTCCGTGGTTTAAGCTGATGCCCTCTTTCCGAGGTATCTTGCGTGAGATTTTAGGAAAATTAACATTTCAGATTTGTGGGATGCCGCGCCATCTTTCAAATTGTTGCTAGACCCAACTGATTGTCACAAAGTAGGCGCAAGCAGATGGTGAGCGAAATAAATTTTAAGTACTTTTCATACAAAACACAACAAAACCTCACCACACCTTGTGCTGGAAGCTTCGGTTCCAGATGCAGATTGGAGATCTTGGGAATCTTTATTATATTGGGGGATGTGCTTGTCTGCTCTGCCTGATTTATGTCTGTTGCAGTTCAGCACCTTTTTACAGTAACACCTGGTTGAACTTTCCTTTTTGAGTCCGTTAGCATTTGCTGAACCTGCGAACCACGCTGCAGTTAAAATACAACACAGCTCAACAGATGTCTTTTGCAAAGCAAACCCCGAATGCATATGTAAGCCTGGCTAAGACTAACTTATAAAGTACCACATGGATAGTACAGCTGAAGTGGTCATTACTGAAAATGGCTCTGTTCCAGGAGCTGTCATACCTACTGCAGTTACTACAAGTCAAGGATCTTGTAAGCCTGGGGCTATGTCTCCAGGAAGGCCAAGGAGCCTCTTATTTGATTCGAGGTGCCAGTGGAAAGCATCCTCAATCAGCATGTGCAGAGTGGCTGCTCCAGTGTGTGAAGAGAAGCAGGGATGGGCAGGTTAAAGAGAAAATTTTGGATATCAGGTCTGGGGCGGAGGGCAAGTAGGACACGAGGGTCCAAATATTCAAGAAGAGAAAATAGAGAACCCTAGGTCGGAGGTCCTCATACTTAAACGTACAGCAGAATTCTGGAAAACTTGCTAAAGTTTTCTGAATTTCACCTTCAGAGGCTTGATTCAGCAGGCGGGGTAAGGTCGAAACGTTTGAATTTTTAAGCTCAGAGGTACCCCAAATTATTTAGCATAATGCTTGGCAAAAAAAAAAAAAACCAACCAAACAAACAAACAAAAAAAACAACTCTTAAGTGTTAACTGGTGTTATTATGTCTTAAGAAGTATATCTTTTCCTATCTTCGAATCCTTCAGAAAAGAAACTTTGGTGCTAAGGATATGTAATTTTCCACCCAGGGTGAAGGCTATAATTAGCATAGAATAGCTCTATTTGCTTTTTAAGATTAGTTTTACAGACAGGATATTTTTCTGTTGCCTATGGCCTTCGGGGCTGCCCGGAGTCCTTCACTACTTTAATTAAAGATAACATTCCGTTTAAATACTTCTGCAGTTCCAGTTTCTCAAAAGGAGGCTCTGTTCAACTTGGGGTGTTTTTCCTGCTGCAGACAGTGATTTTCACAGCACCTCTGTAGAAGAGAGAAGAAACAGGGGATCTTTGTGTTAAAGTCCCAGCGTGCCTCTAAAACCCATAGCTATTATAGCTGTAACTGTTATAAACGACTGGGTGAATTTGCATAATGCAGTTGTCACTGAATTAAAATGATTTAAATCTTCCACCAGCGGAGCTGTCCCCTTCCCCCATCGTTCGCTCCCCATCATTCGCTCCCCACCGCATCCCTGCCTGTTCCAGAGAAGGCACCGCTTCCCCCACGAGCTCAGCCTGGGTCTGTTCCATAAGCCCCTCTGCTTATGGAGACGCTCACCTTTATTTCTCTTGTAGAGCTCATAAAGATTCTCACAAATGGATATTGTTAATAAACAGAAAAAGGAATGTAGAAAAATCGTGAAGATGACGCCAACCGTCGGACTAGGGAGGAGTGAGGGTGAAAAAAGCTGGAATGGAAGAGTGTGAATTCATTACCGGCAGCTGCTTGAGTAACTTTTTAAATTGACGGGGAGACTATGCATTCTTTCTCCCACCCCCCTGTCTTTCACATCTTCTGCTCTCTCCTCTACATCTCCCCAGGATCTGGTGAAATGGTAGTAGGCGTTAATGCACCGCCAAGAGAGTCCCCCTTTCTCGTTAGTTGACAAAGTATCTTTTGACTGCGGCAGGTTAATTAAAACTCATTTAGATGCATTTGTTCTGTCAGAAGACTGTGGTCACAGATGTGGAGGGTAAATGAATCTAAGAACTAAGAGTGTCTTCCTATTTATGTTGATGGAGGACAGAGAGGTGTTTGGGGACCACTCCCTCCAGCCAAGGGGAAAGGCCGGGAGTGGTTTGACTCATCCTTTGGTCTACACCAAGATTCCTGCATTTTCTGCGGGTTTCCATTCAGCACTTGAAAATCAAATCTCCAGGGTATTGGTTTCAAATGAAAAATTTTTGCTTTGGAAAGATTTCTTAGACTGGACACCAAGAAACAAAGATGCTTCCTTTTTTCCCCCACACCAGCGTCTATTCCTATAAAGGCTCTGAGTGCGAAGTGTATTAGCTTAGAAGAATTTTGAGGGCTTTTTAGCATGACACATCCCAGCCCATTTGCCGTAAGTCCCAACTGTCCACAATCAGCAATGAGAGTGTGAATATTTTTGATTTATCATCAGACTAACATTTTATTTTCCTCCTAGGAAATTTTTCATGTTCTCTTTGCTCTAAGCCTTCCCTTAGGAAAATATTGAGGATTTATGCACTCCCCCACCCCCTCCCACAAATCCCATTTAGAAAGAAAAAATTTCAGACCTTGAGTCCATTGCCAGAGATTAAGAATCTAAAGAATGATTCTTACTTCCTAAGGTCCTTAGAAAGAAAACTAATAATAATAATAAAAGTGTTATTTCTCCTTCTTCCCCCAAACTTTAAAATCATTTTTATTTCTTTGCCCCGCAAAAAAGAAGGTGGGAGGGAGCAAGAATGTTCTAGTATTGAATTAAAACTGCTCTCTAGGATGCAATCATTTGGTAAACCTTTTCTGCGATTTTGTTGTTGCTGCTGAGGATGATGGCTTAAGGAAACAAAGGGAATAAGCTTATCCGTAGAAAGGAAAAAGGAAAAGAAAGGCTACAGCCCCTAATCTGAGCGAGATCAGGGGAAAGAAGTTAATACGCTGCATGCTTGAGCTTGAAGATGTGTCTGAGCAAGGAAGTATCCAGCATAGCCACCATGTCCTGAAACTTGACTTTCTCTGAATAAGTAAAAAAGTTTTTCTGGCCATTGATTTCTTTAGCATCGCACACGTGGCTCTTCTGGGGACAAATAAATTAATTATCTTAAAGATTTTTTTTTACCTTTAAACAGGACTGCCCATTTATCTCCTTCTCCTTTTGCTTGAGAGAGCAATTATCCATTCATGTGTTCCCTGGATACCAGAGGCCACTTTAGTTAAGAACCTTGTCAACAAGTCACCCAAAGGGTTAACTTTCCAGATGGAATTTAAACCTACTTGTCTTTTTAATATTTCATTCCTAGCTCCCCACAGCTGAGGCATAAGCTTGGCTTGTTTTAATTAAATTAGATCGCACAAGACAGGTGTCTTGGCAGTAAAATTGTGCAAAGCCCATTTTGATCTCATTAACTGCAGTGTTCATCAAGGGTTTGTGTTTTTCTTTCTGAAAACTCTAGGTAAACCAGTAATGATTATAACGGAGTACATGGAGAATGGCTCCTTGGATGCATTCCTCAGGGTATGTGACTACTTTATATTAAACCCATGAATTGTGATATCTGGAAGACTCTAACAGACTCCTTGCACCACTTTGCTTGGTGGTATTCGTGGACTTGTTTTTAATGGGGCGAAGGAAGAAGAGGAGAAATAGAGAATGATGTGACTTTTAAAGACTATTTAATAATCCATGTTCGATGAGAGTCGTGTATGATTTATTCTTGTATTGTGGGGCTGTTTGAGCCATAGATTCATTATAGCTGGATAATTTCCATCTAATACAGGAAGCAAACCCAGCTTCTAGGATACACTCACTTTGCTAGTGAATTACTGACTTTGGTTAAAAAGGCCAGGAAATAATGTCGAGTTTGACTGCATACCGGACACAGATATCAAAAGAGATCCAAGTAGTAAATGCTTGGTGAAAATTAATTTAGCCTAATGCTAATGGGATTGTTTCTCACTCTTTTCCCATATAGAAGAATGATGGCAGATTTACGGTCATTCAGTTGGTGGGCATGCTTCGTGGCATTGGGTCTGGGATGAAATATTTATCTGATATGAGCTATGTGCATCGAGATCTGGCTGCACGAAATATTCTGGTAAATAGCAACTTGGTCTGCAAAGTGTCTGATTTCGGCATGTCCCGAGTGCTCGAGGATGATCCGGAAGCGGCTTATACCACAAGGGTAAGGAGGGTTTGCAGGTACTGGGTTTTAGTTTTGATGAAACTTCCTCGCTTCTCACTTTGATGTTTCAGCTTTTTGTGATTTTACAAGTTTCCTCATCCTTCAGAGCCTCTTTGAAACAGCCTCTGAATATGTGACCATTTTACAAAGCCACAAAGTAGCGCTTCACTTATTGTATTTTTTTACACTTAATTTTTTCTTCCTTCCTTCCTCCCTCCCTCCCGCCCTCCCTTCTTTTCTCTCTCCTTCCCCTTCCTTCCTTCCTTCCTTCTTGTTTTAGATTTTCTATTTTTTTCTATTATTAAAAAAATTATTTTAAACAAGACAGAACAATGTTTCTGCTTGGTTGGCTACTGACTCTGAGAATATATATACAGTATTTATAAAACATTTACGCTATCCAAGGTTTTCCAGTATCTAATGGCCTTCGTTTTACTACTGGTAGATAAGCCAGGATTAAGGCACAGTTAAGAGTTATCAGTATCCAGTTAATGGCTGTGCTATCTTAGCTGGACCTTCTGAATGTGAGATACTGATGGAATAAACACAGAATCATAAAAGTTATTGGCCATTAGGGCTGACACTGTTAAAATCAACATGAAACAGACAGTTACCAGCCATTTAATGCTCATTTTGCATCTGCAATCTTAAGCGTTGGAGGGGATTTTTTTTGTTTTTGTTTTTGTTTCTGGTTAGGTTATTATTTTTTTTTCTTATAGTGTTCAGTTTCTTTGGCTCTAATTCTGATTCTTACACATATCTTTTTTTGAATTCCAAGTCCATTCATTTAGGAAAGAATACATCTTTGTGAATGCTGAAGATCTTTTATTTTCTCTCAGTATCTGGAGAGGGGAAAGTTAAAGGAGGCTTCTAGAATGTTACATTTACATAGATAAAACCTTAGCTAACCATTTAAAGAAGGCAGAAGGCAGCACAAGTGTCCTTCTGTATGTAATAAGTATAAATGTGATACACTGCGTTTTCAGAGTAAACTGCACTGAATCAGTACAGTTTCTGGTACAATTTATTGTCCTGTTCAGTGTCCTAACAAAACAAAGAAAACTTTTAAATGATGTCCTCTTGAACAGCTTAAGGGTCTGAATTCAAGTTGAATTAATTTCCCCTGATTAATCCCTAGTACATTTGAAACTCGATTAAAAACACCTTACACATAAAAAGACATTTGAGGAGGAAAAAAAAATTTAAACATCCTGGGTAATAGTCATTTTTGCAGATTTTTAAATAATTAAATGATAACCAAAATCCTGCCCTCACTTTATTGAAGTCAGTAATAGCTCTGGCATCTGGTATTATTTGGCTTCCTCTAATTGCCTATTTTGTATATTATCTTCTAGCTGCGTTGGTCATATTTCTCAGGATATATAAGAGTAGGATGAAGTGTGATGGGTAGAAATTTTTGTATTTCACTTTTTAGGTTGTGATTTTAGTTGTGATTTGAGTTGTGCTGCTGGCTGAAAGAATTCAACAAGAAGTGAAAAGGAATATCAGCTGCACATCCATTGATATACCATGGCTAACATGTATTTTGTAAAACCTAAGATTTCTTTTCTTCTGCAATAGTGCCTGAAGCAGAGCTCAGATAATAGTTAGGCTTTTAAAAATTAATTAAAAAGATTACTAGTTCACTTCCCTGTGACTAAAGAAAACATCTGAGGAAAACTGTCTCTACCTGGAAGACTAGTGAAAATAAACAAGTCTCTTATTATTGTTTGGAGAGCTAGCTCAGGAATGCTGTCGTCCTGCCTGGCAAACAGTAACAACATTCAGAAACTAAAATGGCACATCAGTAATGTACTTAGGGAATAACTTATGGCTTGAACATTCGTAGGGTGGCAAGATTCCTATCCGGTGGACTGCGCCAGAAGCCATTGCCTATCGTAAATTCACATCAGCAAGTGATGTATGGAGCTATGGAATCGTTATGTGGGAAGTGATGTCGTATGGAGAGAGACCCTATTGGGATATGTCCAATCAAGACGTGAGTGTTTATGTTCTGAAATATATTTGCATTGAGATTCAGAAAGTTTCTCATTACGGTAAGATGGAGTAAGCATTGAGCTTGAAATGACACATTAAACTCAAGGTTCTTAATACAAATGTGTCTAGTGATGTAGTTAAACCTTATGGTCGTGGATTTCAAGGACACAAATTACACAGTTTAAATGATATAGTGTGGGAGATAGAGTAGCTCGATAGATGTAGATAGATGCATAGATTAGTGACAGGGGATAGTATTTTTAATTAGTTTTAATGAGTTAACTTTTAAACTCATACTGAAACAAAATTAAACTTTGAATTTTAAGAAAATGCGAGGCTCTATGAAAAACACATTTCACATGTGATAAAATCGACATGAAAGGTTTATTGGAAGAAAACTAGTGAATATTTTAAAGCTGACAGAGTTGTAATTAGAGCTTGCCCCTTGAGGACTCTAAAATAAAGCTTCACTAAATGACCCTTTGTAAATTATGCACATCCCTTTAAATGTACCATCTGGACTACTTCGTAAGGGAGTATCCACAATGCCTGCAATTTCAGAGAAGCATTCAATAATGACACTAATAAGATTCCAGAGTAATAGAATTTAATTACAAACATCTCTAGTGAGAAAGGAAAGGAAAAAAAAAAAAAAAAAAAACTAGACCCAGGAGTCTTCCTAGAACCCTTATTAGCTAATTCTCGAAAGGCTTTTGTTAGTTCTGGAAGGGTTGGAAATCAGATCACAGTAAAATGGCCACTCTTTGAACTTTTAAAATGTTTATATGTATGAGGTAGAATATTACCCTAGAGTTATACAAATGCACGGTATTCAGGTATCAATAAAAATGATATTTTAGGAAAAGTCTTCCTTTAAAAACTTCTCTCTGATGCGACATGTTACCTGACCATCAGCTATATCCTGAATTAGGAAGTTGAAAAGTCTTGACAATTCATTGAAGCAGCGGGTGCACTTAAGAAACAGGATGCTGATTGCCTTATCAATTAAAAAAATGTTCTGAGCGATAGAGAAGTTACTGCACACTATGTCTAGAGGGGCAAAAAGAATTCCCTGATAGATTTAGAGGAATGGTCAGGGTGACATTGGATTACCTGTAAACTGAAAGGAAACTTTATAGCAGGTGGAAAGAAAGACAGCAGCTAGCATAACTGATAGGTAATTACAGGCTGGAAAAAGACTACATGTGTGACTGGTGCGTAATCTATTCTTTGATGTCATTATGCTACACAAACACCTTCAAGTACTTTTCTTGTAGCAACATTTGGTCTCAAGTTAGAGACTTTCAGAGGGTCAAAGACAAATAACCTAAATGATCAAGTAGTGCTTATATTTACTTATTTATTATTTGATATTTAAACTTTCCTTTATTTTAGTTGAGAGTCACAGACAAAAGCTCATCACAGCAAATTATCTAAAGATTTTGTTAGTTTCCCTGACCTAAATATTTTCAGACCTGTAGTTTTGACAGTTTCTTTGTTATAGTAAAACAATTTTTGTTGCTTTAAATTTTAAATTGTCTGGCTTTATCCATAAAAAAAGCATCTAAAGCCATTTGGTCTCCCACCAATAATATGGATCTATCATTCCTGTGTATTTGTCTCTGTGTTGGATTCTGTGTAGAGCAGGAATCAATAGGAAATGTAACGGGAGAATTACTTTCATGAGTAGAATTCATTTGGCATATGGTGAATGAGTCAAAGTAACTGTTGAAAATATGTCAGATTTACCAAGTTTTTTGTTGGTTTTAATCCTCTGCCCCCTAAAACATTCAACAGTAAACTGAGAAAATATGTTTTGTTAACCCACAAGCCATCTTCCAAGCTGGCAGTGGATAGAGAGCTAATGAAAGAGTATTAAGCAGTCCGAGGGTTTATAACAAATTGTGTTTCCCTGGCATTAGCTCAATGTTGCTTGCATTCTCATCAATTCAATGCGAAATGTTTTCATCAAGTCTAGAGTCAACACTATGTACCTGGAAAGATAAAAGAAAGTAAGAGGACCAAGCTGACCTAATGGAATTGCCAGAAATAAATAGAATAATGTTCAATAAGATAGCATATAGAAGTCGACTTTAGAACTAAATAAATACTAATACGACAAGATGTTGGCAAAAATACGTGGGAGAAAAAGGATCAAAGGGCTTAATAAATCACAAGATGATTGTTAAAGTGCAACAGTGCGCTGGTTAAAGAGACGACGGTCATGCTGGTGCCTAGAAACTGGACTCCGCTGGACTGGACACAGAATATGACCGTGTTCCATTGAAGGCCAAGGGCTGATTAGTAAATAGACTCACCTCAGGGTGAATCCAGTGTGGTCACTGAGATGCCTGCAGCCACTGGTTATTTCACTGGCAGTTATCATTTGTGTAAGGGGCGTGGAAAAGAGAGACTGATTTAAAACAAATAAAACTTTTAAAAATTCCCAAATAAAAAGCAAAAGCACCTCCAGAATCCAATAGCATACCCATAAACAAAGTGTATGAGCAGCCAAGAAATTATGAAGTAATTCCCCTCTTTAAATTTGACATGAGTCATACCATATTGCATTACTGGGATTTATGCCATGAAGAAGGGAGGTTTAGAGAAAAGTTAATAAGAAAAATACTGTAATATCTCTGAAGACAGATTAGAAAAATTAGAATTAGAAGAAAGACTTTTGAATGATTTATGTATGTGTTATTAGTCAGGGAGACCACTGTG
>NW_011888823.1:1321802-1339961 GCF_000151845.1 Pteropus vampyrus
AGAGGACCAAGCTGACCTAATGGAATTGCCAGAAATAAATAGAATAATGTTCAATAAGATAGCATATAGAAGTCGACTTTAGAACTAAATAAATACTAATACGACAAGATGTTGGCAAAAATACGTGGGAGAAAAAGGATCAAAGGGCTTAATAAATCACAAGATGATTGTTAAAGTGCAACAGTGCGCTGGTTAAAGAGACGACGGTCATGCTGGTGCCTAGAAACTGGACTCCGCTGGACTGGACACAGAATATGACCGTGTTCCATTGAAGGCCAAGGGCTGATTAGTAAATAGACTCACCTCAGGGTGAATCCAGTGTGGTCACTGAGATGCCTGCAGCCACTGGTTATTTCACTGGCAGTTATCATTTGTGTAAGGGGCGTGGAAAAGAGAGACTGATTTAAAACAAATAAAACTTTTAAAAATTCCCAAATAAAAAGCAAAAGCACCTCCAGAATCCAATAGCATACCCATAAACAAAGTGTATGAGCAGCCAAGAAATTATGAAGTAATTCCCCTCTTTAAATTTGACATGAGTCATACCATATTGCATTACTGGGATTTATGCCACGAAGAAGGGAGGTTTAGAGAAAAGTTAATAAGAAAAATACTGTAATATCTCTGAAGACAGATTAGAAAAATTAGAATTAGAAGAAAGACTTTTGAATGATTTATGTATGTGTTATTAGTCAGGGAGACCACTGTGGGCAGTGAGACAATTACCGTCTACTATTTAAGTTCTTTCCTTAGATATGTAAGGGTCCCCATTAAAATATACATTTTAAGTAAAAAAAAAAAAATTTGCTAACAGCTTTTTTTTTTTTATCTACTCACACCTTTAATGGGGTCAATTGACAGCCAACTGAGACCAAGACAGAGATACAGAATTTGTATACTGTTATATTTTGGTCTTCCAAAAGTAAAAATGTCTTGGCATGGGGTCGAAGATTATGCTATGTCAGAGAGAAGTAGTTAGTGTCTTCTGGATTGGGAGGATGCAAAGGGAATTCCATTTTGGAGGCAACTATTCATGCTTTCTAGTGAAGGTCTTTAACTCTAGGTTAGAGTCTCTTTTGTTAAGAGTGTTTAGCTGATGCCGGATAGCAAAATGAGGCGGGTCATCGCTGTGTGATTTCTGAAGGTCAGGCCAACACCATGTTGTTGATCTGATTGGGTCAATCACTTTGGAACATGGATGCATCTTCACTTTAGAGTTTCAGTTTGGCCTCATCTGCCATTTGAGAACACCTTGTAGCAATGGCTAGCTTGCCTGTCCTGTTGCCAGTGATACTCAGGTCTAGCTTTGGCTTCTGTAAATGAATCGGAGATGCTCCATTGCTCAAGCTTGCTGACAGCTTGCTGTACAGGGTACTTGCCGATCTGGAGGGTGAACCTCTAACAACAGCTTGCCTGGCAGCTTAACGTACCATTCTGTTTCCTTTGATAGGTGATTAAAGCGATTGAGGAAGGCTACAGGCTACCCCCTCCAATGGACTGCCCCATTGCGCTCCACCAGCTCATGCTAGACTGCTGGCAGAAGGAGAGAAGTGACAGGCCTAAGTTTGGGCAGATTGTCAACATGTTGGACAAACTCATCCGCAACCCCAACAGCTTGAAGAGGACAGGGACTGAGAACTCCAGGTGAGCCACACCTACTTAACAATGATATACAAAAGAATACATTAAAGATGGCAGGTGAGTGGTGACTCACGTTAATTCCTGCCCTTTACTCAGAGGTCACTTCCCAGCTCTCTGCAACCTGGGTGGTTTCTTTCTCAATTAGTGGAGTATTTATGATAGTTCTAGTCACCATTTGGAAGAGCTAAATACCTGTCTGGCCTCAAATAGCAGTAATAAAAACAATTTTTTTTTTAAAAAAAAGAACAAAGAAATAACTAAGGTACTCACTTATAAAGTGTTAATTGTAGCAAGAGATTCATTTGGTTTCAGTTCTTAAAGTTTCTCTTTTCTGAGTCTTTCAAGAGTAGAAGGAAACAGGACCAAGACAGAAAGAAACAGGACCAAGTCACAAAGCATGCAGATGAATGTTTAAGAGGGTTTTAAAAATTAAAGTGATTGAGCTACTTGTGAAAGAGGCAGTTATTATTTCACTGGAAAGAGCAAAATTAAGAAATGTATCAGTCCAGAAAGAAGATAAAGATACTGCAAGTTCTATATTTCAATAGGAACTTTTCTGCATGGAGGCTGAGCTTTATTGGTTTGAGGTTCAGGATACCTATATACAAGCTCCATCAGAAAAGATATAGACCGTCCTTAGCAGTTAAATGATTTCAGAAGACGGGCACAATAAGACCGGGTGACAGGCCTGCACGAGGCGGGGCATCTACTCATCTCCAAATCTGCCCCGTGTCAAAGGTGTTTCTTTCATCTTGACCCTCACTAAAAACAGGAGGACATTTCCCCTAAGATATCCAAGCCCTTTCCGTCTTGGCCAACGCTATGATGTTATCCTCCTGTCTTGCCCTAGAAAACTTAACCTAAAGATCATGGACAAGAAAGACTATACTTATTGTTACAATACATGAAAAAAAGAATTTGGAGCAAATAGCAGCGATGCCTTCTGTTCTCTTTTAGGCTTTCAATTCCCTTAGGATTTGGCCACTGTACAAAGAGCTTACTGATCAAGCTCTTTTGAAACAGCATCGGGCTGAATTTTGCCATTTGGTACCTATGTGACCTAAAAAGAAAAAAATAAAAATCTAATGTTTCTGGGCCAGGTTTTGTTTTTCTGTTCACTGAGAGGGTTAAAATAGATGACTCTAAGTCCTGCTTTCTGTATAGGCAGCTTCTTCTATTCCAATGTAAAGTTCCAGCTTTTACATCTCCAGCTCCAGATCCCACGTGTTTTGTCTGAGGATTCAAAGGCCAGTTCTTGATGCTTCTCCTGCTAGCTTAAACTATTCAGCTACTAATATCGCATATAATATGTGCTTAGCACCGACGTGCAGAACAGATTGAGTTATTGGATACACTTTTTTCAATTCTAGTTTTTTTCTTTACTGATGGTACTTAAACAGCTTTGATGATTATCACTGCTTGTTGATAATGGGGTGCGACGTAACATGATATGATATGAATTTTGCGACTAAGCACAAAATTCAGCAAATGTCATGGTGTTCCACAAAGAGCTCCAGAACAAGCTTGAGACTATCCCTTAGAGTTAATTGATATGGAGTGAAGATATTTTCATCCTAAGGTCATTTTGACCTTCTCAGGAACATTAATGTTGCCTATTAATGTTCTTGGCTTAAAGTTAAGAAGTAAATGCACACTGTTTGGTCGCTATTTAATAATGAATATTTGAATTGGTAAACGTTCAACACTATTGCTTAATATTTGTTATGTACTCAAAATTGGGAGAGGAATTAAATCTTTAGTATTCTTGCCATAAAAATCTGCAGAATTTTATTTGGAAAATTGGATAAAATTGAAACAATGGACATAAAAGAAAGGTTACAAAGGCAAGGTATTATTTGGGGACAAAACTAATTGATAAAATAAGTCTTTGTTAAAATATTTATATAAAAAAGTAATGCAAATGAAAATAACAGGTAAAAATTAAAATGAAAAAAATGGAATTGGATTAATTCCGTAGTGTTGAAAATGAATCAAGGCATTATATTGACTTTTGTTTTTACAAGAAAAGAATTGTTTTTTGCTTGAAATTCAGTAGTGATGGTATACTTCTGATTTAAACGTGTGTATTCAAGTAACATAGTTTCAGGATGAAAATCAGGTCAAAATGTTAAGGTAAACCTCACTCCATAATTTCTAAAGAAAAGTAAACTTAAAAAAAATATAACTTAAGTAGTAGTGATGCTATACAGGTGATTTTAATAAGGGTGACAAAAAATACCCTGTTGATATCTACCTGTGATTATTAGGTATTTTGATGATAAGATGCCTATAATTCTTTTACTAAATATTTTCCATTAATAGGTGATTTATTACTTATCTATATTATGAAGAATGGCAGAATTCCTGCTTTGAACTATCGTCACTCTTAACAATGCCCTAATATAAAACACCTGGCCTGAGAAATGCGTAAACTAATAAATAAGTTAATAAGAAGTGCTCAGATTTTGTTGAAATGATTAGTTAGGAGCCCCAGCAAGGGAATACGAGAAGCACATTCCACAGTCCAAACAGTGATCAAAGTGGCCATTCTTCCTGCCAGTCTTGGCACACGTGCTGGTCAGGCATGGGTTGATTAAAGAGGGGATTAACTCCCTGCTGTCCCAGACTTGTTCGAATGCACTGAGACTGCCTGCAAAGCTGGCTGGAAGCACGCTGGACTTGAACTCTTGCTGCTTTCTCCTTTTCCGTCAAGTCTGGCAGGGTGCAAGCTCACAGTTTTCCTTACTCATACTTCACTAGGGTTTCCATAGTTGCTGAACTAAATTCTGTGCCATTCAGTGCTGGCAGGGACTGGAATCTTTCTGCAAAGACTGAATCAATTTCAGCCACGAGGGCTCCCCCAGTCTTTACCCCAGGCTAGGGTGTTTAAAAGAACTGCTATGATCACTAATGCACTAAGAAGTTCACAAATGCCGGACATGAAATTAAGAACGAACAGGATGACAGATATATGCTTTAGAAGCTTTGCGAAATTAGGGGAGAAAAAAAAATCACATGATGACATTTGATGATGGTTATTCCATCTAAAGCCTGTGCTGGTGTTTCAGTTTCTCTTGCCTGTCTCAGGCGATCTATAGTTCTCTGAGTCTTGCTGTCTCGCTGATAATTCTGTCTACACTTACTTGTTCCATTTCCAGACCCAATACTGCCTTGTTGGATCCAAGCTCCCCTGAATTCTCTGCCGTGGTATCTGTGGGCGACTGGCTTCAGGCCATTAAAATGGACCGGTATAAGGATAATTTCACAGCTGCTGGTTATACCACACTAGAGGCTGTAGTGCACATGAACCAGGAGTAAGTACTCAGCGATGTAACACGAAAGGGTAAATCTAGATTTAATAGTATTTTCCTTTTTTGCTTTGAGCTGCATAATCATCCTACCCATTAAAAAAAAAAAAAAAGCAAACTGGAATGCCTTTCATTTTAATTGAGTATAATTTTACACAGCCTCTATAAAGCACCTACATTGTTGCATTAAATTGCTTAATTAAACATTTTAATACACCTGCCTTGTTGTGCTGTATGAATTGTGGCTGATTCAAACGTGTGTCTGCATGAAGCCCGAGAAAGAGATTCTCAGCTCTCCTAATGTTTTCTCTTTCTCTCTCTTTTTTCCCCCCTTATATACAGTGACCTGGCACGAATCGGCATCACAGCGGTCACACACCAGAATAAGATTTTGAGCAGTGTCCAGGCAATGAGAACCCAAATGCAGCAGATACATGGCAGAATGGTTCCTGTCTGAGCCAGTACTGAATGAACTCAAAACTCTTGAAATTAGTTTACCTCATCCATGCACTTTAATTGAAGAACTGCACTTTTTTTACTTCGTCTTCGCCCTCTGAAATTAAAAAAACAAAAACAAAACATATATATATATATATCTGCAGCGTTGCTTGGTGTACAGATTGCTGAAACTGTGGAGCTTACAGAAATGACCACTGTCATTCGAATTAAACCTGGAACAAATTGTTTCTCAGAAGTACTCCCATAATCGTCAGTTTGTAAAATACATGTACCTGTATAAATAGGACACCACCTCCGAGTTTTGATGCTGTATTTGCTGCCGGACACTGAGCTTGTCTGAGACATCCTTGATCCTCTCTCCACCTGGAATTACAACCATAGTATTTTGTTTGTGACATAAATCGCAGTCATCCTTCTTTCGCTGGAATGAAGACCGTGCCCAGAAACGTTTTTGAAGGACTCGGTTGTAGCTTTTAAGGCTTGATTGGTACTGTAGGGAAAAACCTTCGGTGCCGGTGGATTATGATGGCATGAAGGGCTGGAAAAAAAAGGAAAGTGGATTTAAAATAATGATAATAATAATATTAAAACCCAAACACCATACCCCGTAACTGGACAAATGAAGTCTGTTTCTTTGGGCATGAGGCTGTGCCATGTAAAGGCTTATCTGGAACTCTATGAACTTATCGTCGCTACCTTATGTGGATAGTGGACTCTGACAATCTTGAATAAAGAACTTTTACACTTCTCTGCTTTAAAGAAGCAAACACAAATCTCCAAGGTAAGGCAAAAGAACCAACAATGAATCTTCCTCTAAGGAAAACTTTAAAAAAATTAAAAAAAAAAAACTGATCATACTTGAAACATTGAGCAGTAAACATTTTTTCATGTCTATCAGGTAGTTTGGGGTTTTTTCCAAGACTTCAGTCCTCTCTTGACAATTGGGAGTAGAGACCAAAATGAAGATGGCTTCTCTATTGTTCTTCCAGGAAAAAGTGAAGTAAAAACTACACACAGTGAGGTTTGAGAGGCAGGACCACTGCAGCCTGTGCTTTCTCTTACACGAGGTTCCTCTTGCCCTTTGCTGCCTTTCATTAATGACATAGATATTTATTGAACATCTTCTTGGTGTCAGATAGTAAACTTCAGCATCGCTGGGTCATGTACGTGCCCCGTTCCTTGGAGAGTTTGCTTTAGTTGAAAAGTACTCGAGGGTCTATTTCATTAGTCTCATTGTATGTCCTGCTCCAAACAGTATCAGCCAGGGAGGATTTACCTAGATATCCATGGTGAGACTTGGAATTCACCTTGACCTTTTCATTATCAAAAAGCAACCTACTAAAAAACAATGCTTTTTGCCCATTAACCTTAAGATGCTTCTATTGTAATCCTGGAACTCACTTCTTAAAACATGTAAAATAAATGGCTTTGTTCATTTTTAGAAGCCGAGGGCCTAACTTTTTTGACTAGACAAATTTTAACTTTTTTAACTTTTAAACAACAACTTGGCTGATTTTAATGACCTTCTCTCCCTCTCGCCCCTTTGGTTTTATCCTGAAAGCTGTTTCATATAAAGCAAGGAATGTTAAATGCGATGCTGTCAAATCATGACAGTTTAGTAAAAACCTTTTGCAACATTAGCTATAAAAGCTTTTCTGTTTAGAAAGAATGTGAAATTTGTATTTTAAACTGCTCCAACAATTTTTGTTTTGTCACCACTTTTGCTAAAGTCTAAGAGCTCTAGATATTCATGTTAAAAGTTGATAAATGTAGGTTATTTTCATGTTTTTTTTTTATTTTGCTTGATGCTTGCGTTTAAAAAAAGTTTATAATTTCTTTTTCTTTCAGCAAAGCTGTGGAGAATTTTATTTCCAATCTCCACAGACTAATTCAAATAAGATAGCATTATGACATGGCCTTATAAGTAAAAAGAGAATGTTACCTCACGTGCATTGAATAATGAAAAGTTTTGCTTTCTTAAAGTCAACAACTGAAAACGTGAGGTATTTTTCTAAACATCGAATATATTCACTGTAGAACATTTCAAAAGAGATTATGTCAAATCTAAGATATCCTAAACAAGCTAATGCTGTGTACTACGCTGTTACTTCTCAGCAGGTATCTCTGTAAATGAAATAATCAGGCAAGGGTTGAAAGGTGGTGGAATATGAAACCTTCATTCAAGGGTTGATCTGAATCTTAGTTTTAACACATTCATGAGTTAGAGTGCAGGCCAATGGAAAAGCCAAAAACAAACAAACAAACAAAGACTTTCCAAATGTCTAAAATAATATCTAGTAGCAGTAAGAGTGTTAACGCCACTGCTTCCGTGAAGTTAGATATTTTAGAAGAGCCAGGCGAGTACAATGGGAATCCTGTATCGTTTCCTAGGGCGTGGCCCAGACGTAGCATCCGGGCAGCTATGGCTTCTAAAGCCAACTGAGATGTTGACACTGGGAAGTTCACCCCAATTTTTTTTTTAAATAACTCCATTTTTCCAACTGTAAATGAAAGATAATAATACTGTGATGACAATGCCTTTCCTAACACATGGCGTAAGTGTGTGTGAAATGCTCTTATATAGGACACACTGAACATCCCATAAGAGACATGTATTCTTCCTCCAAGGTTTCCCAAATATTATTCATCCAGCTTTCAGTCGTGAATCCAAATGTTTTATCGCAACATGTAAAAGTGAGGCGAAATGAAGTTCGATGGTAGGGAGCCGTGCCGATGAAACTTCTTTACTTTATATGAATTTATGAGGATTTGGGGGTAATGAGTATCTGTACAAACAGTGGTAGAACTATCAAAATACTCCCATATTATTTAGCCTTGAAATTCATGAAATAGTTATTTTATAATTGGGAAGAGTGAAATGCACTAGTAAGACACCATTGCAATGAAAGGACACTTTGATGTCTTCATGACGGACTCAAAGGAACAATGCTTTGTTTATTTAATCATGATGAAAGTCACATTTTTTACCGATGAGCCCACATAGACCACGTGCTTTGTCTGTTCTATGTTCCAGTAATTCCCCATGATAAAGGAGTTGCCTGAATTCAAAGGAGAAAAGAAGGTTTATTTTTCTTCACTCTTATTCTGATATCTTCACATTCCCACACTTCTCGCTTCAAACATCTGATCCTTTTGACATTCCTGCTGAGTCCCCAAGAAACCCACTTAATATTACAAATATATTTATATAATATATATTCGTATGCAGGCGTTGGGAAGAAGGGGGTTGGCAGGCTGAAAGGGGACATATGTGTTTTTGAGACTACTCTTTCTCCTCTAAGAATGGAATTCTAGTAGCAAAAGAAAATCACCTTCAAAAAGTTTGCATATCCATATGGTGTTGGTTGTACTCCATCAGAATGTCAAGGTCATATTCATGGTCTCCTTTTCTTTCGTATAAATACACGTCTGCCTGATGAATCCCTGCACATTCAGGTTTCCAAAACTACGTTTGATACACCTACTGATTTCCAGAGAAGAAACAGTTGGAAAAATAGATCTGATCCTTTTCTTTCATTTTTTCATAATTGTCAGAATGAATGGTATTGACAAGTGGCCTCTTGAAGACCTTGCTAGTTCCACCCTTACTCACATTTATAATTTTAAATTGCTTAAGAAGTAATTTCAATCTGGCTATTTTATAAGGAAACTTTATTTATTTCTCTCCAAATAGAGTAAAGTATTTTCTACAAGTTTAAATAATGGTCATCTACATCAAAGAAACTAAATTTATTTATCTCCCTCACACAATCAATAAACACATATAAGCAAATAAATAGATGGTTTAATACAATAAGCAAAATTGTCTGTAAAGATGCACTTTGGTCTTAATCCTTGCTCTACACTTGAGGCCACCAACTGTCAAATGTGGTGTGGGAGATACAGTCCAAGAAGCAATCTCGATAGTCATCTGTCACTTCTTTTGGCTTGAGTTGATTGACAAACGAGGAGCCCTCATGATTTCATTGCATTGGGCCAGCCTCGGTGGATTCTAGACTGATGGGGCATCCGTGGTGGATTAGTTCTTGGTGGGCTCAGTTCCTTGGGACCACTTCCACTGTGCTCATGGCCCCAGGTTCTCTTTCTCTGCCTGTTACAGGCAGAGTGTGTTGCTCCTTTACTAATTAGATAATCCCATTCTTTTGAAGTTACTTTCTTTTTAAGAAAAACATCTAATACTTTTAGTTTCTTAGTTTGCATTTTTTCAGTCATATTGTTGACTCTTGGTAGATTGTAATGTTTCGAGATTTGTTTCTGAGATACGCAGTTTCCCTCACTGGGAAGAAGAGATGCTTGTATCTGGGCTTCCACAGTAGTATTATTTGCCTTTCACCACCTTTCACAAACTCTGAGCCCTTCCCCTCTCACACGACTGCACCGTGACAAGTCAGCATTTTTATTTCAAAGAGAGGCTGCTCGCACACTGCTGTAGACTCAGACTGCGTGGGGTTCTAATCCTAGTTTTGCCACTTCAGAATTTATGACCATGAGCAGGTAGCTTAGCTTCTCTATGCATCAGTGTCGTCATCCGTGTAATAGGAATCCGAATAGCACTTTCCTCAGAGTAATTATAGTTAAGCTGCCGATGCACGTTATTTTTTGGTTGTTATAGTTGTCATTTTTCAGAGGAGCAAAATAAGAATTCATGATTACCCTCCTGAACTACTTCTTACTGAGCCCTACCCACTTCTGTGGACGTGTATTCTTTCTTGCAATATTGGTTGACAACTGGCTGGGGATGTTGGCTGATGTTTTGTCTACAGTCTTGTTCTTTTCTCTACAGGGAGTAGATTCTGCTATCTTGGCCTCGCAGCCCTTCCTGTTGATTACAAAGCCCACGGAAGAAAACAGAACACACCCTCCTCGGTTCTTTCTAAATGTGTTTCTTCTGCTTCTACTGCGCCAGTTCTGGAGCAAAGACACTGATGAAACAGCATCTGCACCTGAAAAGGATAAATGTGCGACTTGTAGATCCCCTTGCCCAGTGAAAGAAACAGCAAGCATTCAAGGTTCAGCATCTGTTCTCCGGTTGCACTGAGGAATGTACTGTCTCGAAGCACCAGCTCTGCAGAACCTTGTTCCCGAACTCCTCGTGGCTTTATTTATATGTATTTCCATACTTCATTCTTGTGTGTCACTGCTGCATTGGTGTGACAGCAAGTGACCAAAGGCTACAGGTTTTCCTATGGACACCGGGTCAGGTGCCACCACACAAAACAAAGCCAGTTCCCATGAGCTGCCTATGATATGCATTGCTGAAGTAACGTTTTACCCAGGGTGTGCCATTGCAGTGATATAAATATATTTTTTTCCTAGACTAAATATGAGCTGACTCTCTGTTTTGATGTGTGTACATAGGTGTGAGCGTGTGTGTACACATGTGTATGTGTGTGTGCGTGTATAACCTCATGCTTAGAACTGCCTGTGTCTGTTGTGGAATGCGACACGTGGAGCGTTCTGGTTTTCCACCAGTTCTGAGATGAAGAGCCACACGAGATGGCGGGCCTGGAGGCCATGCTCATCCCCTCGGAAAGACAACCGGAAATGTTAAAACGTCCTGTGTTTTGTAGCTGCCAAACTAACCTTAATGAGTATTTCTACAGCTTTGGGCAGAGGCATTTTCACCTTAACGGTGGAGTAATTTTACAATATAAACCTGTTCAAGTGATAACCCACCATCAAAGTCACAACTTCTGATTGAACTCCTCATCTGAATCACCAGTTCCTTGACGGAGAGAGAGAAGGGGATAGAATTTGTCTGGTAACCCCAAATGGAATACAAGTAGCCTTCGTTTTCCTGAATAAATGGACTTGTTGAATGAGAACAAATATATGCAATTCATATACTTTTGGAGATGAGCGTAGACATGTGTGTCAGCTTTGAGATGATATGTCCTGGATTAATACTTTGTCTCCCAATGTCACAGAAAAATACATGCCAGTGACTCTTGAGGTTAGCATAGTTGAGATTAAATGGCCTCAAGCAATTTCAGGTTCCCAATTACATAGAAAGTTCTACAGTTAATATACAGCTAACACTGATGGCCCTCAAAAGTGCGTCAGCCCACTAAAATCTGAGGTCCACTAGAACCTGAAGGTTCTGTTTTGATATGATGTGCATACCAAACTCCAGCCAACATACTGCCGTGTTTCATAATCTGAGTGGCTGCCTTGTTTATTCTAAGCTATGGCTGCAGAAACTGTGGTCATTTATATAAGCTATAACATCAAATCAGGGAAAAATGGGAAACAAGATTCTGAACCCTATGTTGTTGAATAAGTAAAGAAAATCATCGGTAAATATTTATTGCATTCTGACAGGGTGTATGGCATTGTATTCTCATAACTATGCCAGAGTGACAAAGTTAATTCACCCCTTTTTGGGGACTTTAATATATTTTTAAAGGGATGTGCCTATGCATTGATGCCTGAAAAATATGTATAAAGAAATGATGTCGAATCTCTGAGCAGGTCACCCTTCCGCAGAGGTAAGGGCAAGAGGCTAACGTCACGGGCTGGGTCTAACCCCACGAGTGAGTCTTGGCCTAGTGAGCTCAGATCTTCCATTAGGAAGCATTAAGCTGATCTCGTGCACCAAATCAAGTAGCTTCACCATGTGTCCACTGGCCCCAAATTATTTTTAACGATATTATGAATAAAATGTTCTGGTGTGTTTTAAGAAGTTATTTTAAAGAAAGGTTGTGCTCACTACACTGCTGGTGTGTGTGTTTTAAGACCTCTCGTATTCAATCTGTGAAGGATATGTGTATTAATCCATACACGCTTTAGCCTCAATATTTGTCTGAAGACACTTAAATTCTGACCAGTAAAGGAAAGTTCTAGAAGCAATATTTTCACTTATTTAACATTCTCCAAACAACATCAGACATTGATACACACTGAAGAGTGCATTTATTTTTTTTATCACTCCAAGTATGTTGGAATATGCAAGGACTGTGGTTAAAATTAGAATGTATAAGACATATTATAATTTAGTTCATACTGAAAAAGAAATTAACAGAAAATTGCTTGGTTCATACCTGTTCTGAAATTTGAACGATCTCTTAAGTTAGACATAGATTTTCTATTTTGTTTTAATTTTGTCAAGGTATATTTCTTCCCTTCATGAAACTTAGGTACACATAACTTATGTCATTTATTTATGGTCTTTTATACCTAGTTTGTAAAATTGTAAAATAGCAAACTAAATGCAAAGAGTTTGCATTTGAAAATAATAAAGTAGTTGCCATATACAAACCTGGAATCTAGTTGCGTCTTCAATAATGTTTGCCATATATATAGATGTTTTAAATTAATTAATTGGTGGTTGTCATCTGGTTAAAACACAAAATCTTGCATTGTAATTGAGTGTACTTATTTAGAAGATAAAGAGCGTTGACTTCTAAGTGGTTTTCACCCTTGAGAACAACGCGTTAGCAAATGCAGCTTAGATTCTTTGAAGTCCTATATCCCATTGTAACTAAGACTGAACCTTGGTTGGGATTCAGGCTCCACCTCTTACTGATCATTCAGTCTAGGGCAAGTTTCTTAACGTCCCTGTTTCCATTTTCTTGTTTTTGTAGAATGATGATTACAATGCCGAGAGCTTTTAGAAAGACTAAATATATTAAAACATTAGCACAGTGTCTGACTTCTAGCCAGAACTCAACAAATAGTACCTATTCTCAAGACCCTTTTTGATGAGAAGACACTAATATCCCCAGTTCTATACCTTCTTAAACATCTGAGTCAAGTGACCAGCTAGCCATCCTTACTACTGGCTTTTTATCCAAGATCCTTGGATTCTTAGGATACATTGGAACTACAAGGAGTCCAAGGGAGGCACTAAAACATCGTGCAAATGTTAATGATTATATATATGTATGTGTATGTGTGTTTTGATGGGGAGAAAGATCATAAATTTCATTGAATTTCAAATTGGTGTGGGGTACAAAAATATTAAGGGCCACGACTTAAGGAAGAGACACGATACTATTTCATTAAATAAACTATCAATTGATTAAGACCCTGTTAATTGAAAATGAGGTTCAAGACTTACTGTAGTGCATTAACTGAAGCCCTGAAGAGCAGTTGGCTTCAGAGTATGGGGGCGGGCTATTCAGTGCTACCAGCGGGGTCTCGAAATGAAAAGAATTAGGTTTATTTTGGTTTATTATTTTTACTTTAAAACACTTCTCTAGAATCAACTATATCAATATATAGAATAGTTGACAACATGTTTGTGATTTGAAAGAGACTAGGCTCGATATTTTTTCTACCGCTGTTTAACAAGATAGAAAGTCAACTGTATTACTCAGGATTCTCCAGAGAAGCAGAACCAATAGGAAGTATATCTATCTCTTTATATGGAGATATAGGCATATAGATATATACGGGGAGGCTTTTTATGAGAAGTTGACTCTCACGATTATGGAGGCTGAGAAGTCTCATGATCTCTTCCTGCCTGGAGACACAGGAAAGCCAGTGCAAGTCCAAAGATATGAGAACTAATCCAGCAATGGCATAAATTGTAGTCCCAGGGCAGGAAAAGATGATGAGATGTCCCAGCTCAGCAGGGAGGAAGTAAAAAAAACCTTATGGATGCAGTGGACTTCTACAGGAAGCGTTCCCCGACCTCCCCTAAGTGAATGGCATTCCAGGTACTTGTGGTAGAGACTGGATAGCTTCTCGACAGTTTTAGTTCCTCTACATTTCCCAGCCTCCACACCATGAGGTCAGGCCCATGTAATTGGGTTCTGGCCAGTGAGATAAAGGAGGTATAAGACCTTTCCAAGCCTGGCCATAAAGCCTTCGACACAATCATCCACTTTCTCTTCCCCTTACGTGGTGGCCTTGGAAGTCACACACTGATCATGGCAGGCTCACAGAAAGGAAGGAGCTTGGATCCCTGAGTCACTGCTTTGGAAAGTTGCCAGAAGATACTCTGGATCTTTATCAGGCTGTGATGTGAGCTAGAAATAAACCTTTAGTGTGTTATAAATACTGAGAATATGGAGTCATTTATTACAGAAGCTAAAAAAGAGAATTTCTCCTTCCTCCGCCTGCGGTTCTATCTAGGCCTTTAACATACTGGATGACGCCCACCCACACTGGGGAGGGCAATGTGCTGAGCCCACTGTTCCAGTTTGATGGTGATGCTGCAGGCCATAGTTAACTGGCAAATATGCCAGTGCATTCTTCAAAAACACCGCTTGCCTATTCTGTTGCCAGGTGGCTTACTTTTTTTTGTTTTTTTTTTAGGCGAGGCAACCTTTGGTTGACCTCACATATTACAAGAACCTTGTCAGTTTACAATCCTTTATTTTTTATTTTTTACACCTACAGCACCTGGTCTTCCTAGGTGATCTCCCATCTAAGTGCTAACCAGGCCCGACCCTGCTTAGCTTCCAAGATCAGGCAGGATTGGGCTTGTTGTGCCAGGTGGTTTACTTTTGACCAAGTTGTCTTGTGGATTATTTTTGTTAAGCTTTAGTGAAACAAACTATAATGTAAGTACAATATTCATCTTATGCACTGTGTTTTCTGAGAATTAATTTCCAAAGTCTACTTTTCACTAACAGTAGAATATGATCTATTTTCACTAAGATACCATCATCCGATATAGAGCGAGGGAAGAAGTAGTAATTTTCTTTAATTATCATGGATGTCTTCTAAGCCTAAAAGCTGTGGACAGCACTTCTCAAATGCCATTCTTTGTTCTGATGACAGCCTGTGACAAGGAGAGGCTAGTCATTAACAAAACAAAAATGAAAGATGGGTCCAAAGACAAGAAAAATGAACTGAAGTAGAGTTAGAGGTAATAAAATACACAGAGTTAATGTGAAACCTGCCTTGGCTACTCACAACCTCTGCGACCGTAGGCAAATCACTTAACCCCCTGAAACTTGGTTTATTCATCTCTAAAATGGGAGTATGGATTGCCTTTCTACAGAGCTGCAAACACAGATGTTCACATGGGCCAGTTAAGCCATGCGAATGAGTGGTACTGTCCAAATGTAACACAAGAGAGTGGATAAGCATTTAGATAAAACATTAGACTGATAAGATGTTCATGAGTATTAGACAGTGATAGTAGTTTGGGGACATGAGTTCTTTGGCCACGTAAGATTAAAAAATAGTGATGCATTCCACTATTCTCTTTCAGAGATTCTTAAAAAACGCCAGTATAGTAAAGTCTGTGAAAAATCCTGTAATGAAGACAACTGATTTCACTTGTTGAACCTAGCATTTTCCAGATATACTTGAAGAAGAAACTCTCTCAACACCTCCACGCAATGAAAGTTCTGCAACACAATCTGGATGTCTATCCTTTGGGGTGTCAAATAAGAAAACTGAAGGAGAGAGAGGCAGACAGTTGCACCCTATGTTGCACAACTTTTCGCTCAAGTCCCCTGACTCCTAGACATAATGCACGTACCTCCACACCCCAAAGCACATTCCAAGTACAGCAGGTCCTCAAATAACGTTTCATTCAACATTATTTCATGATAATGTTGGTGAGGAAAAAAAATTTGACTCCCAACTGGGACCAATGATGTGCACGTGAGATAAATCGCATGCCTAAATTGTCCCAGTCAGAGTGAGTATGAGTGTGTGTGTGAGTAGTTCTGTGATAGAAGGGTGTCCTGTCCAGATGAGTTTCCGCCTTGCATCCTGAGGTGCCAGGATACCCCCCGGGCATCCTCTACTATGAGCTGGAATAAGCAGGTTGGAAAATCATTATCTTATTTGTTTTCATTCATCTTTCTTAAATGTAAGTATAGCTCACATTTATTTCAGTGTTTAATATTATGTGTTTGGGTTTTTACTTAGAAGTTTGGTGATATCTTTTGTGACCAGAAATACGCCATAGAAACTCACCTCTTATTTATATCAATTAGCCTGTGATAACATTGGTTCCACTATATGTCATTTCATTTCAAGTCACAGTTTCCAAGGTCCTATCAATGATGTTAAGTGAGGACTTACTGTACTTATCTAGTTTCACAGCTGCTTGGAGATTTGCGTTCTCTCCACCGTGGTCTAGTGCCTTCGGTACTGGTTGAGGATAGAGCACGCGAGGTGAGAATGAGTTGGAGAGATTATGCTACTGGGGAGTATGACTATCTCTCAAGTCCTGATTTTAGAGCACCTATAGGTTTTAATCATGAAACGAAGCATGTGAGCCAAAGTCACGACCTGAGCTAAGATGTCTGAATTCTTCTAGTAAGAGTAAAGAGTAAAATGGATTTGGACGATGAAAAAATGTATGGTACCCTTACATCAACAACATAATTAAGATGTGGAGCAATAATGTGGGCTTTGGCCTCAGTTATTTTACCCTTTCCTTTTGGAGGAAGTGCCTTGAGCCATCGACTACTCCCAGCTGAATGGGTAATAGACCTCTGACATATCCTGTTTCTGGCAATTGCCCTGGACATAATTCTTTGTTTACAGCACTGCTGTAGAAAACTTGATGAATACTTAGAAGAAAATAGAATTAGGACCTGAGGACCTAGTTAAAATCAACTTAGTAGAACATAGACATTGCTTTGTGTAGAGTTGGAAAATATAGCCATGAGAGACAGTAACTTCAATGTACACCCGGAGAAACTATATATTCTACACATATTATGTAAAAGGCAATTATGGCCTAGTAATCTGCAGTGTATCACTACCTAGCAATCAGATTGACGTGTTCTAATGAGACCCATGTTGTTTGTAATCAGACTGGTATTGCTTATTCAGATCTCTATTCCACAAGATGCACTTTTAAATGGCTCAGATTGCACCAGATGCTATAAGAAATAGTGTTCCATTTTATTTCATTACCAGCATTTTTCCCTCTTCCAATTAGCATAATTTAAAATCAGCCAGAGGCAAATGTGAGGGGCTTAAAAGTTGCAAAGAAGTTCAAGAAATACTTGATAGAAAAAGACAAGAAGACACACATGCACAATAACTTTTTATATGGGCGAGGAAACATTACAATTAATAGAGATCTTTAAATTGCTCGGAATTTATTTCTGTGACTTATTGAAATATTAGAAGCTCTCAAGGGGCTAATTGCCCTGTAGTTCCTTTTTGTTTATACATTATCTAGTGGATGACATAATAAAACCACCACCTCATTTACCATTCAGTTAAGGTTTAATTGAATTCATCTTTTTCCTCCTCGAAATAGCCGTGAACTTAAGAATCAAAGCAAATGATCATTGTAAAATGAGAAGATCCTTATAAGTTGCCTCTTTATAACTTAGGTCCTGGCTGTTTATAAAATATCTGAAGTTAAAGTCTGAGCTGACACAATATACATTTTTCCCTGATGTAATTTGCCATGATGCCAGAAACGGGACTTGATTTTAAAATGAGGATTGGCATCTGATATCGAGACTAATTTGCCAATGATTCACCTCCCCAGTATCTTTGCATCATCCTCTCAGTAAGCTATAAACTCCCCCGGCTGTATTTTAGGCTTTTGCTGATAGTTCACCCAGCACTCACTCTCCCTTGACCCAGCACTCACTCTCCCTTGGTTCTCTTCCTAATAGCAACTAACAGATTTTAATTGAGGATCCATGTTCTCTCTTTATGTCATTTGAGCGGAACTGACCATACCCAGCTATAGTTACTCTAATGGAAAACCTTTGACATGCAATGACTACTTCAGAGGAGGTCCAATCAGAGTGAAATTTGAGACTTCTTTTCCATAACGTAGGAGGCAATCTTT
>NW_011888823.1:1340011-1368073 GCF_000151845.1 Pteropus vampyrus
AATATCTGAAGTTAAAGTCTGAGCTGACACAATATACATTTTTCCCTGATGTAATTTGCCATGATGCCAGAAACGGGACTTGATTTTAAAATGAGAATTGGCATCTGATATCGAGACTAATTTGCCAATGATTCACCTCCCCAGTATCTTTGCATCATCCTCTCAATAAGCTATAAACTCCCCCGGCTGTATTTTAGGCTTTTGCTGATAGTTCACCCAGCACTCACTCTCCCTTGGTTCTCTTCCTAATAGCAACTAACAGATTTTAATTGAGGATCCATATTCTCTCTTTATGTCATTTGAGCGGAACTGACCATACCCAGCTATAGTTACCCTAATGGAAAACCTTTGACATGCAATGACTACTTCAGAGGAGGTCCAATCAGAGTGAAATTTGAGACTTCTTTTCCATAATGTAGGAGGCAATCTTTCTGGAACCCTACCTTACCACTGCATGAACAAAAGGCATCATTTCCTCTGAGATCATGAGAAAAATCATCCTTAGAATGAAGGTGATATAAATAGGTAAAGAGAATTTAAAAGAAATAGAGTAGTGTACTGGAACCGGCTTGTACCAACCAGCTCACGAGCGTGGACTATCTAACTTTCAGGAATCTTGTGAGCTGGTCAACATTATGTTGGTAGCTTGTAACTGGCCACGGTGGGAGTATTTACACCATGGAAATCTGCAAACACTAAAAATCAGGGCTGCTGCTCTTTTTCTTCTTCTCTTATTCCTCTTCTTTCTCCTTCTTCTTCCTCATCCTTCTACCCTCAGAATTGGTTGTTAAAAATTTACTAGTTTTCTGCTGGCTGTACTTTCTTATGAACTGTGCCTGAAACATGTATGACTCCTGACTTTTCAAATGAGAAGTCCAGAAGTCTCTTTTATTGTTAAGTCAGTTTGATCCAGATGATTTTCTGTTACTATTAACCAAAAGCTTATTCAAGATGGCCTGAAAAGTTCTCCAGGATAACGAGAGCTAACACTTCTTAGCCTTTACGAAGGACCAAGAACTGAGCTAAGTGCAAATTCACGAAATCACAAACAAACCACCCACCCCTACAAAGAAGGTATTTTTATTATTTCTAATTTACACATGAAGAAACTAAACCACACAGTACAGATAAGTTGTCTACATTTCAAAGAGAACTACTTAGAGTTTTTCAAGTGCATCAAGCCTTTTCATTACTCAGTGCTTTACCTATGCTGTTTCTTCTTTCTAAAGACTGTGTCCACTTAGTTAATGCATACCCATCCTTCAGGATCCTGAGTCAGTGCCTCATGGAGGTCTTCTTCCTTTTCATTTGAGCTGGGTGACTCCTCACATCACGCTGTGCCCACCTTGCATAGAGTACTTTTAGCAGTAGACAGTACTTATCGATTTTCTTGTTGGATCCCCTCATTAGACTTTCAGATCAACAGACTCTTAGAAATCTTAGGATTTTATTTATTTTTCTTGTCTATATATTTATGCTTAGTATCACAACAGCCACGTGGTAGATGCTCCAGCAATGCTGGCTTAATTATGTGAGTGAATGAATGAATAAATGAATGAATAAATGATTATGATTTGTTCTTACTGCATAGCAATTCAAGGAAAGAAGAAATACTCTGTCATTGCCCTTAGCACATATTCTCATACTAAATATGTGAATCATTATAAAGCTATCAAAACTCCTTATTTTCTTTCTTCTTCATTTTTTTCATCTTCAGTATCCTCATCCTCATTACCAGGTATCAGGCAGACAGAAGTATGTATTGAGGGATGTTAGAAAGATAATTGACTTTTGTGTCAAATAGATTGGTCATGAATCCTTCTTCCATCATTTGTTGCCTGAGTCATCTTAGGCAAATTTCATATTCTCCTAATATATATAATGGGAATGATGCCTCATATTTAAGGTAGCTGTGTGACAATAAATATTTGATATAAATGGCCAGCTGCATGGTGATAGACGTTTAAGAAATGGTAATCTTTGTCTTTGTGTCTTACAATCTTAGCCATGTTTTGCTTTCACATTTCCTGATGACTATAGCTTAATATTTAGTATCTGCTTTCTGTTAACTTTGTTTGGATATTACAAATTACTACTATATACTACTAATCTTAATTATAATTAATAGCTACAGACATTACTGTGTACCATGGTAGATTGGAGGCTAACAAAAATTTTTAAGCTGAAACCCTATCACTTAGGGGTTTGTAAGAAATTTCCTTATTTTTAGGGTCAGGCTATTATTTGTCTTTGGATCCCTTCCATTTTTTGTTTTTTAAATTAGTGTCTCTCTCTCTCTGTCTGTCTGTATCTCTCTCTCTCTCTCCCTCTCTCCCCTTCATCTTTGTGTGAATGAAACTTGCTCACAGGAAATCAGAATGTGAGACCAAACTATAACAGGAGCAATGTATACTTTATCATGTTTTTATATTTCAATTTGGAAGAAATGGTTTGAAAATTTAAAAAAAAAAATCTGGGCTAGTTTAACAACTTGGATTGAGTAGCTCTTGTGTTACATATGGTGTTAAGATTGAATATAACAGACTTTGAGAAATATTCCGTTGACTCTTGTGAATGTCATGTCTGAGCCATTGGGCCAGGCCATTTACGATGGGTGGAGATTTTGCCCTGGATGGAAGGTTAGTCACTGTCAATCATCCTGGAAGGAGGAAGTGCTGAGGCTGGACATGAGCTGGCCCTGGGATTGGGGCAGAAGACATTTTCTTCTGTGGGGCTCCGAAAAGAGAAGTGAAGGTGGTCGTACACTCTAAGCATGGGAGTGTTTGTCTTTCCAGTGGTGAACTGGGAGACAAGAGAGGCATTGGCCTGCTAAGGAGATCTAAGGGAGAATCTGGGCACGTGGGGTGTAGCAGTTGTGAGTTGTTCCCTATAACCCTAAACTTCCATTAAATTGGGGTAAGTCACATGTTCTCTAATCCCTTTCCATTCATGATGTGAAGAATAAGGTTGAGCAATAAGCTCATGATAAGACCATGGAGGAGGCAGTGGGGATCAATAGTGAAAAATAGTTATCCAGAAGAGGAGTACTATCATGAAGATTGTCAGCATCATGGAAGACCCAAGGGGAAGAGCTTGACAGCTTTGTTCTAGACTACATGGGAGGCAGGATGCTGTGAAATACTCAGAAAAGTTTAAGGAGGCAATTGGCTAGGAATTGGCTGGAAAGAGTTCAAATCATAAAGTCTGGACGTGAAAAGAAAATGTAACATTATTTTGTAGCCACAGGCAAGTAAGGTAGGTGACTTTTAAGTTATAAATAGCTTTCTTATCTTATTTAATTCTTACCTCAACCAGGTTGCAAGTATTATTACTTCAGTTTTACAGCTACAGCTACAGCTGTAAAACTGAGTATTAAATAGATTAAGCATTTGCTCAAGTTTTAACTGCTTGTAAAATGGCTGCGCTGAGATTTGCGCCATATGCTTCCGCCACCAAAGATGACGCTCTTCCTATAATACCATTACGCCTCTTGAAAGAGCGAAATAGAACTGGAAAGAAATGTGTGGTTCACTGGTTAATTTCCTGTAATAGTCCCACAAAACAGATCTGTGAAATATTGCTTTCCATTTTTTTCAGCAGTTTTTTTGGTATAAGAAATCCATCATTATTGTTATCTGTCCAAATGTCTTGATGAAGTAGAGGGATGTAGGGGAAATTGGTGTCTTCATGAGAACCAGTAGCATTTGAGATCTTAAGTAAGACTTTTAATTCTCTGGTCAATGGCCTGAAATTGCTTTTCTCCTAGCTGTAGACCAATGTGATAGAAAAATCTACTTAGTCTAATAGGCACTCTGTGCTTGATGCTGTTGAAAAAAAATATTGTGTAGTTTAGAAGATGCTAGATCTAGCCCGAACTCTGCCACAAAGAGCTCTGTGAGCAGGAGTATGTCACTCATGACTCTTTATTTATACTAAAACCAGGACTTGGGCTTCCTAAACTCTAATACTTTTCAGCTCTAAAATTCAATGTATACTTTAAATTTCTTGGTTCCTGGGTATAAGTTACTGAATGTAAGAATGTTTATATACAGACATAGAAAAGAAAGGCAGCACTGATATTTAGCAGATATGCCCTGGTACAGCTGTAGCCGTTGCTACAATACTTAAGTACTCCCATGCCAGCTGGTACATGGCTTCTGTTCAGAAGCACCCTCAGCGGCTCCTGTTACCCCACTTGTCCTAATTATTCCCCTATGTCACCCTGTAATCACTGAGTCAAGGTATTTCATGGAAGTTTATTATTTTTGAAAGCTTTACACATATTTTCACAAGTATAAAGTAACAATAATTCTGAATAAAGACTTGGGCCATAAAAAAAAGTGAGGATAGAAAGAGAGAAAGAGACAGACAGACAGACAGACAGAGACAAAGACAGAGAGAGAAGGAGAGAGAGAGATGTAATAGCTATCACTAAAGATTAATAGGATCTACCTGAAGACAATATACTAGACATAAATAGTCTCCCGTGTCATTCTGGGCTTTTTCTCTCTTTTTTTCCCTCCTTCTTTTCTCATTTCTACTTATTTCTTTTTCATCCAAGAATAAAAGAAATAAATTTCTTTTCAGGTTTGTCCTATTTTACCTAGGATTGTCAATAAAACAAAGCTTTGAATAGTTAGATATCTTTCATTAAGAAATTAGATTTCCAGTACATTGAGAATGGAAACACACTGAAAGAAAAAAAAAAGTCTTGTGCTGTAAGTGTTTCTTTAATTCATTCTTCTATTCAAAAATGAAAAAAATGTTCCTTAGCATCGTGGATGGTAAAGAGAATAAGACACTCACAATGCGAGGCCTTTCCCTGTTCCGCAGCCAGTGTTCCTTGCAAAAAGTAATCTAATAATCCTCTATTCCATTTAGGACTATAGGAGCTTGGACATTTCTAGACATTTTAAATAATTTGCCCAATGACCTTTCTAGCCCTTCTGATTCAAGCATTGTTATTACGCTTGCTTGATGGAAATTTAGGTGGACTGAAGTCAAGTGAGATCTTCGATGCTAATATATACCCTACTGGTGTGTAGTTTTTTCTTATAAGTCAGCCACATTGTCCAAAAAGGTCCCCAAAATCACAAGCACAGGGTTCTGAGTTTTTGTTCTTCTGATTGATGTGAATAAGTTTCAGAAAGCTCTCTGAAGTTCTTTGAGGATCTATTGCTATTCTTGACAGAGTATCGTAGTTGATTGCTTTGAAGCCCACTTATCTTCCTTAGCTGATTGAAGATGTTGCTGATGTGCTTTTTTAATTAGTTTGTGAAGTGGGTGGAGTTGGAGCAAAGTCAATTTCATCTTGCTGAAATCCAATCAATGCTAGTTGACTGAATGACTTTAGTTTATTTGGCTGATTGACCGTGGACTTCTTCAGGAGTTGTTTTCTCTTATTTTCAATTTTGATGATTAAAAAAAAAATGATTTAATTACAGAAGTCAATTCTATGTTGCTTAATATGTTGGCATGAAATTTACTCCACTTTTCCACCTTACATATAGCTCATAAGGCACGTAACACAATTCTGCTGAATTCAATGATAGTTGCTGTTACAAATTATAAATGAGACAACACAAGCATCTCGTTTGATTTTTCATTCCTTTACTGTACAGACAAATATTTGTAAAAAGAAAAGACTGTCCTAACCTTTACAAAAATATTTACACTGTACTAACTTTTATAGTGATTTACTTTAAGGTTTTTGTGATACATGTTTTGAAAATCCTTTCACTAGTTAAAATTCTTTATTTAAGTAATGAATAGAAAATGGTGGTTCCCATTTATTTGGAGAAGAATTATTTTGACTGCCTGCCTGGGCATCAAGCTGAAATGCTTACAAAACCATTTCACATCCCAAACAACAACCAACCAAATTTTGTTTCTGTCAAAATAATAGAAACAAATGGTTCCAACGCAGAAATGCTGCTAGTAAACATTTTCATCAGAATCAAGTACTGTGGCTATTAAAATTCATCCAAATTAACTGTTTATTTTTGAAACAAATGCCTTCTTTGTAAAATATTTTCCTGCAAAGATATCACTAACCCTGTGGGAGAGTTCACTTATGTGAAAGACCTATGATTCATGAAAGCCTAATTAAATAGAGAAGACTTTGGTAAACATCTCTCTAAAAGGCAATGTTAAGCCTGTATTTTTAAGATGGCAGTAAAATCTTGTTCTGAAGTATTATTTCCAACGCCATTTTCTAAGAAATTCTACAAGCTGACTCATGATGAACTTGTTTAGACCACTGTTAGTTAAAGGTACTAAGCTACATGAGTTAAGTCCTAAACTGGATTCAGGTCCTTGTTTTGTTTTGACTGGTTTGGTCCTGAAATGTCTGAAGGGGATAGAGAGAGTGGGTAAACATCAGAATAGATGGATTGGTGTCTACGCCCATGGCTTAGCTTGAAAAACTAATTCTGAGACTAGAAAAGAGAATATAAGTTGGCTGTTGCCACATAAAATCTGTATGCAAACTACCCTAAAATGCCACACACAGTTGAGGCTTCTGCATATGTCATATACACTAATATTCTATTGGTGAAAACAAGTTAAATGGCCAAGCTCAAGATCAAGGGTAGGGAAGTGCAGTCTACTCGACATGAGGTCAAAGCAAGTCACATGGCTAAGACCAACATCAATGGATGGGGACATATTCTCTTATTAAGAGAAAAAGAGAAGTGAATAAATGCTTCCTGAATAATATTAAAATCTATCACAAGTGGTGAGGCCAGGAATTAAAGAATATATGTTCATGAAATATTCATGAGTCAGGTGTTGTGGCTTCTTGCTTACTTTCACTCTTGCATCCTTTTCTTTTGAGGAAGTTAGCTGCTATTCTGTGAAGACACTCAAGCAGCTCCATGGCGAGGTCTATCTGGTAAGGAACTAAAAACTCCTACCAAAAGCTATGCGATTGAACCAACTTAGATGAGGGGCCTCTAGCCTCAGTCAAGCCATCAGATGACCATAGTTCTGGCTGGCTGGCTTCTTGACAACTTCATCAGAGACTCTGAGCCAGAAATGCCCAGCCTCTCTCTAATTCTGATTCTAAGTAACTATGTGATCTATGGAATCCAAGCTGGGTAAGGAGAGATATGAGCCCATTCGGGGGACTGACAGGCATGTTAAAGTCAATCGATTTGAAGTCCCAATGAAGATTATTAACGAGTTGTTGGAATGGGAGTGGCATTTGAATATGTGACTTGGAAAAATAGAGCTGATAGTCAGAGAACACAATGCTTAAAATCAAGAAAGTGGAGTAATACAGTTGTAGGTTTAAAATTTTTGAGATCTAGTTTATTAGGATCATGAGAGTTGACAGCCAAGATGAACTAAAGAAAAGATTGTTGAGAGTGAGAAGCTAGAGTCATGGAGAGACTATTTTCTTAGATGTTGAAGCTACCAAGAGTGATAACAGGGACAGGATTAATTCTGGCAAGAAGAGTAGTAAGCTGGGTGCTAACATTTGCAGTGAATGCAGAGGCCTCATTGGACACTCGTTATATAAATACAACAAGGAGGGATACTTGATGGTGCTGCCTGATGGATGGGGCTCAAAAGAGCCAGTGTCTTTAAGGAAGAAGCAATGTGGAGGCACCTAAGAGGAGGATGGGAGGTATCACCGTACGTCCAGGTGCCATGGTGCTTGGGAGCAACAGAAAAACTTTGTCATTGTTGTCGAGGGCTGTTGAAGTAGCGCTTTTAGACAATGGCCAGCTTCCAGTTAGAGAAAGAAGGTAAATGACTCCCTTGTAGGCAATTGTGGTTAAAAGGAATTTGGCTGATAATAGACTCTAAATTACAGATGAAAGAGGGGACGTGGACAGGATGCATTAAATGGCAGAGAGGTGTTGGAAGACTGGGTCAGATTAGGAGATTATAGGAAAATAGAGGGATAGAAACCCAAGTGACAATGGAAACCTGGAAGTCCTAACTTTCTGAAAATGGCTGTAGTAAGCAGAGATTTTAAGGCACGATGGGATTAGACATGGTGGCCTTTTAGCTAAGGGTGCATAATAAACTCTACTTATAGCCTTCTCTCAGAATTGCTCTTGGTCAGTTTGGAGGTGCAAGGTGGGTGGTGACAAGGCTGCAGGAGAGGGGATCTTATTGGGAGAACATGGAGTTCATTGGCCACCCTGAATCTCCTTGAGGGTGGTACGAGGTTGCAGGAGACATTCTGAAGGCAGCCTGTGGTGCCATAGCCCAAACACAGCGCAAACAACAGGACCTATAGTTGGCGGCCTCCACGGAGCTCTGGAAGTCTTCATTTAAATCCTGGGTTGCTGAGCACTGTCTGCCCTACTGATGCATCAAAGTACCAAGCATCCTTAGGGTTCAAAATGAGGTCAATAAAATCTTGCGTCACTCCTGCTCACCACGTGACAAAGAAAGGAAAATTGAGTCAAGACTCAGCATTTGATCCTTCACTGCTTTTTCCTCCCCTTATCTCTTCTTAAAGTAGTCTCAAAAGGCTAAACTCATTTTCCTGAAAGTCTTCAATTACGATTAAGCTCAAGTGAGAGGATTTAACTTGTGGAATGGTTTCTGGAAGCCAGACGGTGCTTCTTCACCTCTAGCAGAAAACACTGATGGCAGGAGGGGGAATCACGTGGCCAGCCATCCTCGCCATCACGGAGGTGCTCTGAAGACCTGGCAAGATGCTCAGTCTTGCCCCGCGTGTTTCTTAGTCTGTTAAATCTCTCTGGGGAGCCTGGGGGAATAAATAATTAATGGTTGCAAAGCATGGAACCCAAAGCGTTATGGAAATAGAAAAGCAACGACAAAAGGACTCTCCTTCTTGGCTACTCAGCTCCAGCACTTGGCGGAGCAGCTCTTGAAACAGGACCCTCACTCAGGTTTCAGCCAGGTTAGGCTGAGAAGGGAGCTAACTTTCCCCAGCGACCCACCCGCCTTGACCCTGCTGCTAGCTCCCTGGCGCCCACACATCCACCTTTCCCTTACTCCATCCAGCCAAGAGAGAAACAGATCTGACTAAACCCTCGTGTGGTTTAATTTCATGCATTTTATTCTTTCATTTACCTATTTAATATTTATCGTATACCTGCTCCGTTTGGGCTCTAGACCTGGCCCGGTTCCGTAGGTGGAGGGGTCCCAGTTTGAGTCGAAGCTGTGTGGACAGGTGGATGGCTGCAGGTGCACATATCTCAACAAGTGGCAGAACCAGAGGGGCAGGCTCCTCAGGACTCTTTGCACTGGAGCCGGTGAACTCTGAACCCTTGGGAGTGGTAGAGGGTGGGGAACAGAACAAACTTGACCTAGAAACAAAGGTTTTTACCCCTATCTCCAGCTTCGATTTGGTTGCCTCTGGTCTAGATTTTAGTCATCACATATTTTCTGTGATATATTTCAGTATATTCAGTAACATGGATTTCTGTGTGTATATATTCTGTAATATGGATTTCTGGTTTTCTGTAAGACCTGAAAGATTATTCTTTGTAAGATATCATGGCCCAGAGGGCTCCGAGTTTCATGGTGTCTCTAAGTATATGACACCTGGAACTGATCACTTTTTAATACTCTTCAACTCAACAAAATTATTTTCAGTAATAATCATGTAACAATAATCATTTTTTGATTCATTCTTTGATTGGAAAACAATTTTAAAAGAAATTTTAATTTCATGATATTATTAAAATACAGTACAATATTTACTATATAAATTAAAATTTGCAACTACCAAACAAAACTCTCAATTTGCACTATATTTCTTTTTCTTTTTTTTAATTTCAAACACAAAAATTCCAAGTGGTCATACAGAATGATAAAATTGAAATAACTTGTCTTTCCACGTTTACAATCCCTATTCTGTCATTATTTTGAACCTGCTGTTTAAATGCAGGAATATGTAATATTTGGGGAATTGAAGACACAGACTGCACCCAAAGAGAGATAGATGGACTGATTCCAAATGATGCCTTATTTTTCATATGAAATTCTGTAGCTGGGTCTGTGTGTTTGGAGACTGACCATCTAAGGATAAAAAACAAAACTTGCTCTTTTGAAGCCTGTATTTTTATTGCTAATGTTGTTTTGTTCTTTTTATTAAAACTCAACCATAACTGCATCAATTGTTTAGAACTTAGATCCACTAAAGATGTTTTGTTTTTTGTTTTTGTTTTTGTTTTTTTTTTCTGGGAGGAGTAGTTTATTACTGTTAGAATTGCCAGTGCCTAGTGATGGTAAAAAGCAGATGGACTTTTAGTCCGTTTTATTATTTTTAGTTCTCTGCGGACAATGCACCCCTGCATTGCTGTCACCTAAGGTGGGCCACTCCCATTTTCCCATCATGCCCATTCTACCACTACTTTAGGAAATTCTAGAACAAAGCTAATGCGGACGGAAAAAGGAAGATTCTTTCCCACGGGTTCACAGACCGCTGCTCAATGTTGCCACTTAGAATGTTTCAACAGAGCCTGGCAGGTGATAACTGTGGCCGACAGAGAAAGTGATACCCAGAGGGAAGGGCAGGTATGTCCACAAGCCTTAGCGGGGCCATGGTGCCTGCTAGGCAGATGGACACTGCTCGATAAATCAGAAATGCTTTGTAGGTAGAGAGGCTGCTTTGCGGAGGTAGAATCCTGTGCTGGCAGGTTAGGGCGAGTCAGCTCTCCTAGGTCTACCCAAAGTGGGTAGACAGAAGGATGTTCTGCCTTCTGAGAGCACACAGTCTAAGTAGAACAAAAATCAAATGAATAAACATTGTAATATAGTATAATATAATTTACTTTAAGATGGTGTATAATTTGATAAGCACAAGCTAGGCGAATGTATATGAGATGTTTGGGAAAGTTTCCTAGGAGAAATGACACCCGAACTGACTCTTAAATGAAGAGTAAGAGATAATGACCCTTAAGACTTACTTTTTCCTATTGTGGCTTCAGATATGGCTCTTGTATAGATAAGATATCTGGGGGTGTGGGTGATTCCAAAGATCCCCTTAAATTAAATGAGATTATAATACTCAAAGTTTATTGAGGATTCACACCATGCTACATAGAGTACTCAGTGAGTTATACTTAACATCTAATTTTATCTCAGTGCAGTCCTGTGAGGTAGGTGTTGTTATCATCCTTAGTTACCAAGGGAAGAAACTGAGGCTTTGAACAGCCAAGCAACTTGCCAGAGGTCATAAACTACTAAGTGACAGAGATAGGATTTGAATACAAACAGTCTGGCTTCAGAGTCCAGGATTTAATCTTGCAATTATCTCCTAAAAACAAATACAGGAAGACATCTGGATGACTGTCCATTTGAAGCCCACAATTTCCCTTTCCCCTAAGCTGCATGGAAGACTGATGTCGTCCTGTGACAGCTCCTGTAGGTATTCAGCTGATCTGTGATTGACCAATACACTATCGTCACCAGTGACCATGCCGATGGGTAAGGTTCAGGCTCTATGTTCGAATTCCCTCTCTGCTACTCCCTGGCATTATGATCTTATGTAAGTCTTGTATCCTTTTTGAGCTCAGTTTCCTCATCTATAACATGGGTCTACTATGACCTCAGAATTCTTCTGAAGATTAAATACAAGTAGGGGAAATAGCACCTGGCTCGTAGTAGACACTTCACGTGCTGCTCTGACATATGCCAGAGTTAAATAAGCGGGGCATATAGCTACTTGCTTCTGAAGAAAATTTAGCTGGCATTCAATTTCACTCTTCCGCAGTGACATATTTTGAATCCTAAGTAAAAGACCCCAGGATTGCTATTTATTTAAAACAACAAACACCTGTCATTGCTCAAATTAGAAACACTTGCAGAAGCATGCTGCAAAATATTTATAAATTCTCAAATGTGTTTTAATTGCTGTTAAGTAAAATGAATTCAGCTGTAGTTTTTCACTTTATAAAAAGACGACTTCATTCCTTTCTCCCTATCCTAATTATAACGGTTAAATATTGAATTTGTGCAGCCAATTGCATCATATTCGTGACAAAGGGAAATTTGGGATTGGAGGGAAGGATGAAGGTGTTGGAGAGACATGGCATAGTGTGAAAGAGACACTTCATATTCCAGATGAAAATGAGGCCGAGACAGTACATCTCTATTTTGCCTCCTAGCTCCAACCCACAGTGGGAAATCCATTACATAATTTGTGAGGTGTGTTTTTGTTTTAATTCATTGCGATAGTCTGAAGATGTTCATGTGTTTTCTCATCATTTTTGCTTCTTCTTAGAATCCTGGGGGAAATAATAACAGTTTTATCTAAAAAAATAAGTAATGCAGTCTACTTCCGTTGGTTATACCTTTTTAAAAATTGTACTCCTGACTCATTTCCTACTTGGCTTTTACGCATTAAAGTCTTGAGTGTTACCTGCACTTCGTTTAAAATAATTTCTTGGTGGGAGAGTCATAAACCAAGAACCACTCAGGTTAAATTCAATCTACAAATATGTGCTTTTTGATATTCGAAAACTTTCGAGTAAATATTTTTTTAATTGGAAGATTTCACATAAAATCTTTATTTTTGCTCTCTCTTAACAAAAATGGGATATCAAGCAAACTGTTTCTATTGTACCCTATGGCAATGTTCAAGTGTAGTTTCTGTATCAGCAGCGTCTAGGAACTTGGCGGAAATGCAAATTCATGTGCCCTCTCAGACCTACTCGGTCAGAAACTCTTGGGGAGGGCCCGGCATCCTGGATTTTAACCACACTTCAGGTAATTTTGACACATACAGAGCATGAGAACTGCTGGCCGAAGCAGCAATCCGCAGTGACTCCTCAAGCAGGCACCTTTCCACTAGTCTTTGATATTCCAGCTTGCCACAGGCCCTGCTGTGGACGTGAGCCTGTACACATACTCACTTGCCCTTGACCTTCTTAGAGACAATCTCCTAACCAGTCCCTGGGGCCAGCCAGCTTCATGGGTGTGTGAAACCTTTGCAGTCACAGGGCCCCACTCTCAGAAGAGGGTCGAGTTAGGTTAAATGCTCTGCTGTTCTGTCTTGAAATTCTTAATAAATTTCCCTTTGAATTTGTGTTTTGTCAAGTGAAGTGCAATTGGCAAAGAAGCACGTGTGTGAGCAGACGAGATACACCAGTTCGCAGCATGCGTGGGCTCAGGCTAATGGGAACAGAGGGGTAGTGGGTGGCATTCATGCTGTGTAGTTGGCCTGGCTGCCCCGTGCACATGTGCATTCTTGGGGCAGTACAGGGCGCCAAGGGAGAGATAGAATACACAAACAGACATTTTGATTATATATAACCAGAGCAGGAACTACTGGCGGTCAAGCAGTAAATTTTGTCAGTAAATTATTACAAAATAATAGTGTACGCATGGACATTGTAATAAAGCACATCCAGGAGTTGTTAGAATTCTTCAAAGAGTTTAGAATCCCTGGGTTTCAAAACCACTGCACCATTGCAAAGCAAATAGCACAGGCTTAGAAATAAAAATTTAAGTTAAAAGATTATCACACTTGATAGAAAAGAATACTCTATTTATATGACACTGTGGCTTAACTAACTATTAACAAGAAAGCGATTTTATGACTAATGTGTCTTTATAATTGAAGATAGAGCAATAAAGTGCATAAACAGGCATTTAAATTATATATAAACCATGAAGCCATTTTTAGTTTCTTGTATGACCTCCACAAGTTACAGAAAATGTCAGAGGAAACATTAAAATGCCATTGTATAAATTTACACTTAAAATTAAATTCAGACTTACACAAAACTGATTTGTACGAAGTTAAAATTTTTTTAGAAAATTGTTTATTAGGAATCATCAGCTTTAGATGCACTAAAATTTATATTTCCAAATAACTTACCAAAAATTTATCTTAGTATTGTCACAGCCTAGAAAATTCTATTAATGGCTATATAAAGTAACAGTTGCCTTGGTATAAATAAGGATTCTTCTTAAAGTTAAAATCATCAAAAATCATTTGCTGTTATTCACTTGCCAAGAGTGATTGCCTTCAATTATATTGCTTGAAAATGAAGTTGCTAAAAATATAAATTTGATTGATCTAATAAATGAGTAGGCAGAAAAGAGAATAAGAAAAATTTTATAATCAATTCAGATATCATATTAATATTTGTTATTAATGAAGTATTGACTTATTAGTATTATTAACTTTACAAAATATGACAAAAAATTTTTTTGCAGTTTGTAAGTTTATGTTGTTACTCATATATTACTGCTGCCCCTGGTATGTTTTGTCGTAGTAAAATATTTTTAAAAATAAAAGCTTTGTATATGAGTATCTTTAATAGCATTTTCCCACTGCTTTTTGAACAAGAGTTCCTGAATTTTCATTTTGCACAGGTCCCACAAATTATGTAGCTGCTCTTGCCTGTGACATCTGAGGAAGCTACCCTCGGGAGTAGAAATAAAAAAGAACAACAAGAAACAATGTCAGAGGACCCAGTTTCCAAATTCAGCTCTGGGACATTCTGTAAGACATTTTGTGTTCTCAATGTGCTGAAGGCAAAGATGGTGCCGAGACAGTTACAGAGTAAAGAATGATAAAGTAGAAATAATATGGAAACTCTGTTTGGATCCTGAATGGATAGAAAGCTATAAAGGAAAGTGGATGGGGGAGGGATAATCTGTGTGCAGGTTACATACGTCCTTGATATTAGACGATATCACTGAATCAACATTTATTATGATAATGGTATTGTGGCTGTATGTCCCGCTCTTAGAAAACACATGAAAATTTTAGGTGTCATGTTTTATGATGCTTCTCAAATAGTTAAACAAAATGGAGAGTGGAACCATGAAAGCAAGCAAATGTGGTCCAGCGTTAACGACTGAAGAATCTAGCTAAAAGATATGTAGGTGTTTATCATATCGATTCATTTTTTTGAAAGTTTGAAGTTTTTCAGGTAAAATAATTGGAGAACATACACAAATGGTAGAGCACAAGGGAGCTTTCTAGAAGTTGATGTGGTCACACATTCAGACGTGGGTGATTGTTGCAGGAACAGCTTCGGTTTCTAATAATTCACCCAGCTCTTCTCTTATGGTTTGTGTGTACTCTTTTACATATACATATATATGCTATCTGTCAAGGAAAATGTTTTAAAATAATGCTTAATAATTGAGTAAGAAATACTCGAATGTGAAATATGGTTATACTGCTGAGCGAACATGTTTTTCAGAATGTGAGAGTTTTGCCAATTAATCACCTTTCTTTTGTTTGTTTTACACAACAGATTTCAAATTTTATACTCAAAATTTAAACCAAGAGTTCAGTATGGAAGAGGAGCAGGAGTAAACGAGGAAACTGAATTGGAGACAACTTTTGCAGAAGTGGGTCTCGCTATTATTGTATAGCACGAAGCGGACACAATTCTGAGGGCCCTCCTTAAGGAAAATAATACAAAGTTAGGCCTGAAAATAAATATTGATTTAGAAAGGGCCTAGGAAGTTAAAGCTCAGAAACTTGAGTATCTTTGTCGCCGTGAAACATCTGCCTCTGGTGTTTACTGTCCATTATTTTAAGTTGGGACAAAGGAAAACCTTAACTTATTCTTCTTTTGATTCTTCCATTTCAATCATTACTATATTTAATATCTCCTTGTTTCTTCTCCTGGGCACCTCCAATGACAGTTTTCATTTGTTTTGTGATCCAGGGAGTAAGCCTTCTCTGCTTCTAAATAGCTGGAGGAGAGGCATTAAATCTATAGAATAATGTTATGGAAAAGAGAAAATTAGAGTAGAATCTCTGACTTCCTCTTATCTAAAATTACATAAAACAAAACACACCCCACCATCATGGCCAAGCTCAGAGCCTAGCACATATGCCAGGTACCACATAACAGCTGGCAAGCTGCGTTTAGTCCTCCCAATGGCCTTCTGAGGTGGGAATTATTATTCCCATTTTGCAGCTGAAAACATTTTCCCCGAGTTCAACCAGAGAGTGGTACTTGAGCCAGAATTGAGAGTCTCGTGTTCCCGAAGCCTACGCTCCAACCATTACACTCTACTCTACGAGCCAAGTGAAACAGCTTATTTCACAAGATGGGACATACAGATGACAACTATCTTAAGTTCAGGGAGCTGGAGTCTGCTTTTCATGCCTCTAATAAAAGATGAAATATACGATAGTTGAATTTTAAAGTGGAGAATGACTAGAGCAAAAGGGCAAAAAGAATAAACGCAGCTTCACGGCTTAGGCTCTTCTAAGAAGATCGGTTCTTCTTCCTTAGTTCCTGTAAACTATGCAGAATGCAAAAAAAAAAAAAGGAAAACAAGGAAAAGGTATATTTCCTTAATAGAAGAAAGCATCTGACTCATATATATATTTTTTAACCTTAATATTCATACTTAAGTCACTAAATTAATGCGATTTCCTAGTTCCTTTTCCTAATTAAATTATTGTTCTCTTATACTGGCCAACTAAGCTTACCAAGAGAGTTTAAGGACATAAACATCGTAGATATTCGAAACAACTCATTTTGCTCCATTTTAGAGTGGTTATGCTACAAAGGCAATCAACTTCTGTCTCTCTTCTCTCTTTCTCTTCTTCTGACAAACATAAATAAATAAACCTCCAGATTTCACTTATAAATGAACATATCCAGATTCAGATGTTTTTCTGTAAAAAATCATATGGAAAACGTATGCAACTCTTCCTTCTTTGTATAAACTCCAAATCAGCGTCAATCAGCCTGTCTTAGTTTGATATCAATCCCCAGAAATGTGACTGGCAAAGCTTAAATAGGATTCAGAGCCAGCTAAAAAGGGACACTTGCTGGTGGATAAAAAACAGTTAATCTTTTGAAGGCGACATCTGAGAGAGTTTGGTAAAGTCAGGCAGGGCCAGGGCCTCGGTTCTCATTAGGTCTTTCTTTCCGGCCTCAAAGGCCTCTGCCTTCATTTAGTGACACTGTCCACAGACCAGTTTTCTGCAATACACAAGACAGATATGTTTTCCTTATAGGTCTGGCAAACAAGTCTTGTCTTTCATTATAAAGACAAGTTTATTGATGTTGAGACAAGCTGAGTTTCCACTTCCACTTGTGTTTGAATTCTTGGGCTGCGGCTAAGGTTATCTGGCAGGAAGCATGGAATCACTGTGGGCTGCTAGTTCAGACCTGATTCTTTGGAGTTAAACCTTCTTTCTAAAAACTCAACGCATAGCGCACATAGTGAGTTCTTCAACTTTTGGTAATTTTTTTTTTTAACCTGAGAGTAGTGGGTAGAGTAGCTGAAAACATTTTCAGCTACTTCCTGTAATAGAAATGATAGATATTTTCACCAATTAAAAAAAAAAATCGTAGTGTTAGAAATGGGTGTAGTATTTATTCTCTCTCCCACTGTCTCCTTGTGTGAGGACTACAGCTTCACGTTTGCTGGGAGTGGAGAACAAAATCCTTCTGGATTGCCACTTTGAGTCACATTTATGACAGGCAAGATGAAGTTTCTTGATCACCTCTGTGTGCCTCTTGAAGGACACCTTAACTAAACTATTTTTAGGAAACTCGAAAAGAACTTTCCAATCCATTATGCAGCCGAGATGCTTCGTAGGCCACTTAAGAACTCTTCGAAGAAGGCTGGGATGTGTGTGTTCTCCCAGTATAGAACTCTTCTGGGGATCAATTTTATAGTTTTCTCTCAGGTTTACAAAGGCCTGCTGGAGATGCCAAGGTAAAAGTCAGAGCCTAGCTATTCAATTGTCATACATTGCAGCTGATAGTAAAAGAACTCTATATAACATTGTATTATCTTTCTTTACAATTATTATGTCAATACAATGGTAGTTAATAACATAAACAGATAAAATTTACACTAAATTTAGTAAAAACTGTGGACTTTACATGAGCCTATAGTCTGTCCCTAGCCACATTCAGTCATTATTTAACAAATACGTGTTCAATTTGCCAACATGAAGAAAATTGACTTAAAGATTGTCTGAAACCTTGCACCAGTGACCAACCAACCTCATCAGAGGTAACAATGAGCAGTGATGGATGTTAAACATTGAGTACAAGAAACAGATGTTAGAAGCAGAGAGGCCTGAAGCTTACAAATAAATAGTGACTAATTAACCCTAAGTGATTGAGAGTAGGCCACCTGGCTATTTTCGAGGTTATGAAATGGAGGCAGAGGGCAAGTAAAAAGATGCATTCAACAACTTTAAAGAGATAAGCATGGGATTTTGTTTAGGGAGCCATCTTATGGTTAGCAAACTATGCTTGAAAATTATTCAGAGACACCGGGAGCTGGAGCACAAGTGAAAGAATAGCCCCATGAGACTGTGCTTGTAATTGTCATAGCTTGTTTCTAAATATGTAAATAAGTTCAGGGCAATGGGTGACAACAAAAGGACACGTGTCCTTGGAGTTTTAGAAGGAGCATTGAAGGTTACCTACCAGAGTTATCTCTCACTTCAACATTTACAAAAATAGAAACTGGGATTCAAGAAGCATTTGCTTAAGGTCACATATCAGAGGAGTTACAGAACCAGTTAGAACTCCTGTCTTTCTAATTCTTCTTTTAGAATTCAATAACCGAGATATGCAACAACTCAACACAAATGAAAAATGGTAAATGTCTACACGCAAAGCCTCAGACACGAAGCCTATAAACATTTGTGGAAGTATAATATACTTATCTGGCTTTTCCCACATTCAATAATCTTTTTGTTAAATTATAGGCAGATATATGATCATATGAAACAAATGAGATAGGGAAAGGGAGAAATGCATGCAGTTGATATAGTTTTTTGAAGCTCTTCTGCAGGAATTTCAGACTCAGATTCTGACAGTGGAAACATAATGAGAAGTTTTATGAATTTCCAAAAAAGGAACTTAAAAAAATTGTAACCATAACACTAAAAATCTTAGACCTTATCCTATGGAAGTTTTAAAAACACACTTCCCAGCGAGTAGGAAAACGAGATACCATTATCAAATGTGGGTTAGTTAAGGTCAATCTGGTATTGGTTAGGTTATCTTTTTTGAAACACTCCTCATGATTTCTGCTCCAGATAAAAAGATGAGCTGTGAATGTATATAACGTATTCCTTACTGGAGGATCTCGCTCACTTTTTACATTATTTAAAAAAAAGATGATGCCTGCCAGCTTACCTCCAAAATAATGAGGTTAGTTTTATATTCAGATATTTGAAAAAATGCTAATACATTTCTTATCAGGTCATAATACATTGATTTGGGTTTCTTGGCTTTTAATTAATAAATGGGCAGATTCATTCAGAAAATGTAGAATGATTGAATTATAAATTAATGGAGTTATTGAATGGGTAATGGTTAGTACTGTCAAGTAATATTTAGCAAGTAGTATTAACATTATCTCACTTTCTGACAGTTTTATTTAGTAAACTGTTGACCAAGTGTATATAATTCAGCAGAGCCTAATGAAGATAAGAGGATTCAAGGATTTGTCCCTAAATGCTTTTTTCTGCTGTATTACCTCCAGCTACTTAGAGGTAGGAAATAAGAGTGAATGAAAAATTGACAATGGCAATCAATCAGAAGATTTCTGATGGAAAACTTCCCTCTGAACTCTAAATAAAGGTAAGTTTGTCGATACAGGGAATTTTATACGCACATCATGCAGTGTTTTATCATATGGTTCCATGACAATTACCTTCACAGGCCAAGAGTTTTATAGCTATTTTAAATTTCTACATCTAGGTGGTTAGTGTTTTTGTCTTTCAAAAACCTTTTTTCTCTATTCATTTTTACTTGTTTTTCTAGCAAGCAAGGAATGAGGGGGAAAAAAAAAATCCAATGAAATGATGAGATCCAATTCGATTTACTAACTACATATTAGGTCACTACTGTGGACAAGGCCCTGAGCTAAATTCTCGAATGCACCAGGAATTTTGAGTCGAGTAATTTTCACAGACTTTGTTTTGTGCAGCTCTTGGGGACCTGACCCTGGGAACGTCCAGATACTAGTAGCTTCCTCTCTCTGCATCTGTCAAGAAAAAGTAGCCCTGAGAAAAGTTGTGAGTCTATCCCAAGAACCCTGGGGGGGCTGCTGAGATAGACTGAGGCACCAGCAGCCTGCTTCCCAGCAGAGAGGAGTGGTGAGGGGCTTCACTGACTCACACCACACTGAACTCAAATCTCTCTTTTTATGCAAAATGAAGTATGAAACAAAAAGTTTACACCAAAATACTCTTGAGGAAAACTTTTTTAAGCCACTGCCCTTCACCATGAAAATGTTATCTATATGTATGCTGTCTACATGAGATAATTGTTACAAACATTCTCTGGGAGAGAATAATATAGTAAATATGGAATCACTGGTAACCCAGCACACTCTGCAAAGCCTATGGTTTCCCATTGCTCCATGTCCACTTATAAGCTACCACAAGGCTACAAACTTAAAAAGAATAACCAAGGAACTGAATCAAGAGCCAAGAACTTGCCTTGCTTTGCTCCGGTGTCTCCATAGCAATCAGCCTCAAAACCATAAAAGGTATGGGGTGAAACTTGCTTATTAAAGAAGCCAGTGGTTTTCATTAGCAAATGCCATTTCCAAAGACAATATGTAATCTTTCGAAACCGCCTTCTTTCTTTCATCATAGCACTTTTGAGGTCCAGCCAAGCCGAACTATGTGTTACCAGCGCATTCCTTTTTACTGCTTACAGGTTTTCCATTAGATTGATGGACTATGGATTTTTAACTTACCCATTGAAAACATTTTTTTTTCTTCCAGTTTCTGATCATGATAAATAGAATGGTTCTAAATATTCATGGACAGGTTTTTGCATGAGCATACGCTTTCATTTCACTTGGGTAAATCCCTAAGAACGAGACGTCGAATCATACGGTAAGTTTATATCTAGCTTTATAAGAAACGGAAAACTGTTTTCCAAAGTGGCTGTACCATTTTGCATCCCAACAGCAACGTGTGATAGTTCTAGTTCCTCCACATCCTCACCAGCATCTGATGTTTTATTTTAGTCATTCTAATTGATATGTAATAGTATCTCATCATCCTCCTTTTTAAAAAAACTATTTTATTTTCTCTTTCTGGGTTTCTATTTTATGCTCTTACTAAAAACTATATCGTCTAACTCTGTATTCTGTTCTACGTGCTAAAAAATCTATGTTCGAAGGCAGATTGCAAGCCTTCAGCATCGTTCCTTCCTTTTGCCTGTTCTTGGTGGTTCCAGGCTAATCGTAGATACTATTCCCATTCCAGAAGAAGTCGTGAATAAGTGGTTAATAGAGACTGAATCACCCACTGTGGAGCGACCCCATACTTGCTGGGGAACAGCCATGTTGATTCAAGTGTGTATGTGCTATCTTTTAAGGAGCAGCACTGGATTGTCCTAGTAAAGAAACACACCTACAAATCATCTTACACACCCAGGCTTGCTTCAGAATGAGATTCCTAACAAACACAATATATCTTCATATGTATTGGCAATCTACAGTATGATAGGGTCACACAAGGATCTAAACACTAGAAGGACAAACTTGCCTTTGTATATCTAATTTTGGGGCTGAAACTTCTGTGGGCTAGTCAACAATGGAAATGACGAGAGGGTATAATTATTTACTTGAGTTCGAGGGTTCATTCCGAAAACTGCCAAGGCAGAGAGGGTGGAGAGAACGGTGGTGAGGAATCAGCAGGGAAGTGACTAAACCTGGCTCTGGATTCAGTTCCTTGGCTGTCTATTCTTTTTAATTGTGTAGCCTCGTAGTAGCCTACAAATGGACACAGAGCAGTGGGAAACCATAAACTAGGTAGAGTGTGGGGGTGACAGTGAGAAAACTGACGTTCTGAGAACGTGCATGGACAAAAGAAAGTTTTGCATTTTATGCATTAGAGGTTTTCAAGACTGTAAGTAATATACGATTAAAAATAATGTTATTTGTATGGTGCCACATGGGTACTAGACTTACTCGGGGATCACTTTGTAAGTTACATAAATGTCTGACTAAAACGCCGTATGCCTGAAATTAATATAACCTTGAATGTCAACTGTAATTCAAAAATAAATAATAAACAAATATATGTAATTTTAAAGAGGGATAACTTGGCAGCCTTGACTGACTTGGACAAGGTGAAGCAGAAAGAAAGAAAACTAGTTTGGAGGTTCTTGAAATAATCTTGGTCTAAAAATTAAATTTTAAAAAAGAGGTAAGAAGATGGGTAGAAAGAAATATCTAATGCAACCCACTCTTTCTTTAAAACTTAAGTACATTTTTTACAAAAGAAACAAGTGCAAAAGGATTTTTTTCTAGCCACACGAAGAAGCCATAGAAGCTACTGAATACCTACCAGATAATCTGCCAGGATTTATCATTTTATTTTTCAAATTTGAATAAAACTCATTTTTTGATCAACAAAATGGAATTATAGGAGGAATTTCTATGATAGAAACCACAGAGAAGCCACACGTCCCTCTTGCGTATTCATTGCCTGTAAAAGAGGCTCTTTTGAAATGTGGGCCTGTAAAAAAAAAATATTTCCTGAGGAAAGTTGAAAGTTTAAGTCAACATATTATCTTTGGAAATGGCATTCACTAATGAAAAACCATTGGCTTCTTTAATAGGCAAATTTCACCCCATCCTTTCATGGTTTTGAGGCTGATCGCTATGGATAGACACCAAAGTAAGGCGAGTTCCTTTCTCCCCCACTACCACCCTCCTCTCTTTGGCTTTAGCTGTTCATACCTATCATTCTGAGAATTTATGGGCTTTAATCGGCAATTAAGAGACACAGCTTTGTTGCTTACACGTTGACATGTGACTTTATGTAGCTATGCATTTCAAATATTCATCCGTCCACACGATAAGGTAATTCCTTTATCATTTTTTCATTTTTGTATAGCATCCTCTTTTTCACTGTGGGTGTGGGTATGGTTTTAAAATTAGGCTACGAATTTACCAGATCTTTATTTTATATTCTTAATACCAAGCATTTACCTTAGTATATATTTTCCCCTTTGTATTTTTTTTTTAACGTGGTAGAGTATTTGTTCACTGAAACAACTTAATTTGTTGCCATCTGATGCTTTTGTACCGGGGTAGGCATTTCACAGTTCTTATGGTGCTTCCCAGATCTTCTGAAATCTCTTGTCTCCTCTCTATTCATGGGTGACCTCTAATGACAGCTGCTGTTGTTATAAATACAACGCAATGGAGCAAAACAAAGATATCTGTGGCAGCATATAAGGGTTTAGAACAGGAGTCAACAGACTATGACCTGTGGGCTGACTGCTTGTTTTTGTAAATAAAGTTTTATTGGAACATAGCCACATTCGTTTGTTTAGTTATTATCATCGTATATTTCATGGTTCAGTGGTAGAGTTGGGTAGTTGTGACAGAGATTGTACAGCACACAAAGCCAAACATATTTACTATCTGACTCTTTACAAGTGTGTTGAGCTCCAGATAGACATTTATCTCAATGACAAATTTTATCTTAAACATTTTAAAAGCTCATTATATGTAAATAAAATCTCAGTTCATTCATTTTGAAAACACCTTGGGAGGGCGTTAAATGGAATTTGAAATTGGACAGATCCATTGAGATGCTTCTTACCATAACCTGAATGTGGAAAAGCTAGAGCTGGGTCTCCACAATGAAACCCATGTGCAGTGTTCACAAAACCTGTAAACACCAAAGCTCCCTGCTTGTGACTGGCTCTGCCAAAGTGATAGGAAAAGAATAAACAGAAGAATGGGCATGTAATACTAGAGTGTGCTAGGTAACACTTAACTTGGAAGATATATATATTTCATCCTAAGCCCTATCTTAAAAAACAACAACTGCAACGAAAAGCATCCCTCCCATCTCTGAGGCATAAATTGGAGATGATTAACAAAAGGAATTTTGGGCATTCAAAGTAATCACTCAGAGGAGTTAAGTCTTTAGGGTTTCTTTTGTTGAGTGGATTTGTGTAATAGCCAACAGTGGATTTGTGTAATAGCCAAACAAACAAACAAGACAAATGGAACCAGTTTACCCACCCTTCTCTATTTAGGATTATGAATGGGTTACGTTGACTTTAATACCCAATTTTCATTGGCTCTAGAACCTCATCTGATGTCAGGAGATACAGCTTGTTTAAGTCCCCCAGATTTGTGTATAAAGTCTGTACATCGATCTTGGTCATGGCTGTCCAGCAATCTGCACTATCCAGTACCAGTTCTCTGCAGCCTCAACCTGAATTATGCTATGAACTTGCCCCACTGGGGCAAGATTTAACCTTCTGTCACCTTGTTGCTGCTGTTGAATTATACGTGATGTTTGGGAGACATACCATTACTCTATAGGAGGTTAGCTGCTGATGTATCCTTCTCCATCCTATGACACACTTGCTGCCAGGTTGCTGTGCCAGGCTGGTCTCCAAGATCACCTGCACACTGTACCAGGAGCATTTCTTTTCTCTCTCCCTATAATCTGCAGGCCTTAACGTTGTGTCTGGCTGATGAATGCACTTCCATCCTCAAGGCGTGGTCACTACTAGGGTCTCTCTTGTCTTTCTTATAATCTGGCCTCAGTCAGGGTTATTTTAAGAAATCAGGGATGTATATTTGAATCTCTAATAAGAACAGAATGCAGGCTTGTTTTTTCCCCCAGGAGGACTCCTTTGCACTGATATAAATTAAAGGCAAGTAGATTCATGGGAGATGGGATCCAACCAATTCTGTTGCCATCAAAAGCCACGCCTTAAACGCCAGTGTACTCTTTGGGGTAGGTGTTGCAACTGAGGCCTTTGACCACCATGTTCGAGCCCCATATTTTCTCCATTCAAGCATGACTGAAGTAAATATGCTATTGTTGAACTCTAGGTTGTGGAAGCTAAAGAATTCTACAAGTTTAATTTTGAACATTGCAGTTATTAAAGCTGAGGACTACGTCAAAATATGGTCCCAGAACCATCTGTAATATAATCATGTGGACATACTAAAAATACCAAACTCTACCATGTTCCTCAAAAAACAAGGTGGGACGTAGGAAACTGTTAGTGAGCAAATGTAGCAGTAAGATTACACTGTAAATATATTGATATATTATTAGCAATTTTCTATACACGTGCATGTTTGCTAGAAAATTGCATATAATTAATTTATAATATGCATCTGATATTTTCAAACCATCCTTTAAAGCTACGTCCCTATGGGGCCTCTCCTGACCTTAGAATGGCCATTTGGAACACTCCTTCTAGCAATATTCCCACTAAGAGGAGTATCTTGAATTGAAACCTAGTATCAGATATATATCAACAAACACCTGCATATTTTAGAAATATCCACCAAAGCGTACATTCTTCAGATTTTATCGAATTGGTTGATGCTGTATAGATACTGTGTAAGACACTCACTGACACAGAAAGATTGCCTATAATAGTAAACAAAACTAAAAGTAATACTTTTTATATAAACCATTATTTAAAAGTAGTCAGTTTGGGTTTAGGCCGAAACTTGAAATACAGACTGCTACTAACTCTAGTCAATGCCAGAGTATTTCTCTTTCCTCTGCCTTTTATTTATTTATTTATTTTTTTGGTGTGTGGGGAGGGGGGCGGTGGGATCCTGACGTTGTTTCTTAAACCCAGAGACATCGAGAGTGAAAAGGAAACTTTGGAAATCATTTCCTTGTCAAAAGAAAGGCACAAATTTAAGAAAAGCCACTGACCATAAATTCTGGGCTAAGGTCCTAGGAAATTCAACTTCTCTAATTTGATGTTTACCCATACATGAGCACGGATGTCGAAAAAAACTTCAGATATTTGAGGTGCCTGGTGTTAACCATTTTAGACGTTGGAAAATTAGCATACAATTTATCTCCCCTTCCGCAGCTTTCACTGCATTGTGTTTTTTTTGGAAGAGAGAGCATTGGTCATTGGTGTATTGAAAAGTGATAATTTATACTCATAAATAAAATAATAAATATTTTAAATATTTAAATGTATAGTATTTATTCTATGCATTGATAAGGTACCAAAGAACAGCTTTATTACAGTATTGCATTTTTAATTGGTTTTTTTTTTGATGACTTCTCTTCTCTTCACCACATCACCTTCTTCTCTTTCTCTGGTTCTTTCCATCTGCCTCTCATCCTTTTTCCCTCATTTGTCACTCTCGTACAGCTTTGTGCCTGAAACTAGGTCATGAGACTGTCAGGATGTCAGCTTCAGATTTAGTTCTCAATTCCCTGTCTTTAAACCGCTTTATACTTTGGGGATGATTTGCTCTTCTTTGTGGTTAGATTGGGCAATTTGAATCCCCTTTCCATTGCACAGGAGTTTTTCTTTATATAGGCCTGCTTGGAGGGTTTCTTATAAGTTATCGTGCATTGGTATTCACACATTACAGGATCTGAGCTGGCTTAAAAACCTTCGGGTCTTGATAAACAGAGAAAGAGAGAGAGAGGCACCTTACAGAAGGAACATGAAGTTAATTTTTGTCACCACATTTACAACACCAGTTCCACTAACCAAATACAGCCTACTTCTTACAAATGTAATTATGGTTATGCCTCATTGAGGGAAAAGATTTTTAAATATTAAAAATAAAATGAGCCACAGAAAACTCAAATGTCCTCCCCAAGGAACAAATAGTAAAATCTGGTGCTCATTAAAATACTTGAATGTTAATGGAAGAGAAAAATGTGAGCCCTGTGTCTCCATTTCTTTGGACCAAGACAGTGCGGTTTCTCAGCTTTCTCAAGGCCTGGCCAACTTAGGATCTGGTGAGACTCTTTGGAGACAGGAAATGTGAGGCTGGATGTAGAGTACAAATGGGTGAAATGGGGGCTTCCTTCCACTGTACGGCTCCTTGACCTCTATGGTGAGTACTATCAGGCACAAGGAGCCCTCTACCCTTGTTGGTCTTCTCTTTTGCCAGAGATGTCACTCCCAGCAAAGCAGAGAAAAAGGTCTACAAAAAATAAGGTAAGACCGAATGTGGAGATTTTATAGGATCTATGGGTTTCAAAGTGTAGACAAGGAAGACATTGCACAAATCTAGAGCGTCATAAAAGAAAGCTCCCTTGTTCCCCTTCCTCCTGCACCCCCACCCCCCACACACACTTGTCTTCCGGCCCTCACCTGCAGCTAGACTTTTAACCGGAGCAGAGCAGGACAGACCAAAGATATCTATCTGGATTTTTGCACTTTAGTTGGTCATACTATTTAACAATTCACCAATGAGAGTCATTTTTATGACAGAGTTCCCTCCCTTTTTACATCTTAATTTTATTTTCAGTGCAAATAACTCCTGGAAGATCAAAAGACTGTCAGCTATTAATACTTTAGAATAAATTAATGGACTCTGATTGTCTTCCCTATAATTCCTGGATGAGACCAGCTGTGCTAAGGAAATAGATCACTGCAGGGTAGGGTGGAGATTTGTTGGAGAGAACTCTGGGTGGAGGGAGGATAAAGAAGGTCTACGTGAGTAATAGAATCTGAGGCTTAGGGTAGCTTGCTGGTTCTGGGTATTTAGAGGTATGTGGAGTGGAGCAAAAAAGGTAAGAGGGAAACCGTCAAGGTCAATACTGAATTATTTGAAATGTTTGCCCCTGGCCATGCCTGATTGCCTCCAGGAAAACTGCTGCAAGAGTTTTATGAAAAGCAGTCAACAGACTTGCTAATTAGATAGAAAGCAGTGATAACTTCATTATACATTTCTTGCAATTGCATTGCCTGTTCTCTACCTTTTTAAACTGATGTATATATGCATGTACAAAACGTTGGCACATATTATGTGTAAATAAACAGTAGCTATTATTGTTAGTAGAAGAAATTTTTAAAATCATAGGTAGGTAACATACAAAGAGAATATATAAGCTCAAGAGTTAATTAGGGAACAAGATATACATAAATAGTTTGCTTTCTTTTATTATAGAAACAGCAATAGATAGAAATATAGTTGTTAATATAGAAAGTTTCCCCAAAAGAGAACCATCCGATAATATTTTATATTCTCTCTCTCTTTCTCTCTCTCTCTCTTTTTTTTACAAAATATTTAATAGACATGGTTCAATATCAATAAATAGAAGCTGAAAATTATTTTTAATGGCTGAAAAACATTCTATTATGTGAAGTCACATATTTAACATAAATTTTT
>NW_011888823.1:1369021-1375468 GCF_000151845.1 Pteropus vampyrus
GAGCACATAGTAGGTACACGATAAACATGTGTTAATAAATTGTTATTAAGGCTCTCTGTAGTGTGGCCACCGTCTCCTGCTGGAGCCTTATTTTGAGGGGAGAGTGTTTTGCTCTCTGCCTTTCTTTTTCTCTCTCTTCTTCTACCTTTGCTCAAGGTCCTCAAATATGACAAGTCCTTGCCTGGATCAGAAACTTTGCACCCACGGTTCCCCTTCTCCTAGAATGCCCTTGCCCCACCCTCAGAGGGCCGCCTCCTCTTGTCATTCAGGATACAGCATACAGAGGCTACCTTCTCTGTAAGGCATTCCCCGAACACTTTCTCTAAAGTAGATTCACTCTGGGATTCTCTGTCATACCACCCCGCATTGTTCCCCTGCATATAACTTATCAGAGTTTGTATTTATATATCTAATTGTGAAATAATTTGATCATGAGGCCTCTAGGGCAGTGACAACTGTATTTGGTTCATGATTGTCTTCTTCATGCATCCCATAATAGTGAAAATTATAAGCCAAGAAAGAAGAAAGGACAAAATTATATGAGCTAACAATTTGCAGATTTTGAAAACTTACTCTATGCCAAGCACTCTGCTTTGAAAAAAAATAATACACATAAATACAGGTAAATCATGTATGGAATTACAAGAGTTCCTGATGCTTGGTGAGCTACAGTAATATTTATAAGCATACATTATCTCAATGAATCTTCCCAATTAGCCCCATAGAAGTCTCTACTTATTTCAGATTTGAGAAAATTCATTGGGACTTAAAAAAGGTTAAGTAAGTGCCAGAGTCTGGATCCAACCCAGGTTCATCTGACCTAATAACCATTTTTCTGTCTTCAGTTAGGAGTGCTTTTGTGTCACATCATTTGCAGAAGAGCATCCATTCCTATAAAGCTGACCTTGAACTCCAACGCTGCCCAATTAGAGCAGGATCATCCACTCTTTTCCCAGACTCTGTATTCGGATGGGAAAATAGGCATAGATAGCCCTTCGAGAAAAAAGACCAAAAATGAAGTCACTCTCATTTTCTCTCCTGACATTGTCCTTAATTGGATTGACTCTCCATCCTGGTTTGCCAGAACATTCTCAGTTTACTCCAGTTGCATAATTATTAATAGCAAGTGTCCCAGTGTGGACAGTAAATCACGGGGTCGCTCTGTCCACAACTGTTCTGCGTGGCTGGTAGCTGGGTCTTTAGCTCTCCACTTACCTCCTCATTTACTGTCAGTGACTCGCTCTCTGTGCTCTAACAAATCAGTTCTCCCAGACAGTGACTGACTTGTGCCGTTAACAAATTATCTGCCCCGCTAATGCACCTTTGAGTCATCTCAGAGCCCAGCCATGGTCAGAGAGAATTGAAAGGCACCAGGAGCTGGGACTCAATACCTATTGCCTTGCCCTACTCAACACAGGACCGGTGCCTTGCCTGTGCGCTCAGGCAGAAGAGGGCTCATCACAGTTTCCAGCAGCCGCTCCAATCCTCATCATCTTCCGTCTTAGCTTCTTCCACAGTCGACTAGCCACGAAGATGCTTCAAAAACTTCAGGAAGAGCAAATGCACGTCCCCACTCCTTTGCCTGTGGGAGCTGCTTTGTGTCTTCAATGGGGCTGATTTATTTTGCTCTGTCAAACCCTTACAGAGAGGGCATGTGTCCTTGCTTTGCATCTCTGCTTCCTGTATTCCCTGCTCAAACCCCTGCTTAGTTTGTGGTTTTGAAATGATAATGAGCTGCAGCTTTTCTTCCCTGGTTTGCAGATTCTTGTTTCTAACAGAGTGAGTGACGGGTCTCTTGATTTATCATCTTAGGAAGATGAATGTCACGTGTTGTAACATATAACATCATCTTGCCTGCCTCCTTGCTCCAACAAAATGATCAGCAGATAGATGCTGGGCAACCTGGATTTATTTTTTGCTGCATTCAATCAGGCACATAACATCATGTAGAGAATGCCAGTTTATTGCAGCTCAAGGTGAATTTCTTTATCCTCAAGGCAATGACACAAAAGTTCCCCAGGGGGCAGCCCCTCGCAGACCTGCTTGATTGTATTTTTCCATAAATGAGCTTTCGAGGGAGAGTCAGGCTCTGGCATGACAGAGCTGCCCGGACCCGTGACGGGATTGGATGGCGTCGCTGCATGCTCTCTTCCATGGCTGGGCAGGATTGATTGCATTATTTAGAAGAAGCACAACCCAGAAAAAAGTGAAGTGCTTGACTTTCAGGCTTTTCTTTCAAAAGATTAGAGCTGAAGTTAGCTTCGCTAAAAAAGGGGGCGTGACAGCTGAATATTCAGTTCTTGGTCTTCATTTTCCTTGTCGTTCTGTTCAGTTGCATTTCGTTCACGATACCGAGCCATGCACTTGCCAGGACGCCTGTGCTCATCCTCCGTGGGTGGGGAGGCTGGCCGCAAACGTCAGAAGGGGCAGCGGAAGCCAAAGCAGCGGTGGAAGCCAAAGCAGCCGTGGTTTTTAACTCGCACTCACTGGAAACCAGAGATTTTCTAAGGGGTCAGCAGAGAAGCCTGGAAAATAATTTGTCGGAATGTCTGAACATTTTACTTTTTCAGCCATGCCTGTCCTTTGTTTATTGTAGTGTCTTTTATTTCTAACCAGACTTGCCAGCGGAATGATCTCCTAAGTTGTAGGTTAGCTCAAGAATAAAGGGATTTGGGCCTTCCTAAATTAAACAGAATTTGAAAAGGGGAAACTTTTCCGATATGGATGCGTGGCATTTTAACTGGAAGCGATGTAAATGTTTAGGGATATTCAGTGGAGAAATTAGATTTCTAAAGTAACTCTTGCAAATATATTCGAACTAGTAACCGAGGGATCTAGCCCTGTGAGTAAGGCTTTGGTAGCCTAGGTGGCCCCTTTCCCTCGCTCCCGCGCCTGAGAAAGCCTCAGAGGCAGAGACAGCCCCTTAGAGCACGACTGCTGTCGCCATGACCCTATCGTGTCAATGATTAGATAGTGAGCGAAGCCAGCTGTGGTGGCGCAGGGTGAAGAAGGACGATGAAGGACCAGTTGCTCTGTGACTTTCTTTCTCTGCTTTATTTCCATCCCCATTCCTCAGCATAGAGTCGCCCACCGAAATTCTTCTAAGGGTCAGGCAGAGCATCGACTCTAGTGACATGAATGCATAAACCAGGAGGATTCGTGACCCGATGCTCCCGGCCACGCCCCTCTGCTCTTCACTAAGGCATAACTCTTGGTGGGCAAGAGAAGCAGGCCCTGAGTGGCGCAATCCAGTTCATGTAAAAATACTCAGAGAAATGGTCTCTCCAAACGTCTTTTGAGGCTCCTTCCTTTAGACATGGTGGTGGCTTTGTCTTGGCTGAAATTCAAAGAAATCTCCAAAATGAATGAGGAAGCACTTTAAATCACTTTGCAATCTACAACTTGTCTCTCCCGCTCGTGTAAGTTTATTGTATTATTTTTAGAATGTTTACTTAAACAGTATGCAGAGCTGGTGGAGCAGGATATCTGAATCTTTTATTAGAACACATCTATGTCTTCCATCACTGGGGTCCACTGGCAGGATGCTAAAAATAGCCCACGAAGCTCTTTCCTCCACCAGGAGGATTATTTATTTGCCAGAAGAAGAGAAAAAACAGAAATACTCCCTTCAGCTTTCTCCCTGAATTCCTGCTGGAGCTGAGTGAATGCTTTGCTCCAGAAATAAAAGTTTTTTGCTTTGAAATGAAGGCCAGTGAGTAGTTGGTAACTTTAGTCTGTTTCTGTGAAGTTGAAGGTGAACTGAGTGTTCTGATCATGTCACACACTTGCTCTAACACTTTAGCTGCTTACCATGGCCTGTATGGCAGGGCTCAAATGTCCTGCATTTGGTATTTGAGTCTCTTTTTTAATCAGCCCTCTCATGGCATTGTCCAGCATTATTCCACTGTTCCAGAACTTTCAGCTCCAGAATCATCTCTTCAAGGTCCCCCAATACCCTTGGGGTTTGTCTGACCCTTTGATCACACTACTCACTTTACTAAAATGCCTGACTCTCTCTATAAACTGGTCAGTTCCTGCTCATTGTTCCAGAAATGGCACCAAACTCTCCTCCTGGAGAAGCCTCCTCTGACTGCCAAAATTATCGCGAGTTTCCAGGATCCTGTGATACTACCAGTCCACACCAATCTGTTCTTTTTGACACTTTGCAAATACGAGAGGCTTACTGGGTTATTCACTTTTTATATGTGCAAGTTTTATTTTCTTAGTATCTTGAAAACTTCTGGGAATAGCGATGGTAGGTTTTAGTCTCTGTATCCACTATAGCGATTGAAAAATAGTAGGTGCTTAATTAGTGTTTAACGATTGATTTAGAGATTCTCGCCGCATTGCCACAGAGTGAGTTGAGAACTCTTATTGTCCCTGCTGGGACCATCCAACTCAGGGACAGAGTTCTCCAAGGTTTTTGTAAACTAGTGTTTGATAAACACTCTTCCCCCTAAAATGCTTGCAGGGGGAGGCAGTGGGTGTTCTGAGGAGGAAAGTCACCGAAATGGTTTAAAAAAAAAAAAAAGAAACTGCTTGGTACAATGTCCTTGTCGAATCACAAGACCTTTGAACATAATTAAAGGTGCTGAGAAATCCTGCAGTAAAGAAAGTTTTTTTATCTTGTTGAACCTATCATTTCTCAAATTAATTTTACCATAAAATTTTTATTTTTTATTTTTCTAGAAATAATAACATCTAGCATTCAGAAACGCTGTCTTGGTCAGCTCAGGCTGCTCTCACAAGATAGGGCCAGACTGAGTGAGTGGCTTTAACAACAGAAATTTATTTCTCAGCGTTCTGGAGGCTGAAAGTCTGAGATCAGAGTTAGCTTTTTGGTGTGGGCTTTCTTCCTGGCTTGTAGATGGCCAATTTCCTGCTATGGTCTCACCTGGCAGACTGAAAGAGAGAGGGAGAGAGGGAGAGAGGAAGAGAAGGAGAGAGAGGGAGGGAGAGAAAGAGAGAGAGAGAGAGACAGGGAGAGAGATAAAGAGATAAAGTTTTGGTCTCTCTTTCTCTTATGAGAACACTAACCCCACTCTCATAGCTTCGTTTAAATCTAAACACCTCTCAAAGGCCCCGTCTCCAAATGCCATCTCATTAGGGCTCAGGGCTTCAATGTATGAATCTGAGAGGACACAGACATTTAGCCCATAACACAAAGATTCTGTTGAACACAGTTTAAGAGTGTCTTCTTCCCCTTTGGCTTCCTGCCTTCCCTCCCTCGAAGCCACATTCTAAGTGTGTTTTTCTCATCTGTGACTTTGATATAGTCTCTTGATTCCGATACACGGTGAAGTGTTTATTATTTTGCTAAATTTTCACTAGTAATGGACTCCTCCCATTTCTACTGCTTTGTTTTGCATCTTTTTAGGTAAGCCTGCATGAGGACTGAGGGAATTAGTCAATATTTCTGGTAACTTAAGTAACAGCTAGACTTAGCGAACTAGACCAGTTCTTGTGCCTCTGCCACTAGTTGGTTCTGTGAACATTTTAGAGATTTTCTAGTCAAGGCAGATTTAAAAAAAAAAAAAGCACATGAATTAATTAAGGACTTGGAAAGTAAGTAATGTACTCCTAACTCAGGGCAAGGTTGAACTAAATCAAGCCTTCTGGCTTCCCCAGGTACCTCTCTGATCCTTCATCCATGTGGAATTTCCTAAATCTTAAATTTTCTTTAATCTCTTGATGTCAGCTGAGATCAATCCAAATAGAAAAGAAAGTGATAACACATTCGTTGACTTTTCTAGTTTTCTTAATAACAGACCCTTCCATTCTTCCTTGCATGTCATGCTTTTCATTCATCTCTCCACTCTGGTCACTCGCCTCCGAATGCTTTCAAGTCAATGTCCTTTGAAAAATATGGCACTCGAGACAAAATCCAGTTCTCCAGATGTGGCCTGACTTGAAAAAGCGCAGCAGGGCCCTCCCCGGCCTGTCCGTGCAGGCGGGCGTCTGCTCTTGCTGCAGGAGAAGGTGTTGGGATTCTCAGTGATCTTGTATATTCTTTCAGTCAGGCCCTTTCCTGCCTTCCGTCCTGGATGTAATTTCCTAGTCTGAAGTTTTAAGCCCTTCCACCACTGGGTTCCTCTTTAGATTAATTCATCTCATCTCTTGTTGCCAGGTTTTTGTCTTCCTGTCAGACAAACCTGTCTGGCATTTCCTTACACCTGCTCCTGCTTTACTTTCTTAAATCACTGACCTTTGGACAGTGCTCACTTCTCTCCAATTGTCCCTTCCTCTTTCTGTAGGCCCAGTGATAACATCCTCCTTCATTAGGTCTTTGTTAAAGTCTCCTCTTCTCTATGAAACCTTCTAGATAAAGCTCTCTCAGCTCCTACCCCTCCTCAAAGCTATGCTCTTCCTTATTTTTTCTCTAAATATTCAGCACTTGGGAAATATTCTTTGTGTACTCCGGAAATACTCAGTAGAGGTTTCTACCAC
>NW_011888823.1:1375518-1388936 GCF_000151845.1 Pteropus vampyrus
TATGGCACTCGAGACAAAATCCAGTTCTCCAGATGTGGCCTGACTTGAAAAAGCGCAGCAGGGCCCTCCCCGGCCTGTCCGTGCAGGCGGGCGTCTGCTCTTGCTGCAGGAGAAGGTGTTGGGATTCTCAGTGATCTTGTATATTCTTTCAGTCAGGCCCTTTCCTGCCTTCCGTCCGGGATGTAATTTCCTAGTCTGAAGTTTTAAGCCCTTCCACCACTGGGTTCCTCTTTAGATTAATTCATCTCATCTCTTGTTGCCAGGTTTTTGTCTTCCTGTCAGACAAACCTGTCTGGCATTTCCTTACACCTGCTCCTGCTTTACTTTCTTAAATCACTGACCTTTGGACAGTGCTCACTTCTCTCCAATTGTCGCTTCCTCTTTCTGTAGGCCCAGTGATAACATCCTCCTTCATTAGGTCTTTGTTAAAGTCTCCTCTTCTCTATGAAACCTTCTAGATAAAGCTCTCTCAGCTCCTACCCCTCCTCAAAGCTATGCTCTTCCTTATTTTTTCTCTAAATATTCAGCACTTGGGAAATATTCTTTGTGTACTCCGGAAATACTCAGTAGAGGTTTCTACCACTTTGTCCCTGTAAGTCATCTTTCAAGCTTACTACAGTAATGATGTCGTGGCAAACATTTGGGTATCGATTGACATGTCATAAGGCACTTACACACACACACTGGGTCATCTGACTCGCCTCAGTCTTTTCTAAGGGGAGGCAAGTATTAGCACTCTGCTTGTTTTTCAGGTGAAGACAGTAAGCCTCAACCAGGTTACTTAACTTGCTCAAGATCGAATAAAGAGTGCCATGGGAATTTCTGATTCAGAGGGACGCTCCTTCAAATTCTCTCCATTGGCTGCTAAGATAAAGTTAGCATGAGTAGAGAGCAAGGTTTGAAAATCCCTACTTTCATGCACTAACATTTTGATTTTGAAGATTTCAAAGAGAGGCGGCTCTTCCCCAGTGGTCTGCTGTGAGCTGGGTTTGCTCCTCTTGGAAAGCACTTGGATTTCAGATCCTTTTTTTTCTTATCACCTCTCCTTCATTTTGTCTCATTTCTGTATTTTTAAATTCTATGGTCTTTACTTGACAAATAGTTTTTTTTTCTATAAGAATCAAAGTTCTAAAAAATCACCGATGGCACTTTCATTAAAAATGAGAACGATTTCATATTGCACATGTTCTGAAATTTTCTATCACTAAACAGAGCAGGTTAAGGTTTAGCTGATGTTTACTAGGAGGGAGGCAAAATAATTTGAGCATAAGGTGAAGAGCTAATTGATAATATGTGATGAAAAACAATAAACACATGGCCACACCATTTTGCCTCCCTACTCTATTGCAGTAGACAGATGAATGAACTTCAGCAAATGCTCCATGAGTCCCTGCTCTGTGCCTGTGTCAAGCTAGGAACTGGAGAGAGAGGAGTAAACAGTACGGACAAGATTCCTGATCTCATAGAGCTCACATTTTATATGTCAAGACAGGTAGTGCAAATACAAATAAATGATATATTTCAGATAGCGATAAGTACTAGAAGAAAACCACTAATATGTGATGGAACAGATCGTGAGGGCAGGGTGTTAGAGTGTGGTCACAGAGGTCTCCCTGAGGGGGTAGCATTCGAGTTGAGATTTGAATGGTAAGACATAGCCTCCAAGGAAAAATTGGGGACTGATCTTTTTGGGTGAAAGAACAAGAAAACTGCAAGAGAGAAAGGAGCTGGGTTTGAGGCTTAGAAAGAAGACGAGTGAGGCTAGTGTATCATAAGTTAGGAGAACAAGGACAGGAAAATGCACGTTTATGTAGGAACCTTGTAGATCAAGGAAGCCCTTGGAGGGTTTAATGGGGAAGAATGACATAGTCTGATCTATAATTGAGAAATATCACACTAGCAGCCTTGTGTACGAAGGAGATTATTGGGAGGCAAGAATAGAAGCAATGAGGTTATTACATTAATATTAATCCAAGTGAGAGATGATGGTAGGTTGCACCAGTTATTAAAGATGATATAAATATAGATTTAAGATATACTTTTGAGATGAAAGTGATACTAATGGATTTGACATGGAGATGAGGAGAAAAGAAAATCGAGGATGACTTCTAGGTGCTGACACTCAAATGGAATTTTCTGGCGCTGTGAAGAGTAACTGGGCAGAGTGTGAGGTGAACCCTAGCATCACCGCTGTAGTGTGTACTGCCCAGGGCATCCATACTGGTAACCTCGGTGAATGGAGATGACTCAGATATTTTGAATAAATACTTTACATTCCTTCTTTATAATAAAGATATGATTTCATTGCAAAATTTAAACCAGAAGCAATCCAGAGAAACATAGTTTTAGTTTAAAAGCAGAAAAGTCTTTTAATGATGGAAATATACAGTATTCGATGCATATAATGAGTCATATACAGTGAATTGCCTCTACACAGTGACGCTCACCCAGAGGCAGGACATAGAATTGTTTCCCATGGTGGGAAGATGAGGCTTCTGGGAATTTAAGCAGAGGCATAGCCCAGTTCTAATATGGATAGGGAGGGAGCTGATCTGACGTCAACTCCCCCAACCACCCAGGAGTGGTTAGAAAATAACCAATTGGTTAATAGTATGACCTAGAATATCAAAAAAACACTGTTCTTTTTTGAATGTCTAATCTGAGTGTTTCAGGATCTTGTTTTGACATGACTTTCTCGAGGGCTTTGTAATCATGGCTCTAGCAACTATTATGATGCCTTAAGAATTAAAGAGAAGAGATTTCTTCTGGAGAATATACTAAGGAGGACTTGTTCTCCTGCTCTTTGCCTAGTTGTGTGTATCAGTCAGGACCTCTGAAAAAAATTTCCAGCACATTGAGCTGGGATTTTTGAAGACTTTTAATAAATGGACTATTGAGAGAGAGCCAACCAATGATTGCTGAAACACTCAGAGGCTCGAATGGTGGTAAGATCTTATAGACCTACAAACACAAGTGTTACCAAAGCTTGAATGAGACTAAAGACGTGAAAGAAGGGTCATTCAAAAGTAGCCAGAGAGGCCACAGCTACCTTTGGAACCGACTCCAGCAGGGAGAGAGCAGGGACGAAATAGTCCCACCTTTCTCCTCCTGCTCTCCCATTGCCTGCTGGTGCCTCTCATTGGCTGATTCCCAAAGGGAAGTCAGAGGGTCAAGGATGTGGGGCACACTCTCCTGGATCACAGAACAGGATAGAGAAGGGTTGAGAATGGATTTGGGGGTGAAACTACATCTGTACCTTTAAGGTTGATTTTGGTTCTATAGTTTCATAATTATACTCATTCTTATATTTGTTGTTTTACGTACAGTCTTTCACATGCTGAACATGACACAATAGGAATAATAAATGTAATCTCCATAGAGATTGTAGTTGGCTATTGATTCTGAGGGGCCTGTAGCTATAATTTGCCATAGATGTACAGAACTTTGTTTCTAAATATGCAGAATGAAACAAAAAAATCCAGTAATAACAACAACAACAATAATAACAACAAAAGCAGATTCAATTCCAAACCACACAATCAGAGTAATTTTTTACCAGAGCTAGTGAGCAGTTGACATGAGAATACTTACAAGAAGAGTTTGGGACTCATCAGTATCTCTCTTTTACTCTTTGGTACTAGAGAAATGTTTCAGGGATTGAATCAGCAAGAATTTGGTGCCAGCAAGGAAATGAGTGAATGGAACTAGCTCCAGAACTAAGAATTCCACCCCACATTGCTTAATCTTTATCCCTGTTTAGCTACTAGATGTAGCACAAATCCTCCCAGCTTCTTCCTTCTTATCTGAACTCTACTGTGGCTATTAAACAAATTGTGGATCTATTCCACATCCTCTCTAATACTTTGAAAACTACACAGTATAAGGCTTAATGAAGGTGGCATGCCTCCGAATGACTTAGAACTGAAAATATGATTACATCAAAAGTCTTTAGAAGGCAAGATTTTAATGGAGGAATAATATTCTGGAACAGAGGAGTAATTTCTTCTCGAATGCTAGGATGAATTATTTATGCTTTGACAACATTATGTGTCTCTAAAGCAGCTTTTAGTTATTCGCCACTTCTGGGCTACAGCTGATCCTGCTGCCCATTCTTGTAATTACATTAACCTCTTGACTTTACATGACAAGCTTTTCCCGTGCGCTGCAATCAATAGCCTATAACTATACCTCTATAATAGGACCATAGTTACACTTCAGTTCAGATACAATTAACTTCTATTCTCCTTTCTTTTTTGTGGGGTACAGAATAAAATTTCTTATTTTAACATCTGAAACAAAGGGAATCATTTTGAAAAAAAAAACACACACATGTAAAAACATGCAGATCGTATGGGAAAAAAATGATTACAACAATAAATAGGCCAGTCGAAAATTCATTTCTGCCAACACATGGGATTAGAAGCCCTAGGAGAAGCAGTATATTTCAAAGCCCTAAATTGTGCAGTGGCCTTTAAATCCCTGCTTTGATAAATTTTTACTTTCAGTAGGATTAAAGGCACAGTGGACCACCTACTTTCCTACTCAAGCTGTAGCAATTAATTATAGGGTGCATATGTAAATACAGAAAGCATATTGTTAAATGTTGAAACACTTTCCAGGTCAGCTAGTTAAGTCCTCCTCCTTGACAAAGAGAAATTGAGAAAGGTGTATAGCCGTGGTATGTCAGAGCCTGCTAGCTCAGGAAAGCAGATTTTGTGTGTTCGGTCAGGTTGCTAACTTTAAATCAGCCATTGTGGAAGTATTTACACCATGGAAATTGGCAAACATTACAAACCAGTGCTTTTCCCCTTGAAGAGCTAGTTAAACATTTACCTGCATATCAATGTGTGTGTGTATACACTTGTAGATATATATACATATATGTATGTAACATATGTATATCATTATGTGCAATGTTATGTAGATACTCTATCTATATTTCTCACAGGAAATAGTCTCAAAACTTTCCTAGTTTTTTTGTGATTACATTTTAATGGTTTTTATATATGTATCGATATTGCTTTAAAAAACATATTTAATGTATATTGTTTATAATATATTAACACACGTGAACATACATATACATACCTACAATGGGTATCCACAGAGACTTACAGAGACTTGTATTTTAGACTAGACTTCAGATTGTGCCAAAGACCTCCGAATTTATGGACCGCTTGGAGAAACTCAAAGGAAAGCTCACGAAAATCAACTCTACAAAGGGAAGCACGACAGTCTAGGCTGTAACCAGACATGTTTGAAACATTAAGGGTTTGGGATGTGAACCAGATTAATTTTTCCACTAATTCTATAATGCTGTAAAGGAGCAAAGTTCATTACTATCTTCTGTACTATATTATCAAAGCATTATATCTTAGAAATGAAAAAATAAAACTCCTCATTACCAATAGCAATAATTTAGGACCCATTCAACATTCCCTATAGATAATGCATCTGGTTTAAAATCACCTTAAGACATAACTGGTGGCTGGTGAAATTCTGTCAGACTACTCTAATTTTCTTTTATGACTGTGTCAGACTTGCTATATTGCAAGAAAGTGATCTACATAACGTAGATGTTTGATGTCTACGCATCTTATGTGGTCAGCCAATTCAACATGGAAAGATATTGTCTCAGGTGGGTGTAAAATCAGCTGAAGAGAATTAGAGTATGACTTACCAGCAGGAGAAACTACGAACAGAAAATTGACAGCGTTCTAGAACTTGAGCAGCCTCTGCTCCAGTAGGGGAATGGGAACACATCCATCAACATGCACTGGAGTGTTTATGAAAGAGTCACGTGTCTGGGCTGGTCCTTGACCCACTGAATCACATTACCCAAAGAGATTTTTATGCATATTTAAAATTGTAAATTACTGCTATTGGGCTGCATTCCCCATATGAAGTAAGTTCAAAGAATAGCGAACTTTTGACATATGCCGAAGTGAAACTAGAAGAAAAATTTTTACTTTTTACTAAAAGAAGGAAGACATGAGAGGCACTGAAACTCGAGGAGACACTTCTTCCTCACACTCTGGTTCCTCTGTGACCTCCTTCTCTGAGGCCTGCCAGGCTCCAAGTCAGGGTGGGAATTAGAACTCTCAGATGTGAGTTCTAGGAAGTGCGAAGTGAGGGAAGAAGCTTTGGGCTGGGAGGCCTGAAATCCGTGTGGAAGAGACCATTTTTTATATGGCCTTTAATACGTTATTGACTTCTTATGAGTTTCGATTGCTTTGTTGGTAATATAGAAATCATCGTGTTGGTTCTTTAGATTCCACAGAGTTGTTCTGAGAACGAGGGGAGGTAAATGAAATGTAAAAAGTTAACCTTTTTTACATTTCATTTGGGCACAGGGTCCTGTCAAGGGTCTCATGCCTGAGCTCTGAGACTACATCGCTTGCTCTGAAATGGGTTTCGTAGGGAATCCCTGTCTTGTGATCGATGATCTAAAGGTCTGAGTGAGATGTACCAGACCTGGGAGGTAAAGGGAGGCATAAAGGAAGAGTTTTAAAGACACTTGTAATTATAGCTAACAATTTTCGGTCACTCACAGGGGTGCACACTTTACATGAATAATCTCATTTTCTTCCTAAAATAATCCTTTGAGTATGTCCTATTATAATCACTATTTTTCAGATAAAGAAACCGAATGATTGATTTTATGATTTGCCCAAAGTCTGTGGCTTGTAGATGGAAGAGTCTGATTTGAATCCAGAGTCTTAACCATCAAAAGCAGCAGGAGAGTCAGATCGGCAACAAATTAGATTAACCCAATGGCGCTATTGTAACCATACATCTGGAGCTGTAGGACCAGATAGGCCTGGAGCTCAGGAAAGATGGAGAATGAGCAATAAAACTACTTTCCTTGCTTCCCTTAATACCCCAGAAACCATACTATAGGGAAGGTGGGTTGTTAATACCCAGTAAATCTAAATGAACCCAATTTTCTTTTCATTGAAGGTTTGTAAGAACAGATCAGACTAACAATAATGATTACAGAATCTGTTTCTCTAAGGGGTTTTAAAAACATTGGGTATTTTATTGGTTAGAGTTGTAAATGTAATCTGTCTCAAAGGTGGGAAGGGAGATGTGGTAGATCACTTTTGTGGGTCTAATTCATTACGTTTCTTTTAGTTTAGTTCAATGGGGAATAGTCAATTCTTGTGAGGACATAGTACCTAATAAAATATTAGAAGTTTACACTCTTCATTAAACTCTAGGGATGGTCATTTCTCCGCCCCCCACCCCCCCTTTTTATGGGTGGTCTGTAGGAGCCAGCAGTCTCCAGACCCATCAATATGGAGCACACACATTGCAAAAGCATTTTGCCTTTCCAATGGGTTTAAATCACCCAGAAACAAAATCGGGACCCTTTCATGTAGATGGAACTAAAGAGTCTGATATCAGTCTACAAAACAGCACTTTGCCAAGAAGATCCAGATTCTTTCAGGTCTAATACAAATTCTCCTGAACATCTGGATCCATTTCCAGATGAAAAACTTGTGGGTCAATGAAATTACCAGATGTGACTACTTGCCAAAATATAGAAAAGCTTTTTTTTTAGTGAGTCCCTACTTTAGAGGTGCACATAATAGTGGCTGAATTACCATTCTGATTTTATTTTTCTAAACAAATAACATTTTAAAACTTTGCAGGCAGATATCGCTACTTGAACAATTTATGCCAGAAGGGATTCCCTGCTTTATGGGTAGGTAGAAAAAACCGTGGTTTCAAAGCACCTCCCTCATCTTCGCAATTCGTTACACTCATTCTTCTACAGAAGTTTTTATGCTTTCTTCACCCTATCTCATGCCCCAATATACCTCTTGATCATTAATGTACGAATATAAGGAAAATCTACTTTAGATTTCTAAATTCAGAGATGTCTAGCTTTAATCTTGTTTCTCTGCCTTAGTTTCAGTTGTGAACATTGTGAAACAATTTTTCCCTGCTCGGGAGAGAAAATATATTTCCTTCCTGAAGGGTGAATCACTCAGAAAATAATAAATCCTCCTCTGCTGCTCTTGTTTAATGTTACAATTCCTTCCTTAATGGGGACACCTGACCCCAGTAACCCCTCTTCCCATTCTCAAAGTACAACCTCAAACTCAAATAAATAACTTTTCCCATCAAAGAGCTCAGAAACAAAATGCTTTTGGAAAAACAATGGTGGCAATGCTTTAAGACCTACAGTACCAAATAATTTTATCACGATCCCTCTAAAACCAAGCAAGACACTCGGACAACAATGCAGACATGTTAGGAACAACGCACTTTAAAAACAGGTTGCTTTAAAGATCCAAGAGCTGTCCCGAATGGGCACAGAGAAGGCTGAGCAATAGATGGGATTTCAAGGAACCAGGAAATTTCCTATCTTGATCCTTAGTAAGAAAAACGAAAGGGGGTAGCATATAATGACAGTTGACCTGAAGATGAGGGAAAGAGATGGTAATACAGCCCTGCCTACTGTAAGCCAACGGTTTGTCCATCCAGAGCAGGCTGCTTTCCTGCGATGGGAGATTTCCCTTCTTTGTCACACTAGGAAGATTTACCGTGTCTCTGAAGCAAGTGTGCGTAAACTGTATCTTGTTGGGTAGATGAGCTCCCACAGTTTCAGTAGGGGAGTAGAATGACGTTGATACCAGTATGTAAAACAATACCTGAATGAAACCAGGAAAAGCCTGCTCTTCAGGAAAGAGAAGTTGGAAGGCTGGGTCCTAGGCAGAGTTTGGCGGTTTTGACATGAGGGCCAGAAGAATTTGTGGTTTGCAGTACGGTGTAGCTCTACAAAGGTTTAGCCTTGTATAATGGAGAAAGCCCTGGCCAGAGAATCAAGAAGCATGAGTTCTGTAACTTATGGGTATAGTTTACCCAACTGAAAATTGTTATGTTTGGATCTAGGCGTCCTAAAGGCATTTCTCTTACTCTTTATTACACTCATTGTCTTTAAACTCTTTTGACAGGTGAGATGTTTGGTGGTGGTGTTGTTGCATTTTATGTCATTCCCTCTTTTGTCGCATTGTTAGTTTTTGTGTAAGTCTGGGTTGGAGGTTGACTAGAAGTATATCTTCTAGATAAAATCTCTAGTGGCAATGTTCATTTCTTCTATCCCACTATGCAGTTTCCAAACACATAAAAGGCAGAGAAGTGTATGAATTTTCATGTTCTTAATTAACTATTTTAAGCTTCTGCAGGAAAGATTTTTCCATAAAGAAAAAAAATTCTCGATATTATTTGTCACTTTCCCTAGTATCTAGTTTGCTATACTCAGTCATGAATTCTAGCTTAAACTAGAAGGTTCAAGTATTTTTTCTATCCCCAATCTGGTATTCAAATAACAAGACAATAAACAATCTTACCTTATTTTCTTTTGACCTAAAGTATTCGGAGATTTAAGAACAAACAAATTTAAGACTAAATACACTGCCTTTTTTTCTCTCTTTCCTCAGATCAAAATAGCTCATCCTCCCCTTTATTGTCTCTGCATTTCTCTCCTTTTGCACAGACACGTCTTATAGACTTCGAAAAATTTGAAGTTTGGTCTTTTCATATTCTGAAAATGCTAAATGCTCCTTGGAGGACTTCATATAAAGAACAAGTCATCTTTCTTTAGAAACATGAATAATCATTTTCTATTCAGACAGCTGTCTCAAAAGACCTTGCTATTGCATACCTTGTAAGTTGAAGAAATAACATTTCTATGAAAATAAATGACCAAAGCCACTTCAGAAAGCAGCAGACTTCAAACAACTTGGTAATTTGTAGACCCCTCTGACATCCCAAGTGCATAATGGATTTGCAAAGACATTGAAGATTAAGTAAATTGACTACGAAGTCACAACTCTATTTAAACATTTTTCCTTTAAAATCTTTATTTTTTGGAAAATACATTTGTTGATAAATATTCCCCAAGAAACCACTGTGGTTTACATCCCTGTCCCAGGTTGTCTATCTATCCAAAAGATGCAGTTGATAAAACCCACAGGCTGAAGGCTATACAGCCCTTGTGGGTCTTAGAGTCCTATTTAAAAACAAAACAAAACAAAACAAAACAAAACAAAACAAAACAAAACAACTTTAAATATTCTGGGAGGTTTCTTAGAATAACATTCTGGAAAGGGTATTTTCTGCTTGTGTTATAGTTATAGACATTGGAAAGAAATCCGGAGTGCATCCAAAAATGAAGCATTTGAGGCTTCTGTTCCGGTGATGGGGCCATTTTATTGAGTACCGTCACCCACGTTGAATTTATGGGCACCAGCAGACAGCCAGGGACGGTAAATCCTGAGGCCTGCTTATTAGAACCCGAACACATTTGACAATGCACATAATTAATGGTCATTTGCTAAGAGTGTTTTGGGGGATTTTATTCAAACAAAGTAAAAAAGAAACACATTAAATATTAGTCCTGTTATATATTATGAGACATTATATCCATTTGTGTGACCATAAATCATTTAGTTATGAATATTTAAGAAGAGTAAGAAAGTGATACCCTATGTACACTCTGAGATAATATTGTCTTAGTATTTGATTACAGGCATGGTGTTCTTAATGGACAGATTCATGCTCCATATCCAATGTCCAGTTGGAGCTGGGACAGTAAGGAATAGTAATGGGAGTATGGCAGACCAAGATCAGCCAGAGTTCAGGAGTGTGAAATTGATGATGAAATAAGACTTTTACTGGCCTCATCAGAAAACTCTCTTTGTCTCTTTTATTGCAATGCTTTCCGGTGAACGGGTTTTTGCCCGTGTGTGTGTGTGTGTGTGTGTGTGTGTGTGTGTGTGTGTGCGTGCATATACTTTTTTGAGGCGAGGTATTAAAATTATGTGGCCTGGTTTGACTATCTTTTAATCGAGTCAAAGAAAAGGGGAAGGCAGTGGTGGCTCCTGTGAGACTGGCAGAATTAACATTAAAAAACTAGGCGATTTACTATTTTTGAATAGCTATGAAGAGTCATTGTGATTTGAGTTAAACCGGAGCTGAATCTTTGTCTCCATATACAGGTAAAGTAGAAATTGAAAAGAAAAAAAAAAAAAAAGTGGGGATGGGGGAGAGAAGAAAACAGAAAGAAATATTGCCTGGGAAATTCAGATACCCCAAACTGGCTTCGTGGAATGATGAGAAGAGTCATGGGCCTTGTTTTAAGTGCTGACTGCCATGGAAATGCCATGTGATTTGGGACAAACCACTTAAACTTTCTGGCCTCGGTGTACAATTCTAAAAAATGAAGGAAAATCAATCATTAAAATCACTAAGAACTTCCTAATTGCAAATATTTATGATTCCAAGTGGATACTTTCAGGAAACACACAATCACTCGCACACACATACATACACACACACACACACACACACACACATACACGGATTTTTTTGTCCTAATGATTCATATAATTGTTTTACATCTCTGGTTTAGTAGACGAAGTCATGCTGTGTCTGACTGCTACTGTATATCATTCCAGGTGCAAAGTCTAAGCATTTACTGTCTGCCTGGGAAGAAAAAAGGATCTAAAATAAAATTATTTGAGGTTATACAAGCAAACTGTGGGAGAGCTTTAAAAATATCTTTTAAAAACTTGAGCTGAACTTTAAAGTTTAGCTGAAAAAAGATAAAGACTTCAAATTTGTTGAGACAGGTTAGTGCATACAACTTTGGTAAGCGAATTGACGTCTTTGAGATTGTTGTTGATATTTCTTATTAGTTTCTGGATGCCAAGAGTGGGAAATTTGGAACTCAGGACTGATATAGCTCCAATGTTACTTTGTATCTATGAGTTTTTAAATTTGTGATAGTTTAGATATAATAGTCCAAATGAAAGTTTTGAGAGATAAGCTATATAATTTTTTAATTTAAATGTAGTGACAGATAAATAGGTCATTTTGTCTCATTTTATGCCAATTATTTAAGGAGAATCTATATATTTTTATCAGTATCTGCCACTGCCATCTACAGACCTCAACCCCTCATTATAAGATTCATTAAGAGTGAGGTAAGGGGTTAAGCAACTAAAGTTTTTTTTTAATTCTTATTCTTAAAATTTAGACCATTTTTGGATTAGAAATATTCTTTTACTTTTGTGGTCACTCAGAGTGCATATTAAATAGGATGCGGAAGAAGATAAAATATGTATTTCAAACCAACACATTCCCACAATTATGAGATCTTTAATCCACTTTAACTATTCAAATTAAAATTTTTCACCATTGAACTTAGATGAAAAAATTCACTTTCCTAGAAAATGGCACCCTTGAAATAATTATTCTGTTAACGTGTCTCATTCATGTTTAGCCAAGTTGAAGAAAAAAAATTAGCCAATCTCATATTGTGTTTTTAGTTACATGGGATTTTTTGGGGGTGGAGTTGGGCAACTGGCACTTGCCCTCATCAGAAGTTAGCAGATAAACCAACAGCTGAGCTTTTTCTTCTCTAGGACAGCATTAAGGATGTAGTCCCCAGTTGCCCTTTCATGCAAGCTGGGATGGGGGTTGCGGGGAGGTTCAATGTGTTTTAAATAATGCAGCCCAAGCCACTCTGGGCAGTTAGAAATTTATAAGAGAAGGCAGTCATAAGATTTCTCTACTGGTGTGGTTGGAAAAAAGCCATTTTCAACCTTCATCAGTCTGTTTCCAGCTCTTAGACACAAAAAGGAACTAAAAGGAGGCAAGTCGGTGTACCGACTACAGAAGGCAGAATTATTAACATCTGTCAAACCTGAGTGATGGGTATAGGGCCATTTATTACATTAATCTCTATGTATTTCTGAATGTTTGAGAATTCGCATAATTAAAATGAGTAGGAGTTTCAAATCCTTTTCACCTCACTTTCTAGCTTTGATGGCCTTGGACCAGTTATTTAACTTCTCAGAGCCCAGCTCCCTCATTAACATAATGCAAATAATAACACCCACCATGTGGGATGATCTGAGGATCCCAGATAAAGTATACAGTGCCTGACCACTGGTTAGTTTCTCTGTTGGTAGTGGCTGGCGCCCAATTTTAAATCAAAACTCAGCTGAGAGAAGCAATCTCCAGGGAAAATGTCTTACAAGTTATGCACTGCATCTGCTCTTCCAGATCTTTCTATTTACCTCTGGATTAAGTCAGATCACCAGAAATCCGTGTGTCTGCAACATATCAGCCCGTCAAGATGTTTACACTCTATTGTCCTTGGGAAAGATGCCATGGGCTTTCAGTGGGGAACGCTGTTCAAATATTCCCAGAAAACCTCTGTACGCTTTCTGTGAGTGTGCTATGAGGATGTGGTTCACTGCATGACACTCTACTCTGCAGTGGATCCCATGGGAGACATTCTTGTCTGATCTTAACATCTCAAATAATTGTTTCTTCTGAGTGACTTCTTTGTTTTTCTCTTAAAAACTAAAGATTGTTTACATGATTGGGTTTACCTCTCA
>NW_011888823.1:1389591-1401179 GCF_000151845.1 Pteropus vampyrus
TTTTTTTTTTTGTAAGGAAAAGAAAACAGTGAAAACACAAAATGAAAAAAGATACACAAGTTATATTGCTGCATGGCAGAGAAATGGTGTTGGGCTGGGCTGGATAAGAAATGCCTAAAAAATAGATCACATCTGCAGTGTATTTCTTACTCTAAAATTGTCTCAAACATCCTGTTTACCACCTTGTTTCAGAAGTAAGCCCTTCCTAGAAGATTCACTGTTATTCTAGATCTCTGTTGACCTCTGAAAGTCCTTCAGATGACCTGCAGCAATTTGAGAGTACATTCGTTCTCAGAAAACAGTCACAGGCCAAAGTTGGGGGGAAAAAGAATCCTCGCGTTTTATGTAGAATATTGTTATTTACAAAACTTTTTCACTATTATAACTAGTATGGTCTTCTCTAATTGCTTATGGTATAAATATAGCCACCTCTATATGTTTTTAAATGACTTGCTTCTGTGCTTACCTAAACTGTTTTCATAAAATCTGGTATTTTCTTTATGGAGTCTACCACCTCAAAATTTTCCAGAAACACCTGTGCCTATTTAAAGTCATTTGTACTTTTTAAAGTGCCAAAGAGAGTAGGAGACAGAGAGAAGAAGAAAAAAGAGAAAGAAGAAAAATAAAGAGTAGAAGGAATGAGAATCTAATCAATCTGCCACTGTTATTGCTTTTGGTGCCCTGGAGTATTTCTTTTGAAGGCTGCTCGTGCACATCTAAAGATAAGGCTTACCCATCACTGCTGGAAAAGCATTGCTCTCCACATCTTCTATAGAATACAATGGTGACACACTTTGGGTATGATTTTGTAGCTCCTTAGCTCATACTTCATTGCTCAGCTATTGTGCTCAAAGCCCACCACTGTACCAGCCTGATGTCCTCTCCATCCCCTGACACTGATTTTTGAATGCTACCTGATCCATATGAACAGTTCTCTTTGCCCTCATTTCACTATGAGTAGGGATTGTGGGTCTTGAATTATCCTCTCCTAAAGACTCTGAACTCCTTATACAAATTGAACGTTTCCTCCACAATAACCAACTTTTCATAAGACAGATCTCAAGGAAAGAGAGTCTTGATTGAGTCATCCAAGATTTTGTAACACATTTTCTCATTGCTTCCTATTGTCTTCCAGACAATGGAAATCTATTCACCCTACATTTGTATAACTATGGGTGAGACATTTAGAAAACTCTTCCTTGAATAAAAAATGGTTGTCTCCAAGGTGACTTGATCTCTATCCCTAGAAACTGGAGGCTGGCATAGTTTTCCCATATGTCTCTCACTTGGTACTCATATCCTGTTACCTAACCCAGTGAGAAATCTGGTACTATTTATGTCCATCTCATAGATGCACAAACTGAGATTCAAAAAGCTTAAGTGAGTTGTTTAAGGTCATACAATGATACATCTGATATTTCAACACAGTGACATAAGCTAATGGGCAGAGACCTCGGCAATGCAGAAAATTCTAAAGGATATTAATAGTATTGAGTAACAAAGTATATACTGGTTAGCTACTTCTGTATTAATGGAATATTTAATGAATATGCATATAGATGTTTTATAGAAATATGATTTAAAGTATTAGAATATAAAAAGAGAATGGAAGATTTGTTCTGGAAATATTCTTTAAGCAAGACCTTGCTCTTTATTGTTTTATAATAAAAACAATGAGAAATTGTAACAATAAAGTAGCAGAGCTTATTCTAGAGTTCTTTGAGTCAAACTTCGTAGATAGAAAGATTAAGAGGAGAGGAAGAGGCTTTCTGGATAGTGAAACATTGAGTCCATGTGACATAAACTATAGCAAATAGTTAAAAATAATCAGAGAATCAAAAATATAGAAAGCAAAGACTCTCTGGAGCATGCCATCAACTCTAGAAATAACGATGTCCTTCTCACTACTCCTAATATTGATGACTGTTGACAGCAGCATGAAAGTTGACTAGGTAGTCTATCATCAAAAGGAATTAATTGGAACAGGAAAGGATTGCAGTCCCAGAGGTGTACTCAAGGAGAGCCACATGCACAAACTGAACTGGACAAAGATGGAGGAAGTACTTTATAAAGGAGAAGAGATTTAAGAGGAGGAGCTACTGCAACCATACAGCTCTGTAGTAAACACAGAGTTCTTCCTGTAGAGCTTTCGTGATGACATAAAGTGTAAGAGCTCCTCCCATAGGCTCTAGCTCCTCCCACAGACCCTTTGGATTTCTGTCCAGGGTAAGGTCTCTGTCATAAAAATTAACAATGGGCTATTACTCAGTTTTTATAACAGAATTAAAAGTTTTTGTTTTGTTTTGTTTTGTTTGAAACAATGAAATCAAAAGCCTTATGCAAGAGAGAAGGAATTCTGTAGGCACTGGTTAAGGCACCTTTTGATACTGAGTAGGGCTTGGCCATACCAGAACAAATCAAGGCTGCCTGCAAAGGCAAAACACTAAGGGTGTGTTGGGAGGAGGGCAGGGAAGGGTGAAGAGAGGCAAAGAGGTGGGAGATCCTGGGCCTGTGCTAAAGTAGGCTGTGTATCCTTTATTAAGTTAAAACTAGTCATATCTGAAATATGAAATCTAAGTGAATCAATCAAACTGTTCAGGGATGCCAAAAAAGCAAGGACAGAAGTCCAGCCTAAAATGAGATGGCCAGAGATGTAACAAGAGACAAATGGATTTGAAGGCTGAGTTAAGAACTCAACAGGTACTCAGTCCATTATTCTTATCAGTTGCTTGGTAATTCTCTTAAAGCTAAGAGCATGGTCTTAAGGTGACAAAACCATGGACACAATTCGACTACAACACACTTTGAATTCCTTTGCCCTGTCTTTTTTATCCTCCTAGATGTCATAGACTCTTCATCAACTCTCTAAACATGAGAGCTACCAAAAAGTTAGGAGTAGATTTAAAAGGGCTCGTCTAGATAGAGTACATACATGAATCATCAAGGAATGTTCAATATTAAACTGTCCTCGAAAGAATTTTAAACAGTTGTTGAGGCAAATATGAAATAGTGCACTATAGTATAAAAGAAAATTTATTCAATCAGCAAATATTTATTGAACACCTAGTATGTGCCAGGCACTGATCTTGACATTTTGTACAATGTGGAACAAAACAGACAAAATCATTGAGTAATGGAGCGACACATTTAGAGGAGAAGTTCATATAATAAATGAATAAATCCATTAAGTTATAATAAATGTTATAAAGAAAAGACCAGAATGTTCTGGGAGAACAATGAGGACATGAATTTGTATGGAGTGATCTTATAAGGGATGCTTTTATAAGTTAAGACTTGAATCTGACAGAGAGAGTCAGAGGAGTTTCCCAAGTCAAGGAAGATATTACAAGCAGAGGAAAGAGACCAGGCAAAGACCCTGGGCCAGGAAAATGGTTGGTGTACTTGAGGAAATCAAGAAAGTCCTCTTTGGTGAGAGGTCAGGGAGAATGGCATGAGATAAAATTCTAGGAAGCCTGGAGCCAGGTCATGAAGAGATTGTAGGCCACTTTGAATGGTTTCGAGAAGTGGAGTGAAGTGATTTTACTTGTATTTTATAAAGATCACTGTCTGCTGAAAAGAGAAAAGCAAGGGCAGAAGCCACCAGACCAATTGAGAGACTCTAATGATGGATAAGATGACGGTGGCTCGGATTATAATGAATGTTGTGGAGCTGAAAGGAATTGAATTGATTTGAGATACATCTCGGAGTTAGAATTAACATAATCCATCAATATTGCTAAATTTAGGAAATAGAAAGAAAAGGAAGAGATAATAAAAGAGACTGAGAAAAACCAACTAGAGAAATAGGACGGAAACAAATAGAGATTGGCGCTGTCGATACCACGAGAAAAATGTTTCAAGAACTAGAAGTGATCAGAAATAAGGAAGATGAGATTTAAAGACTTCTATGGGATGTGACAAATTAGAGGTTATTTGTGACTTTAGCCAGAGCAGGTTTGTGGAGAGGTAGTGGCAGAAGATAGCGTTCTGACCTGAGCGATTGAAATAACAAGAGAGAAAATGAAGGTAAGAGGTGAAATCTAAGTTTTAGCAAAGTTTCACTTTCTTTTATAGATAAGAGTTTCTCATTTGGTGTTTAGAGAGTTAAAGTGATGTGCTCCAGATCACCACTTTGGGTAGAATGGGATCAAACTGGGCAATTTTTCAAGTGTTCAATAGCTACACACTTCTAGCAGCTACCATATTGAACAGCACAGATATAGAACATTTCTATTAGCACAGAATATTTTATTGAACAGCTCTGATGTAATTTATCATTCAAACATGGATATTTCTGAAAGTGAATGGGGACAGCACGATAGACTGAAACTATGTCTTGGGAAAACCAAGACATATTGACATCTCAGCTAGATTACCATTTTAGAAACTTGATTTCTAGTCTTTGCATCTCTTAACTGACAAGACATGAGTAAAGCAAATGGTCTCAACATCTTCAAGCCTTTAGGTGAGTGTAGTAAATAGCCTCTAAAATGGTCCCCAACGATCCTCACTTTCCAATATTTCTGGCCACAGTATAATATCGATAGCACCTGAGTGTGGGTGGGACCTACTGACTCAATTTTAACAATTAGAATATGGCAAAAGGGGTTAGATGGCATTTCCTAGATTAGTTTACAAAAAGACCATGGCTTTCATCTTAAACATTCTTGTTTGCTTACTCTGAAGAAAGCCAGTTGTAATGTTGTGATGTGGCTCATGGAGAGGTCCATATGACAAAGATTTGAGGTAAGTCTCTGGTCAACAGACAGCAAAGAACTGAGACCCTCAGTTCAACAACTAGCAAGGAACTGAAGATTGTCAACAACCATGTGAGTGAGCTTGGAGGCAGGTCCTTCTGAAGTCAAGCCTTAGATAAGACTGAATCCCCAGCTAACAGTTTGCAACCTTTTAAGAGACTTTGAACTGGAGGCACCCAGCTAAGCCACACCTGCATTTTTGACATGCAGAAACTGAGAGATAATAAATGCTTGCTATTTTGGGGTAGTTTATTACACAGCAGTAGATAACTAATACATCTGGGCTACTTAACGTGTCATTTTAACAAAATTTTAAGGCATTGGATGCTGATATACAAGCATTTAACCTCATTGCTCATATCTCCCAAACTCAATCCCTTTTTCTCTTCTTTTGACTGAAGCACAACCAACTTCAATTTATGTTTGTTAAGTAAAAAAAAAAATATATGTATATAATATAATATAAGGCAAACAAGATTTTCCTCCTTCCACCCGTCTGCAGTAGATGCCAATCTTCAACTTGGGAGAAGAATAGCTTCTCTGCATAAACAAACAAATGAACAACAACAACAAAACAGTCAGAAAACTCTATGAAAGGGTATTTAAAATAAAAGCCACCCATTTTCTTGCGTTCTTTGTTTCCTTCTCTCTCTGAATCTATTTTGCTCGTTTCACTCGTTGTTCCATGTGTATTGATGGTCATTGGCAAATTGAATTATGATTATGGGTCTTTTATCTAGGTTCCCTAGGGTTCATTAAATGAGAGTGTTAGTGACCAATGCCACCTGTGTGAGTCTCGAAGCCTCCATCACTACTATTAACTCAGTAAGGTTTGATGGAGTTCCATTCTCATCTAAGAGCATCTCTGACAACTATACTACATATATTTATTTGTTCTAAGACCATGAGGGTGAGTGTGTGTCGCCTTTTAAGTGCTCCTTTGCTGTGGTTGCAAATGTCCAGGAAGTCTTGATTAAATCCATTAAAATAGAAGCTGCATACTTTCATTAACCCAAGGGGCAGTATTAGCAAAATTACCTCCAGAAAACTATTTTTTAAAAAGCGAAAATATAAAAATAACATGAACATGAACCAGAAGCGAAGGACTGAAATGTTGCGAGACTTGGAATCAGTGCTCAGTAAGTGAATATATTCAGGCATCCCATGCCCATTCAATGTGATTATGACCAGGACTGAGGATAAAGGTAGACTTTAAGTACCGTGAGACTAATGATAAGTACACATTTCCAGCAAGGAAAATAAAATGCACCAAGAGAAGAAAAACCATTTATGATTCTACTGAGAAAAATAATCTGCAGTCATCTGATGAGGTCAGGACAATAAACACCTACTCTGACAATGATGGCCTGAGTCACCATGAAAATTTGCCACCTACTTCTGGTACCTCAGGGACAGCACAATTACCACAGCTGGCATCATGAAAAAAAAATTTCAAAGAGAGGCTCACAAAATGTTTTCTGTTAAGAATGCTCTTGGCCTATAAATTAAAGTCCCTGAGCTACCTTCTATACTGTAAATGTAAGTGTCCCTTTGGAAATCCTCTCCTTCTGCTCCGTGTGGGTGAGGAAGCTCAGAGACTTGGAAAGGCCCTGGGGGAATGATGCATTGAAGATCTCCAGGGATTCCAGAGCCATTTTGGAGAAAACTATTTTTTAAAAACTGAGCAATTTGAGACATGCTTTCATGAAATGGGGAAAGAGAATTTATATAAAGTGTAGTGATATGATTCAAAAATAGTTCAATAGCTATGATTAGTACGTAGATTCAAGATGATAGAGGTTACCAGAAGTGTTATGAGACCAGATGATACATCAATACTAACTTTCAGGTGGCATAGTGAAGAAGATGAGAAATATATTCTAAAGGGGGGAAATAGGGAAATCCATGGATTTCTCTGGTTCATTAAAAACTTTGGATATTGAAAAAGGTTTCCTCTAGCATGTCTTGTTACTCTATATTACTTGGCTAAACTTCTCTTTCTCCCCTCTTCTATTCAAATGATATTTTTCCTTTAACTTTCTTCTCAAGAGCAAAGATTTTCCATGAACTTTAACCTCCCTTATCCCTGCTTATGCTAGATTTTAACAATCACTCTATCCTTGATCTCAAACAGCCTTGTTGGTCAGTGTACTCAAATGCACAACTAACATATTGTTCATATGAGTGTATATATGTCTGCCTTTGTTCTTTGCTCCTCAACTAAATTGTAAGCTCCCCAAAAGGCAGGAAGTGCTTTACACTTCTCTGTGCCCACCTTCTACACCATTAGCTTATTCAAATGCTTCAAACATGGCAGGCACCTTGACCATCATGGCCTATCAAGTGATGAAGCTTTCTGGGCAAAATTAATTCATTCGGAAAAAAATCTCAATATGTCTATGGCCATGCCACCCTCAACAAGCCCAATCCCATCTGATCTCGGAAGCTAGGCAGGGTCGGGCCTGGTTAGTACTTGGATGGGAGACCACTTAGGAAGACCAGGTGCTATAGGCATAAAAAAGTAAAAAAAACAAGGGATTGTAAGCTGACACGGTCCTTGCAATCTGTGAGGTCAACCAAGGGTTGCCTTGCCTAAAAAAAAAAAAAAAACAGAAAAGAAAAGAAAATCTTAATAATATTCAGGAGGATATATTTGAGATGAATGTGGTTCCAGTGAAGACATTCCTCCTCTGAATTGCCAGTTTAGAAGCACTGAGGTTATAGGATTGCCCTTATGAGCACAGAGCAGTTAAGGGAAGAAACTGTGATGATTAATAGCTTCTAACCACTAGATACGATCCTGCAAAGAGATAAACATTTAGACTGGATAAACATTGAGTGCTTTCTCTCTGCTAGGCACTATCACATTTCATCCTCAGAGACATCTTAGCCCTCATTCGTAAATGAGAGAGATGGACTAGGAACAGAGATTCCAGTACAAAATTCAGGAAGAGGAGGTGGTAGAACACATGGGAAAGCAGGACCCTTGACTTCAACTCCATCAGGTCACGACTCCCATCTGGGTGCTAATTTTTTCAGGAGCAATGTTTTGCCATGTTTTCTAGTTGCATTACTGAAAAGGGGTATAAATTGAACTCTAGGAGATTATTTCTCACATCATACTATTTATGAGCTATAATACTGATCCAAAAGAAATATTTGAAAATAAGTATTAATATATTTAAAGCAAAAAACATACAAACTTATAGACTCAGGAATTAAAGAAAGCACTATTCATCTCTCTATGTTCTCACTCAATCAAATAAAATATCTATGAATATAATTTATGATGAATAAATCATTTGGAAGAGTTTTTCAAGGTTATTTATAGTGGATTTTTTTTTTTTTTGCCATTTAACAAAAAAATCTTTCTTTTGGTGAATCTATCCAATTTCTTCCCATATCCCAGAGGCCAGATAGAAGAAAGGGCAGTGATCTAGGCTCAGCCAGTCGGATGATCTCACTCAGGACTTTGAATGTCGAGTGAGTGATCTTCCATGGAGACTGTATAGCCCAGTAGAAATGGTAGGAGTCTCCATTCAGCAGTGGCAGAGCTGTCCAGTGGCAGTTGCGACAATGCTCTTTGCAGATTATTTTACATCCTATACTCCCTTGCCTTCTTTCTGTTTTCTGATTCTGATTCTTTAGCTTCTTTTAATTTTTTAGCAGTTACCTTTCAAAATCCTTAGGCTTCAAGGAACTCAAGTGGTTGTCTGGGCTTGCAACCAATAGCATATTTTATGTGAGAGTACAATAGGAAAAAATATACCATACAAACCATATAGTACTAATGGGAATGATTAAGTTAATCTTTATATCTTTAATTTTTATCGGGGACATGTGGATGGTTTTCCAAACAATGATTCACAACCCAAACAGATTCCCTTAGGTGCTCAGGGTTAATGACCTATGTCAAAATGGATGAAATACTTGATGTCTGGGCTAATGTTTAGACTGGAGACGTTAGTTGTTTCCCAGGGTGGGGCATGTCAACACAGGGTGCATGAAATCGGGAGGCAGAGAGATGCAGTATGAAGGACACAGCTTTGAAGTCATTTCCGTCTGCACTCACAGCTGTGTGATCCTTACAATTACCCAGCTTCTCCAAGTTTTAGTATCCTCACGTGTTCACTGGATGAGCGCATATAACAAATGCTCTTCCAGTTGTAATATGAGTTTATGAGTCTAAAGTGCCTGGTAGATAGCAAAAAAATGTTGGCTAAGTCTTTCTCTCTTTCGTTAGAACTTCTGTTAATTTCTGTATGCAGTAGAAACTATTGTCCATACAGAAGAGATAACAAAGGAAGAGATGACTCAAGGAGTTTTCTGTCAAAAGGCCAGGGGAAAAAATTACATCTACGTATATGTGTCTGTGTGTGGCTACTGGGATTCATAGATATTTATAATTTTGATATTTAAGAGGTCCATGGCACAAAATGTTTTATAGTTTTGATAAAGTGTATGAATGTTTGAACTGTATTCTGCAAAGGTGGTGAAAAAGCAAATCACATAGCTCGTGAGGAAACCCAGCTGACTTCCCAGCATCGGCGTTTCGATTGATCTTTGCTGTTTTCTAACTTCTATGTATTTTATACTCACGAGGTGATCGAACTACAGTTTCTTTGTGGGAAAGCATCCCCGAAGGAGAAGAGGTACAGTAATACAGGGCAAGAGAGAGCAAAGAGGTGCCAGAAAAAGAATGTTTTTTTTTTTTTTCTAAAAGAACAGGTACCTTAAAAAGTTGAATCTGACCTCAGCAAAGGTTTGGACCTGTAGAGGGCAAAGTTCATGTTTATTCTACATTGGAGTGAGGTGTAAGGCTACATTTTAGCATTTGCTTCAGCCAACTGAACATTATTCCTCATGTGAGAGAATATTAAAAGGCTGAGAGGTCATTTTAAATTTGTATTTATGTTTCACTACCGTTTATGTTGGGACTCATTTGCTGTAATAGTACTTGAGAGTTTCTTGATTGAATTTCGAAAGTTCATGAATGGTAGATTTTTTTTTTTTTCTCTCTGCGGATGGAATTTAGTATAATGCTATGGAGTCAGGTTTTTACAAGGAAAAAAAGAAACCTGACTATATAATAATGAATTGATTATCCCTTAAAGAATTTCAAGAACTGTGTTCAGTGGGAATTATCAAATCACAGAGCCACAGAGCAGCCCAACCTGTCTCTCTAGTTAGATTAGATGATAATTTTAAATTATCATTCTAGATTGTGTTTATAATTCCATAAACGTTTATACCCATGAATTTCAGAAAGTTAGCTATTATCAGATCGACGAATCGCGATACAAACCATGAGCCAGGGGTACGGGATGGGGTGGGCGGATAGGCAGCAGAGGGGAGACAAGAATGCGATTTAGCTGGTGACGACTTGAGAAAAGTCTTTGGTTTGTAATACATGGCTTATTGGTACTGAGAGAGTTAAGATAACATGTCTCCTAGCTGTATTTCTCTACCGTGGGAGGCTCAGATCTGTGAAGGAGTGTTTGACAGAGAATATAAAGCAAGAAGAATCATGAAGGCTAATTAGAAAATATCTGTAAGTCTTACCTCAGTGAATTTCAGTTTGAACTAATAAGAATTGCTTGAAAGTAGAGCTTCAGTCCTTTATCAGGATTTCGTGTGATACTGTGTGAAGGAATGTGCAACCATTATGCTGTCTCTTTTGATGGATGATAAATGTTTCCTCCGTAGTATCCACAATTAACATTATACTGCTTTATTTCCTCTCTCTGAAGGACACGTTATTTTTAAAGGTTATTTATTGTTCAGGTACATCCTCTCTGTGATTCCTTCCTCCGATGAGGTTACTCAGAATATCACCCTGTACACACGCAGTAAAAAGCTCAGTAGCAGAAAAAATAACAGTGCAGTTAACCTCCCTAATACTGGAGATAAATTAACACTAATAAGAAATGTACCAGGGTAGCAACCAACTTGACAGAATGAAATTCACCGACATAAGGAGATGGTAGCCGGTGTCACTCTGCTGTGCTCCTTGGTTCTGCAGATGCGATGGCTGGGGAGCTTCTTATTCCTGCCTTTATGATGTTCAAGGTACACTGTGCTGAATTAAAGTTCAGCCGATTCAGATCCCTGTCACCCTCTGCTGCTGACCTTGCTGATGGAAACCAGCGCCACCAATATTAATTTTAGTCTCTACAGATCAAATAACTTTTCTCATCTCATTTCATGACAGGATATCATGACAGCTTCATAGTAGAGATACATGGCAGGGCAAGAGTGATCTCTGCCTCACTGGAGAACATTTTGTTTAGATATTTAAATGATGCACTGTGGAGAGAAATGGGCCAGAGTGGTTGTCTTAAGAGAAGCAAACTAGGCGGGAAAAAAAGCAACAGTCTAAAGACAGAAAGAAGATACAAAATGAAGTTGGTTCTCTAGGGGTCCCCCAGGTCACCTTTGGCCAGCCATGGAAATGCATTTAAATTTTTATTTGTTAATTGAACACTAAATGAATCTGGCGATAATTAATATTATGCCCATTAATTAGGAAATCGTATTCTGTGTAAGCTACCTTAGAGAGGTGATATATGAGGCATGACTAAGTTAGAGCGCCACTGTGAATTGATTGCGGCTTCACACATGGAAATATATATGTGTTAATCATTTTGCTTAATTATTAGAGGGGCTTTTCAACACATTGGCAGTTCTTCCAATTGTTTCTTTGTGTGCTTGGATGGACTACTGTTAACACTTCTGGCAGGCTGAGACAGTGAACAGTCTCCGGCTCGCAGGAGGTTTGCTTCTGAAGAGGCTTCGTCCGTGGCATGTGGAGTTTTTCAGATCTGTGCCTTC
>NW_011888823.1:1401229-1428983 GCF_000151845.1 Pteropus vampyrus
ATAACAGTGCAGTTAACCTCCCTAATACTGGAGATAAATTAACACTAATAAGAAATGTACCAGGGTAGCAACCAACTTGACAGAATGAAATTCACCGACATAAGGAGATGGTAGCCGGTGTCACTCTGCTGTGCTCCTTGGTTCTGCAGATGCGATGGCTGGGGAGCTTCTTATTCCTGCCTTTATGATGTTCAAGGTACACTGTACTGAATTAAAGTTCAGCCGATTCAGATCCCTGTCACCCTCTGCTGCTGACCTTGCTGATGGAAACCAGCGCCACCAATATTAATTTTAGTCTCTACAGATCAAATAACTTTTCTCATCTCATTTCATGACAGGATATCATGACAGCTTCATAGTAGAGATACAGGGCAGGGCAAGAGTGATCTCTGCCTCACTGGAGAACATTTTGTTTAGATATTTAAATGATGCACTGTGGAGAGAAATGGGCCAGAGTGGTTGTCTTAAGAGAAGCAAACTAGGCGGGAAAAAAAGCAACAGTCTAAAGACAGAAAGAAGATACAAAATGAAGTTGGTTCTCTAGGGGTCCCCCAGGTCACCTTTGGCCAGCCATGGAAATGCATTTAAATTTTTATTTGTTAATTGAACACTAAATGAATCTGGCGATAATTAATATTATGCCCATTAATTAGGAAATCGTATTCTGTGTAAGCTACCTTAGAGAGGTGATATATGAGGCATGACTAAGTTAGAGCGCCACTGTGAATTGATTGCGGCTTCACACATGGAAATATATATGTGTTAATCATTTTGCTTAATTATTAGAGGGGCTTTTCAACACATTGGCAGTTCTTCCAATTGTTTCTTTGTGTGCTTGGATGGACTACTGTTAACACTTCTGGCAGGCTGAGACAGTGAACAGTCTCCGGCTCGCAGGAGGTTTGCTTCTGAAGAGGCTTCGTCCGTGGCATGTGGAGTTTTTCAGATCTGTGCCTTCATCCAGTTGCCAAAACATCTGGATCAATTTTGGGGAAATATTTGTAGTTATTTTTCCATCCGGATTTAATTACTGCCACTGAAACATTAAATGGGTGCCCTGCTGGCCTAATAGATGTTATCTGTGCACCATCATATCTATGAAGTGTAGGTGACAAATCAGAGCCCCGTTTTGCTGTGACTTTCATAGAACAGCCACAAACCTGAGAACTGAAGATTGACACGATTCGATGGGTGAAGAGATATCAGATCTGTGAGGCAGGAATTTTAATTTGAACAGAAGATGACTTTTCCTACTTAAATAATTTAATATTCATTGAGAAAATTATATACTGGATTCCAAAATTAATACTTTAAATATGTTAGCTATATTAATATCAATTATAGAAGTATAAGTTTTAATGTTGAAACTATCATAATCTTTAGTCTATTTAATGAAAATGTTTGTGTTTTTTAATCTTTCAAACAACAGGTTATAAAAAAGAGAAGATGAAGATGTTATTATTTATTACTTTCTATAACACAGGCGCTGTACTTAATGCTTTCAATATCTAATTTCTTTTTTATCATTTCAGTAATGTGAGGTAGGTATTGCGATGGTCAATGTTATAGACAAGGAAATTAAGGGTCAGTGAGATTGTGTAACTTGACCAAGGTCATACATTGAATAAGTGGGAGGTGGAACAAGGATTTGAACAGAAATATGTTTGACTTTATCATTCCTTTATCGACCATCTATTAAACACTTACTAAATTCCAGGCAAATACTTGGTGCCAGGGGCACAAAAGTGGAACAAGATGAGATTCTTTGTGCAGAGTGGTTGACAAGGCCATAAGGGGCTCTATCGCATCATATAAAGGCTTGACTAGCATGCTTTCTGCCATCTAGAAGCTTCATCCCTACGAAGAGAAATTCCATTTTAACTATGGCTATTAATATTGTCAGAATAAATGAAACAGATCTTTAAAATATGTAACAGAGTAGGAGTTTATCACCACATAATATTTAGTAGCAAGGCAGTGTGTTTTAGTGGCTGAGATCACTGATTTCAATGTCAACAGAATTTGCACCGGAGTCTCTGCTCATGCTTACTAGCTTAAGCTTTTAGAGCTACACTTTTCTCATCTGTAAAATGGAGATAATACTGCCTTTTTCAGTGGGTCTCTTTGACCACTAGATGAGATTATTATAATTTGGCATAGTGCTTAGCATGTAGTTACACTTACAAAATATCATTGCTCTCGTTATTAGGAAAAGAAAAAAATATAGGAACTTCTCTCAGTGTGTTCATTTTAGTCAGGCGAGTGTCATATATTTCAACCTGTCAATCAGCTTTCCCCAGGAAGAATATAAAGCTCCAGAGATGGAGCAGCTTAGTAAGCCAGACCAGCTCAGTATATCTTTCTCCTGGTTGGAGTTCTGTCTTCATTTTGCTCTATTTCTGTTTATTCCTGGATTGTTCATCTCATTTTGTGGGGAGATCACTTCATTCCTGATTCTTTGCTTATCTTTTGGATATTACTGCCTGATTCCTTTACCTTCCCCTTTTCTTGAAAGTATACTATCATTGAATGTTGGCTTGTTTCAATGTTGACCATATCTTGTTCCAGTAACAGCTGAGGCCTGTTGCAGCCCATACCCTAAAATAACAAGATGTAAGTTATGTTGACCGGAGTAGGGGTATTTGAACAGGGCAGTTATGATGAGAATGTTAATATTTAGAGAAGATATATTAATATTTTGCTGGAAAAAATGTTTTAAGTACATTGTACTAATTAAAATAACACCCCCCAAGAGTTATAACTAAAGAGAAGTCCCACAGAATTGAGAAAAAAGTTTGCATAACGGGAAGAGCGCAAATATCAGTATGCAATACAGCAGAGTTTGAAACTTGACCCTCACAATAATTTCTATGTAACTTAGGAAATCACATGCTCTGAGTTTTTTTTCCAATAATTTTATTACAACATATATAACAGATTATTGTGAAGACTAAATAAAATAATGTAAAATAGTTTATATATTTCCTAGTATGTAGTGGCTGTGATTACTCTTGCTATACTCACCCAGGTTTTCTTGCACAATAGTTGTGTGTGTGGTTCAGGCTCAGAGAGTGTCAAGAATAAAGTCTAGGACTCAGTTAAGGTCATTTTCACTTTGTTTTGCTATGAAAAGTTCGATGAGTTCGGTAGCCTGCATGGAGTGATACCTTCTGAGAGGAATTGGAGGGTGGTGGGTGGTGATTGGGGAAGAGGGGTGAGGGAGATTCTGAGCCTTCTGTCGTGTAGAACAGTGCCATTTTATTTTATTTTTTTTAATGAGTAGACTTTATTTTTTTTATTTTTTAATTAATTTATTTCAATTAGTTTCAAGTATACAGTACATTGATTAGACATCTATATAATTCATAAAACGATCCCCCCATTTGCTCCCTCCCTCCCCTGGCCCTCCACCTAGCCATCATATTAATGCTAACTGCATTCCCTATGCTGTGCTCCCCATCCCCCTGACCAACTATGAACTACTACTTTGTACTTCTTTAACCCTTTAGAGTTGTTTTAGGTTTAGAGGAAATTGAGCAGAGAGTACAGTTTCCATATACTCTCTATCCTAATGCACACAGTTTCTCCTGTTATTAACACACCCCTATTGTTAACATCTTCTCCTATAATTAACGTTAGTGTGGTGTATCTGTTAGAGATGATGAACCAATACCAATATATTATTATTAACTAAGGTCCATAGTTTACATTAGGATTCACTCTTCCTGTTGTACAATTCTAAGGATTTTGACAAATGTGTAATGTCATTTGTCATGGTAGATGTGAATGCATCCACCGTTACAGTATCATATAGAAGAGTTTTACTGATCTAAAAATTCTCTGTGTTCCATCCATTTATCCCTCCTGAACTCCTGTAAGTCCTTGGGAACCACTGATCTACTGTCTCCACAGTTTTGCCTTTTCAAGAATGTCAAATTGAATCAAAGAGAATATAGTCTTTTCAGATTGGCTTCTTTCACTTAGCAATATGCATCCACGCTTTCTCCATGTCTTTGTGTCGTTCGATAGCTCATTTGTTTTCATCACTGAATACTATTCCATTTTATAGATGTACCACAGTTTATCCATTTACCTATTGAAGGACATCTTGGTTGCTTCCAATTTTTAGCAACTACGTATAAAACTATTAAAATTCACATGCAAGTTTTTATGTGGACGTAAGTTTTCAACTCATTTGAATAAATATCTAGAAGTGCTTTTAGCGGATCACATGGTAATACTATCTTTAGCTTTGCAAGAGACTACCACACTGTTTTCCAAAGTGGCATTTCTATCAACAGTAAATGAGAGTTCCTGTTGCTTCACCTCCTAGTTAGTGTTTGGAGTCGCCAGGGTTTTGAATCTTAGTCATTCTAATAATAGCTGTAATGCAGTAGTGTCTCATTGTTGTTTTAGTTTGTAATTCCCTAATGACATATGATGCTGAACATCTTTTCATATGCTTATTTACCATCTGTATGTCTACTTCAGTGAGGTGTTTGTTCAGCTATTTTGCTTATTAAATTAGGTTGTTTATTTTCTGGTTGTTGAATTTTAAGAGTTCTTTGTGTATTTTAGATAGCAGCTCTTTTTCAAATAAGTGTTTTTCAAATATTTTCTCCCAGTCCGTGACTTATCTTTTCATTTTTTTTAACAGTGTCTTTTGCAGAGCAGAAATTTTAAATTTTAATGAAGTCCAACTTATCAATTTTTTCTTTCATGGCTCATGCTTTTGGTGTTATACTGAAAAGTCAAAATCAAATCTAAACTTACCTAAATTCAATCCTGTTCTATCTTCTCAAGTTTTACAGTTTTGTGTTTTACATTTAGATCTAGGACTCATTTTGAATTATGTTTCGTTTATTTTTTAATGTTTAAAATTCTAAAGTAATTTCATTACTGAAAGAATTCGAGGATTATTGAGATAGAGAAACTTCAAAATCGCTGTCCCAAATATTGGTGATAAATTTCATACTATTGAGTTCTATTTTTTTTTTCTTTGATATGAAGCTATAATTTTACACAATTGTACACTTTTTTCATTGCATTCATGATTTTTTTTTTTGGAAAAATAGAGTGAAAATGCTAAGATGTATAACATAACCTTCATCTATCTATGATAAGTGAGGAATGGGTGCCTCAACTCATACTCTAGTCCATAATCACCAGTATTGTCATGTAATAATGTCCATAATCACCAGTCTTATCAAGAAATAGTTAGAATTCCAAGTATTTCTGTGAATGGTTCTAGGTAGTCAGAATTATTGAGTGGCTGCTAGAATCTCATACCTCTATAACTGCTCAGCGATTTTAAAAGATATGAACCTTAATATAATTCCCCTCCCATCCTGCATGTCCACCCTGATGTAGAAGTCTGTAATTTTTGGCAGCACAGCCCCAAGGCTTGGGGGATGCTGGGGACACATAGCTGACTGTATAGCACAGAGAACATGGTAGCTTATTTTCAGGATTCAGAAAGTATGGAAAAAGTCAGAATTACTTTTTTGTCATTGTTGTTAAGCTATCGTGAGCTTTACACACAGTACTTCTCAAACTCTAATGTGCATTTGAGTCACTTAAAGATTTTGTTAAAATGTGGATTCTAATTTGGTGACTCTGGGGTTGAACACAAGAGTCTGTGTTTCTCATAAAGGCCAACTTATCTATGACACACAATCTTAGCGACTCGAGACAAAGTTGTAATTTCTCTTAAAATATGAAGAAACAAAAACTAAACTTTTAGGTTGTAGAAATGTTTCATATATAATATTAATATATCTGCATATCAGCATAATCCTAAAAATGTACTTTTTATTTTTTTAATGGAAAAGACAAATGAAGACAAAGCACCTATGACCCACTGACGTCATAATGAGCCCCATTTCTAATCAGCTCCAAGGCAATAAGATCCCGCTGGTCCAGGGACCATACCTTGAGAGGCGGGGTTTTCTCAGGTTGTCTTACAGGGGTTATGAGAGGAGTATCTAAAACCATGTAGTATTTCTGGGGTTCTCTACTTATTAAATAAAGTCTACATGTAAATGTAAGACTCTCAAATCTGAACATTTCAACAGAGAATGCACTTTTACTGGTTTCCATGGCAATGACTTTCTTGAAGGTTGGTGTGTTTTCTCTTTTGAATGAGCTCTCCAAAATACTGGGCCCAGAATACATAGTCAACCAAATCTTTTGACTGCTGTTGTTGGTTTGGTAAGTTTTCTTCAACCTGGGCATTCTCTGTCTTATTGGGGGATACGTTCAAAGTAGTCTTTGAAATGTCTTTGCTATTTACTCAGGATTTCTTCTTTCTCCACCATGAGCACAAAGCCATTTACCTCCCCTGTTCTGTTACCCCTTGCCTTGTCTTAATTTTAAAACATATATACATTTGTTAAGAATATATTCTACTTCTTCACATGGTCCCCGCCTGTAAGTTGCTCTCTTTACTTTCTTTTACTGGAGCCCTGAAAATTTCTAAGTTAAGAAAAATATAACAAAACAAAAAATACCAACTCACTCACCAACGAACAAAACTAACCAAAAAAAAATCTCACCTACAGGAAAGCTCTCGCCTGATCACTTTTCCATGCTCTATAACAATGGTTCTCAATGTGTGGCCCCCAGACCATCTGCATCAATATCATGTGGGAAATGGTTAGAAAAGAACGGACTCTAGGAGCTCATTCCAGACCTACTGAACCAGAAACTCTGGGGGGCGGGCATCGGTCTATTTAAACAACGCCCAGGTGATTCTGAAGGAAGCCAATGTTTGAGAACTATAGCTCTAAAACATTCATTTTTAACTAACCTACAAAATAGAATCACCTGGAGAACTTTAAAACACACAGATGCCTGGGCTCCCATCCAGACATTCTGATTCAATTAGTTTGTTGTGGGGCCTAAGCATGCATATTTTAAAAGAGGCTCTCAGATGATTCTAATGTATGGCCAGCTCTGAGAACCACTGTGCCATCTGTTTCTTCACATTGAATTCTTCAATGGCAGGTGTGTGAATATGTAAATGTGTGTGTATGTGTGCAACTTGGTTACTGTGCAGTGTGCGTGTGAGTGTATATGAGTCCTGAATCTTTGCTTAAGTTAACCTAAGTCTTAGAAAGCTGCCAGTCATAGAGATTGTTCTAGAATTGTCTAGATGTGGTCAGCAAACAATGGCCCTGGGCCACCTCCAGTCCAGAGACTGTCTTTGTGTGGGCTGTGAGCTAAGAATGATTCTTTTTTTACATCGTTAAAGGGTTGTTAAAAGAAGAAGAAGAAGAAGAATATGAGACAGAGACCATATGTGGCCCACTCAACCTAAATATTTACCATTTGGTCTTTTGCATAATATTTTGCTTGGCAACCCTGCTTGGAGTTGCAGCAAAGACATTTATAGAGGGTTTATAAACTCATTTTAAAAGCAAAGGTAACACAAAGAACAGCTATAGTATAAGATTACTCAAGACTTAAATGATGCCACACAGGAGGGAGCTGGAACGCCTCTGAGCATTCATGTATTTGGGTAGGCGGAAGGAAGAGGAACGCCATTTCATATCAGGCCTCCAGGTAAGGGACATTCAGATGTCGGGAAACTCAACTCTGAACACTCATTCAAACTTAGAACACAGCGTTCCTGACATTATTCAGCTCCTGATGTACCCTTCACATAAAGCACACTCTATCCTCCATTGAGTCACAGGGCTTTGAAGCCAGGTTTGAACTTTTTTTAGAAAATGTACCTGGAATACTTTTTTAAGGTTGGTTGTAAAGCAGCCTATCCCGAAGTCTGCTCCTTGACAGGAGGCATTCCTAAGGGAGGCTTTTCCTAAGGCTGACATTTGTCCTCACTGGGCCACCCTCTTTTTACTCCTCATTTTCTCTGTGTAGCACTTAGCACCTCCTTAAAAGGACTTCTTGTGCTTTTATTGCCTGTCTCTTTCTGCTGGAATATAAGACCCATGAGTGTAGGTACCTTTGTCTAGCTCATGCAATCCCACGTCGCCAGCACAGAGCACACAGCTTTGTATGGAGTAGGCATTACACAAAAGCTTCTAGAATGATGCTTCGCAACTGCTACTCGTTTTTAAAAATGCAATAAAAATAAACAAAAGCTTCTAAGTTGAATGTACTTGGGGACTGAGTGTTACCAAAAAGAACAGTTTTCTTCACCGCAGGAATCATAAGGACTCTTAATACACTAAAGTTCTAGCTTGATACATAAATGTTATAATGTCAAGAATTCAACATGTTTATAACTGCTTCTATTACGCGCAGATACGACAGGGCAGAATCATGGATGAAAGTTTGTAAGGAACTGGTGAATTCCTCATCAACACAGGCAACTGCATGTTTATTGGACTTTACTGGATATTTCTTCATTGATATCCTTATACTTTATATGATTGATCGTGCATCATATAATCATGGAGATTTGTTACTACTGTAGTCACCCGAATATTTTTACATTGTTTAAAATGACATGGAGTCAAACAATCTTCAAAGAATAATTCTCGCCCCTGATTTAAAGTAGAGCCTACTTTACAGAGCCAATCACTGAGGGAGAGTACACAAATTATTTTAACATAGTGTTTAAATGTAATAAGCTATGGTGGTCTGGAGTGGCTTGACATCTTGTTCTCTCTTCTCATGGGAAATGAGAAGTCTCTCGTGTCATTTCATTTGGGCAGAGCTATTCATCGCAGATAATCCTACAGTTACTCAATTAGCCAAACACCATCATTCTTACTTTTTAAATTAGTTGGAATTCTCTGGGGAAAAACAGTTCAGGTTGAAAAATCCATCCAACCATCCAATAAAAATTGGACTGCCCTCTGAGTTCAAGGTGCTGTGTCAAGCTCTCTGATCAATAGGAGACAAGTAAGAAATGGTCTGGTTCTTTTAACACCCATGTTTAACAGAAGAGCCGCCATTCTCCAAGTTTACAAAGATATCTGGAAGCAAGACACTTGAAACAAGGAATGCAGGAAAAGTAATTAATAACACAGAGTCTTATTATTTAAAAAATAAGGAAAAACATAAGGTAGTTCATCATTTTTGTCCTACTGAGAAGTTTTTTTCCTTTATATTAAAGGTGAAACTAGATAAAGCCCTAGGCAAACTCTGAAAGGTTTTGTTAGAAAGTTTGATGAAAAGGCACCCTCACTATGCTCCCAGAAATGAGAGATGGTGCTGTACGCCTCACATTGTACAGAAGCTGGTACGGAAAAATTGAACTTGCCCTACATGACAGTCTGGAAGCAACCATTCTATGGGGATTTCAGTCTTCTTTCAGTCTTCTTTCTGCTGTAATAATTGGCAGTAGCTGAACAATTGAGGAGTACATGGTTGATGAAATGAGCAAAATAACTGTATTGATTTCTCATGTTTGGGTCCTGCTAGTTCAGCTATCAAAACAGAGCAATCTAATCTATTTTATAGTTGGCAGCTATGGCTATGACCAAAATGTATTTGATTGGGAAATATTAAATAAAGTTAAGTGTCAAGCTCAATAGATCTAGTCTATTAATGACAGCTTGGAATAGGAGAGTGCAGCTCTAATTAAAGCATTTCAACATTTCAATTTTCAAATATCTTTCAGACCCCACTGGGAATGGCAAGTGAGTGGTCCTTTTTGTTATTGTTTGCCTATAATTTTTTAAAAATGCGTCCATGACTTTTAATTGCAGAAATCTTTACAAAGTAAACTTGAACTTGAGGAAGCACCATAGGTTTTCTTCTCTTTATATTCCCAATATGATTTTTCCCATCATTACTTCTGTGGTCCTATAGATTTGTTATAATTGAATTTAGAAAAAAAAAAAAATACACGAGTACAAGAATCCCCTGGCGATAGGACACCTGATGGCACAAAATTTTACCTAGTAAACTACATATTTTTACTTGATTTTTCTAATCAGCATTCATTCCAAGAGTGACTTGAAAAGTTACATCCTTAACTTAACCAAAAGTTGATCTTAGTCAATGGTCTAGTTATAACAACAGAAAGAATTCACCACCTGAAAATAATTTTAACAGGCTGCAAACTGAACACCGTTTTTCTCTACCTAAAGTGAGTCACAGCACTGTCCTCTTTTATTCCTTGCTTTGGGGAGTTAATATTTTACAGAAGTTCTAGGGATGGATTGATTTGCTTAGGTGTTAGTTTTGCTTTGATGTGCAACAGACAGATACTGTCGACACTGGGAAGACAAGGCAGTCTCCTCTGTCTCCTAAGGAGCCTCGGAACTCATTTCACAACTCATTCATTAGAAAACCAAGCTCCCCTCAAAGGAGGCCAAAAACAGTACTCCACAGCCCTCCGATGTGGGGCAGAGCGGCCCTGAATCCCTGGGGGGCAAATAAAACTCAACCTCTGAACCTCAAAGAAGGCTTTTGTGCTCTGAGGGAGCACATATATGACAGTTGGTAAACCAAAGAGGCCGTGGGCATTTGAAGGAACAAGGTTAACTCAACATCGTCATTTTGTTGGTGGGGATGGATTGTATATTTTGTTCTTCACTTTTTAAAGTATTTCTAAAGGGAAGAAAGTCTCCAGCTCAATTACACTTAAAAACTAATATACAGCACAATCTAAAAAGCACATTGGAAATCTCACACCTGCTAGGTGAGAGTTCCAGGACTGTACTTGTGAAGGGAACTGTACTAATTCAGCAGTAGTTGGTCTTAGCTTGAACCATGGTCAGTAGCTGAAGGTTCATGCTAATCCTTTGGAAGCTTGGGAAGTCTTCTACAACCAAAGTCACTGCTTGATCTAACCAACTTCAAGCCCTCACATGGAGATAGCTAGTAGCTTAAGATTTCTCTCTTGGACAAGGTGGTGGTCAGAGATCTCTGGTTATCCAAATCTTGGGTTCCTGGGATTATCATCATCAAGGCCACAAAAATACATTCATAGAAGCAACAGTCCCTCAGGGGTGCTAGATCAGGTGAACAACTTCTGATATATGCTGTCATTCAAAGAACGACCTGGTAAAGAATGGTTATGCTCCTTACAGGTAGAATCTGTTCAGAAAAATTTAGAGCATCTAAAAAGTAACAGTAGCATAAGAAGGTAACAACACTGACTGAAGTTCATCTGAGAGGCAGAACAGTCAATAGTACTTAGCCTTCGCCTTGAGTACCTGGATTTCTGACTTCCTGTATATACCACTGTGGGTCTCTTAACCCTAATCTTGCCTATTTTGAACCTTAACTTTATCTATGCTCCTACCTTTTCTAGTAGCTCTCCCAGTATCGAAAGGCTATTCTTATCCCAGTGCTCTCTGGTAACTCACATTTCACTGTCACCCGTGTCTGTTATGATAAACAGGATGGCATTTTAGAATTCTAAATTAAAAAGTTCAAAATTCATGTTACTCTGTCCTCTTTTTACTGCTTACGGGAATAATGAAAAGACTGTCAAAAATTCAGAAATGTAAGTGTATGAACTATGTGCACAAATAAATACCAAGGGTGCTTTTTAAAAATTATTTCTGGTAAAATCCAAGGTAGTCAAGCCTGGGGTTAGAGTTTTTATTACAACTAGAAGAAAATTCTTGTATAGTTAAAACAAGCAAATGCCTACATGGGGTAATGTGAACAATGCCAGTATTTCAAGTTCACAGAACATTTTTTGCCACCCAAACTGTGTTACCCTGGCAACTTCTTGTTCTGAGCTGATCAGTACCCTGAGGTGTTCTGATTCCTAGAGGCAGTTGAGTAGGATTGAGAAGGTGCAGTATCAACAAATCCAGAACTCTTGGTTTTTCGTCAAAAACATCCAACAGAAGAGAACTGAACACTTACAAAGTTGACCTATCCAGACCTTTTAAAAAGTTTAGTGGCAAAATGAGATTTCCCCAAAATGACTTTATTTCACAGTCTAAGCCATCCAAGCCAGAGAATCTAAAAAGTTAGGTGAGGAGCTAGATAGAAGGGTTGAGAACTAAGAAAATGAGCGTTTAGAAAATGATGGTTACAGCATCAAAGACAGCATCATCTGGATGTGAAACTGCTCTGCCAGATGCTGGGCTGCTTCTGCCTTTTTTTGTGAAATCTTCCAGACCTACCTGCTCCTTCAAGAGAGTGTGATCTAGCGCAACAACTATGTGACTTGGAGTCTGCACAATTTGAGTATTTACTATCCTTTGAGTGCATTTATTCTGTAGTACTTGATATACATTCTATCTAACCTTCACAACCACCTTCCATGCCAGGGATTATCTTATACAAGCATGAAAAGCTAATTTGTCTAAAATCACATAGCTAGAACACGATATTTGAACCCATTATTAATCAGCGGAACCTTAAATTGTAAAATAGGAATTATAAAATGTAGGGTTGCTATGAGGACCAAATGAAATGTAGCAGGTTAAAGCATTGTGAAAGCAACAGAGCTTGGTACAAATGGTCATCCTTGTTTTCAAGCCTGTCTCACCTGCATTTGAGCCAGAATCCATTCTGTGTCAGAGGAACTCTCCTATCCTGGGGATGAATGGAGAACCTACCTGTGGCTCTGGCTAACTGGGGGATGAATAAGATACTGGCAGAAATCTAACCTGTGCTGTGCAATATGTAGGTGCCAATCTCAGCTGGCTGTCGAGCACTTGAGATATAGCTGGTCCAAACTGAGACATGCTGAGGTTATAAAATACACACCAAATTTCAAAGCGTTCGTCCAAAGGAAAAGAATGTGAAATACCACAATAATAATGTTTATATTGCTTACACATTAAAATAATATTTTGCATATACTGGGTTAAATAAAATATGTCAAAATAAATTTTACCTTTTTCTTCTTACTTTTAAATATAGCTTTTAGAAAATTTAAATTTATGTACATGGTTTGTATTTGTGTCGTGTTATACTTCTGTTGTATAGCACTGACTCAGAAGCCTGGTGACTTGGTTTCCCAACTTTTAAGACTATTTTCTTTTAATCTATGATCAAGGGTCCTTTGGATCAAACCATTAATATTTCTCAGAAATAAACTAATATGTTCCTGACAGCCATATACATTGAGTAAAGATCTATTACTTTCGTAAGTGTCAACTCTTCTTTATATTTTAAGTTGTCTAGGAAGGGTCAGGACAGTCGAGATAGGAAGGGGAAGAGGAGCTGTGATGCACAGAGAGGCTGACTAGCATGCTGAGTGGGAGAGGGGACTCTGAGGGCACTGGATGGTTGGCACCAAGATGAACTCAACCTAAAGGCAGGGCTCAGAGAAGAGACTGTGTAGGCTCAGACTAATCTGGGAATTTCCTCTAAGAGGGTCCATATCACCAATGACTTTGAAGTTTTTATTTTTATTTTTATTTTTTTTATCAGATCTGTCTATAGCAGTGTTTGCTTAGAGTGAGATATACAGAGAGTTCCCTTGTTCATAGACCTTGTCCTCACATAGTCTTTATCCCCACACGTGAACAAGTTCCCCCACTATCAACATCTAGCACCAGAGTGATACATTTGTTGTGCTCAACGAACATACTCCGCAGGTTGGTATCACCCAAAGTCCATAGGAAATTTTTGTTTTTTTTGTCCTTTAGATACTTTTTGTTTTTTATTCCTATACATGAATATTTTTATATGTATACATACAAATATACCCACTTGCCTATTTTCAGTAGCAAGAAAAAGGCAGCTTTCTAAATTAGAAGGGTGAAAGGGAACTTAAAATTTTGGAGAGACAGTTGGTAGGTAGAGGAATTGAAATTCTCCCCAAGTCTGTTGAAATCCAAAGTCAAGTTCTCCTCCATGGGTCAGGATATGAATGCAAAATTTCAGTGCATGGGATCCAGGGTCAGAGTACTTGTCTGGATGCAGAAAACTGCCTATTCTCTGCCATTCAGTTTCTTCATCTGTAAAATGGGAATGATAATATTAACCTCAGAGAGTTGATGCTTGCATGAAAATGAGAGAATACCGCATATTAGGTGTTTATGTGGCCTTTGATCCATAGCAAGCTCTCCATAAATAAGAATGATTATTAATTCACTAAATAATGCACGTATCAAATAATCTCTCCTATGGACAATGAATGAGTCTTATCTGAGTCACTTGCCACAGCTTCTGCCCCAGGGATTTGAATCATATTCTTGCTTGATGAGCTTCCAATATGTTTGTCTGGTTCCTACACACAACAGCTGTCTTGTACACTGCCTTTCCATTACTTATTCTTCCTTGGTCTTGGAAAGGTCCAGCCTTAATCTTTAGTAAATCTAGCTTGAAATGCTATGGTCTTGGAATGTTTTACAAACCTTCACCACTCAAACTAACTGCTCTAATGAAGAGAAAAATGGTAATTGAAATGAGACTAATTAGATTGTCAATTACCTGCCTCCTCACATAGGTAATTGGAATCCCCCTAATTACGGTGTCTGTGTGTCTAGATGCTTTGTACTGAGGAATTATTAATGGAAAGCAGCTTTAGATGAAGTAACAGGAAATCTTGAAAAATGATTTAGAGAAAATTGGTTCTAAAGCATTCATTCTTTTCAAAGCAAAGATGTTATATATCCAATCCAGCAATGAAGTCATCAAGGAGGAAAGAAAATCAGTCCAGTATTTTGCCTTGACTATAAAGTTCAAGTTCCAAGACAGTAAGATGATATTAAACCTTGATCCTGACGTTGATTTTTATTTACTATATTATTGTTTTTGAAAAATTCCCTTTGGGTCTGTGGGTTCTGTTTTGCTTAGAAGGAGTAGGTTTATATCAGAAGGCCCTTAGAGGATTTCAAGATAAATATAGAAAGTGGAATTCGCAGATGAGGTGCAAAAATGTACACAAAATTAAATATATACATCAAACAAATGACTTCCTCTGAGTGCCCACTAGGAAGAGCTTTTATTGAAGTGGCTTCAGGGTGAGTAGGGAAGGCAGTTTTGATTCCAGAAAAAAAAGTTATAATGATGTAATCCTTAGAGTTCTCACTGTTATGAAGGTGGTTTCCTGCTTTAAGCAGACTCATTTTACCTTTTTAGTGAAGAGTTTCTTTAGAACTATAAGGTCATATTGATGATCATATTTGAATGTTTAAAACTTTTTTTCTGCTAGCTCATCAGTCTTATAATAAACTTGAAGTTAGGCAGGAAATATAAGATAAGTTCTCTGTGATAAAAAGATGAATGCAGAAAGATAAAGAGACTTGACCAACATGACAGCTTGTTGAATTGTCTTAGTTCTTTCCCTCTTAATTCTCTGTTGTGAAGGAGGGGCCTGGCTGGGCAAAGTAGCATTACTCTTATTAATCTAGTGAATTTGTAATGTAAACTATGCCTCTCTCTTTTTATGTCTAGGTAAGTTCTATCGATGGGGCAGATTGTCATTTGTGACTTTTCAAACACCTTCTTTTAGTTACGTAAATATAAGGAACATTGGAACTCATTGAAGGTGCAGTATTGTTCTGGCTTTGCAGTTATCATGATAGGGCTCCTGTGGGCCCCTTGAGGGAAAATTGACCGTGAGTGAAGGGCAGGTCTGGAATGCAGTTTATTTAGGTCTAACCTCCAAGTCTGGGGTATTGTGAGGGAACTGCTCATATTTTACTCGGTGTGTGACTAAGGCTAGGGTACTACTGCAGTGCCCACTGACCTCTGCACCCTCTAACCCTAGCATGGTGTTCATTTTTAAGACATAATGTGTTCAAAGAGCTCTAGCTGCAGAATTCCAAGGAGTAGAGCAGCAGTACGGTCTGTGCACGTCTGGAAAGTAGTAGATAGTGTCATTGCACCAGTTAGTAAGGAGGCATTGGGTTTGTTTTCAATAGCAACACCATGTGACAGGAACAGTTGAAAATAGTGCCTCGCAACTCCCAAGTTCAATAGGTGGTTTTAGTGGGTTATAATCAGCATATTTTGGGAGTTAGTTAGACTATAATAGAAAATATCAAGGAGCAAAGCATACATAAAATGAAGTTCTTTAAAGAGTCAATGTTGAAAGTTGACTTTTAGATTTGTGGAACATTCCAGTTCCATCTCCAGGAGACGTTTACAGATAAGACTATATATTAGACTGAGTAAGGAACCTTCTGATTCTTGGTTAATTCAGTGGCAAGTGGAGAACCACAAATACTAGACTTAGGAGGGGGAAGGTAGCTGTTGAGAAAGTATATTTGAGGGAAAAAAGAAAAAGAAAATGAGAGATGTGGGTCATGATGATTATAAGGATAATTAAGTAGCTTTGTTTTAGGAATTCCTAAACTGCTTGGTGGCTTGCGTGATCATATTCTAAGGCATGATAAGGAATTGCAGGTTTTCTTATCTTTTTTATGATGAGCTCAATCAATGAGGTGGGAAAATTTAGTTAGTAATTTTCCTTCCTCTAGCTGTTCACTTTCCCTGAATGACAAAGATCCAATTAAGTTCATTTCTATATAGTCGGAATTAAATAAACCAGATTTAAGTTTTTAAAAAAGTACATACTCATACTCACTGGATATGTGTAGGCTGGAGGGAGGGAAGACAAGAACAATGACATGCAAAACATGTCTTCAGGCTTTCTAGAAAGAAAGAACTGGTTCAATAGTTCACCTAATAAGAATAATTCAAATTTCACTGAGAGAGGCATCCAAAAACAGAATATGTGGTTTTAGGTGTCAATATTTGTCTTCTTTTTTGTTGCTTTTGGTGTAAACCAGGGATGGTTTCTGATGACACAGGAAATTGGTGACATAGCAAAACTGCACCATGATGGGATTTGATTGAGGAACTTTTCACTCTCCTGTCAACTCTGAGCATCTTTCACTAGCAGCGTCGGCCTCCAGCCTGGTTTTATTCCTGTTGCAAGACCAATTTCTTTCAAAACTCTATGTCACGCTTTTCCTAGTTTCAGGTTTTGTTCATTCACTCAATCGTTGATACATCGTTTATTAAACTCCTGCTTTGTGCTGAAGACACACACAAAAAAGGAAATTACAAATGTTCCCCTTCAGAAATGTATAGTCTTCTTAAATATCTCTAGATTCTATTCACTACTAGAAGCCTATGTCATATACTGTTTGTTGGCTAACCCAACAGTGATTCCTAATGTTCTTTTCTCTCTTCATCTTCCCATGTAGCCATTGGTGATCATGTGGTACTGATCATGTGACCAATGAGATATAAGAAGAACACAACAGTGGAGTGTCCTAAAAAGCACAAAAGTGGCTGGTACTTACTTGTCACACTTATTGTTTTAAATAAGTTGAGACACCATCTTGAAATCACAAATTTATAAACAAGAAGAATAAACCAGGAGAATTATCAAGATGCAGGCTATCTGAACTAACAGATAACCAATCACTTCAAGACTTCCTGTTATTTATTTAGGACCCTGTAAACTAGGTGAAATTCAAGGGACTTTATCTCATGGTTGGCCTGGCTGTGCTTGACATTTTCATGACTGTCTCATTTCCATCTATTCCAGCTCCATCATCTTTAGTCTAATCCTCTAGCAGGTTATCAGGCTATTATCACTTCCGCTGGCTACCAGGAGACCTGGGATCTCTCAAACACTTTGGGTATAATTTCTTTTTTTCTTTCCTTTGTAGCTATGTGAAAAGAAGTTTCATTGGGAAGGATGAAAACAAAACAAATCAAAATGTAGAATTCCACAGAAATCTGGCTTTAAATGAGATATGAATTCGATAAGTTCCTGGCACATAGCAGGTGTTCAACAAATATTGATAGCCTTTCCCTTTCTTTCATTGGAGACAAGACCACTCATCTTAAGTAGCTGAATACTAGCCATGGGATCAGGTGGGCAGCATAGGCTCAGGGGCAAAAACACCCATTCATTTTCATTAATTTAGCCTAGTTTTCTTAAACTGTTCAAAGGCTTCCCTTTTTAACTTATGAAACTTTATCCTCCCATATTCCTTTGTGTGGTGTTATAGAAAGAATCCAAGACCATGATTTAGGAGAACTGTGTCTTAGTCCTCGATCTGCTGTTAATTCATCATCTAAATTTGAGTAGTTCACATCAGTTCACAGGCACCGTAGGGACCCAGCATGCAATGGTCCTGGCTACAGCCTGAGGCACAGAGATGAACACAAAGATGTGGCTCCTGCCACTGAAAAACTTCAGTATAGTTAGGAAAACGAGATACATAAACAAACAGTTTCAGTCTAATATTGTCTATGCTTTAATGGAGATACATGTAGGATCAATGGAGACACAGCAACAAAGTCTGGATTAGCCTTGGAGTTGGAGGAGGTGATACTGGGGGAGAACACTCCCTGACGGTAACTTAGCTACATGAAGGAGGGGAGGAAGGCTGTCCTAGGACTGGAAGCATCACAAGCAAAACCCATTTTCTCCTGTGTTAAAGTGAAAATTTTTGGATCGATGATTCACAAGGTTTCTTCTAGCTTCAACATGTAATTCTATATTTGCTTGTCTTGTTTCTTGGGAACGCACATGCATATTTACTTTTCTGTCAACCAAAAATCAAAAGAAAGAGTAGAAAGAATCTGTGTTGATAGAGCTGAACACAGTCATTTCTGTACGTCTTCTTTTGGATCTCAGATTTTATTATAGCCAAATTGTAGCCAAAAGACATTTGCACAATTTCATTCTTTTCCATGAATAAAACTTTAAAATAATTATTTAGTAAGGGCTATTGTCGTATTCCCGATGGAAAAAAAGGTTTGAATGTTGTGGAATATAAATGGTTTATAAACTTAATTAAACAAAGAAAGCCTCTTCTAACATTAGGAACGAGAGGCACTGGAAAATTTTTCATTTTGCTTCTGGCTAAGGAAGGGTCAATGCCCCGTGAGTTTTATCTGTGGGTCAAGAAGAAAACTGGAGTATGATCTTCAGGAGAATAATATCTGTTCCATGTCGTATCCCTAATACTTAGAACCATGTTTAGTATATATCAGGTGCTCGGTAAATATTTAAATGAATAGGAGGCTGGAATGATCAGCTTCTGTTATCAAGTATTTGGACCACAGACAGATATTATAGATCCAGATGGCAATAACAGATCATAATCTAAACTTTGCCTCACAATATAAGGCAATTGGGGAAAGCTTTTCAATCTATGGAGACCCCAAACTTTCTCCAACTCTCTTGCTGAATAAGAAATATTGAATGTAATTTTTTCTTCAATTTATAACCCATTGAAGTCTTCTTCCCTCATATCTTTGGTTTATTGGTTAGCAAATTAAGGCTCAGTACAGCCAGACAAGAGCAGCCTGTGTCAATGTTCAAAAGCGTAAATCTAAAGATAGATCACCCTGTTAAAGTTAGTTGCTGACGAAAAGCCTGTAATATGTTTCTTATCAAATACAAGTTAGATTTAAGTTTAAGTCTTCAAATGCTACCTTGTTGATTAGCTGACCCTCTGGTTTAGGCAGGTATTTTTATGCATGAACTTTATGTGAACCTGGAGAGACAAAAGAATAATGTGCTACTGGGTGAGGATTAAGAAAGTGCCCTTGCCTGGGTCATGGTGGGGGTTCCCCAGGGACATTGGAGAAAGCCCTGCCATACATTGTCTAATAACATTCAATAAAAGAGAGAATTAGCCCTGATTTGGTGTCAGCACAGCTATAAATTCTTACGCAATAATAAAATAATAGGATGTTATTAATTCAACCATTCTGGTTGCTTCTGAAATAGTCTTAAAGTAATATCATTGATTCATATTTTTGACTGCTAATATATTATTTTCTAGAACTATTAACTGCTTTAAAACCAGCATACTACAGTACAGTGGGAAGAGACAGTAAAATATTTCGACTAATTCCAGCAATTAACTTAATTTAAGGCTACTCTGCACATTTTAGAATTAAGAGTTATGCTTTGGAATAACTTAGAGAAAAAAATTAAAATGAGACTGAGTATTTTTGAACTTCATTACTCAGTCTTACAGGTGAAAGTTGGGTCACATTTTTTTCTAGGGAAAGAAACTTCAGTAGACATTTAAAATGTCAATCTTTCATATATTTTGTACCTCTGACTCAGAGGGGAAAAAAGTATTAGCATTTATTGAATTCCTACTTTGGGTAGTACATGGTACTTAATATTTTCACATATATTGCCTCATCGAACCATGATCTAGATGAAATTGAAACAGATCTGCTATCTTCTTTTAGTCCAGATCTACAATCTTAAAGAAAAAGTACATCTAAATGACATTCTAAGAAGACAAAGGTGTGGCGGAGTTTGGGAGATGGATAAATTTTCCTTCTCAAACGCTGTGGAGAACAGCATACTGCTGGGGTCTTGTGTTTATCTGTTCAAAGACAATAGCTTAAGTTGTTAAATATGAAAACGATATTATGGCAAACAAAATGCTTTGAAATCTGGGCAATTAAAAAGGAATAGGAAAGAGAAAAACATTTTTACCCAGTGAAAACTGGAGAACAAGAAATTCCAGGATTCAGTACAACCAAGAAGTGTACTTTTTTAAGTGTGATATTAAGAATACGTTGGTTTATAGAGGGTTGAAAACAAACTAGAATAAGAAAAAAATCAAGTAAGTGGAGGAAAACTGGTGTAGTAAAAGTTTTGCTAGTGAAGCTGGAAAGAACTGTTTACACCAAGAGGTCTTTATAAGCCCCCTCCTCAGAACTTACTTTGTCAACTACTTCTGACAGCGGGAGAACAATAAGAGGTCAGCCCGAAGTGTTCTTGAACATCTTTTTTTTTCCTGAGAAACCAATGGATCAGCATGGGTGGGTGCGTATTGAGTTTTCGGGTTGCAAGGAACAAAGAGAAACAGTAATAGGCTTTTTTTTTTCTTTTTTTTTTTTGTGATTATGTCTTTAATTTAGATAAATTATCACTTCAAATCTATTTTATATTTATATTTTGTATCTTTTTTTTTCTTAAAGAGGGTTCTCATGATCATATAAACTTTAAGACTCACAAAGCTTAGATTTTCCACTAGGAAAGGCAGAAAACAATCTCATCTGTTAAAAGGCTGCATCTTAAAGACAATAGGAAACAGAACCAGTTGCGTAATTTTCTGGGCTCAGTGCAAAACGCAACCATGGAGCACTGTTTACAGTCTATAAAGACTTTCAAGATGGCGGCAACAGCTTTAAACCATGTGTAGGGCCCTTCCTTGCACAGGGCCAGCAAGCCTGCACAGGTCCCATGCTCATGAAGCTGGCCTTGACAAGGGTGTGGTACATGGTTATGATGTATCTCTGGTTCCCTGGTTCCTAAGCATCTGAGGCTTCCACTCCCAAGACCAGCCATTATGGTTGACAGTTTTAGGGCTCTTGACTCTACCAATGGATGTCCTCAGCTCTGCTCTTTCTTCCCAACTTCTACCTCTTGAATTTATATGTATTTTATACCTACGTTTCCTTCTATTTCTCACATTTAAATTCTCTGAAGGGAAGGAGAGAAGGATGAAAAGAGAGAGAGAGAGAGAAGAGTTGATTTGGTTCATTAATAGTTATCCAGCATGAAATACCCAGTTGGGTGAAATTCTCATGTGCAGCTAATTCATGGATCACTAGACAGCATATAAATGGCTGCTTAGGGTCAGGTGACAATCTTGGTCTAACCAACTTGTGGCAAGGGTTATGGTGTCATACAGTGAAAAACATAATGACTTATTTGTTTCTAATAAGTCACTTAAAGCTGTGGCTTGCAGTTTCTTGGGTTGGCAGGATGGCATGTAGACATTGACCTGTTCTGTCTAATCCAGTGTGGATAAGGTCCAATGCTGTGCTCCTGGAAAAATAATTGAGTGCATTATATATTGTAGCACAAAAGTCAACCTTCACAAGTTAAAAAATATTGTGTTCCCAGATTGGGGTGATTTGAACATTGGAAAAGCAGACTGGGAGGCTGGCTCCCTCTGAGAATCTCACTCTCCTTCCTTATCAGATTTCAGCCTTCTGTGAAGGCATTTTCAAGTGGGATGTAATTGCCTGCTGGTGTACACTTTGTACTCTCATAAATCTTCACTAGCACAGAAAAGTAAAATGTGTTGTGTTTGAGAATTCTTTGGAAATGTCGTTGGATAATGAGAGAGATACAAGGTAAGGGGTGGGGTGGGAGGGGGTGAGGGGTGGGCGGCTGCATTGTCAAGGTGAAAGTTGCCAGTCAGAGCAAAAGGATCCTAGGAGTGGCAGCGAAAGCAGAAACCAGAGGAGGAGCTTTGAGCACCTGCCCCTCTGTGTCCAGCAAAGGCACACTAGGTGTTTTACCTGGTGTCTGTCCGGAAGCGGGTGACACCATTCCATGCCTCACTGCGTCTCAAACCGATTGAGTCTCTAAATCCTCGGGGTGGATTTTTATAAATACAGACTTCAAAAATAAAATTTCCATCACAGCAATATAGGGGTAGTTAGGAGTCTAGGTCTGGAGTCAGACTATTGGTTCATATGGTATTTATCTTTCTCCGTCTGACTTATTTCATTGGACTATTGGTTCAAATCTCAGTCTTGGAACTTATTGTGTGACCTCTCTCTGTACTCTCGTGTTATCGTCTATGAAATGTAGATAATAATCTTAACTTTTTTCATGAGATCTTGTGAGATTAAATGAGAGGATGAGTATGTCGGCACAATACGTAAAATTTTTGGAATAACCAATAAATCCTGACTTATTTTACATAATATTTTGCATGTAACACATAATTATGGATGGAGGTGCTCACGCATAGGTTTATGCGCCTATGTACTCAGAAGCACAGGTAACTCCCATTAAGGCTTAACGCACCATTAGAAAAGAAATATTTCACTATAAACTTTCTTTTGCAGTCTGCTCTTAAAAATGAGCAGAATATACTCAAACGTGTGTTAAAGAAATTAGAACCCAAACAGATCTTTAAAAGGCACTGTTATATATGGAAGGACTTGAGATTTGACAATCAAAAGGTAACTCAAATTTGTTTTGAAAAAAAAAAATATTCAGAAGCTGCAGAGATCAATTTCTGTGTTCTTAAGCATAGGGAAGAAAACAAGCCTGGCAAACAGAATGACTGTATTTCACAGGAAAAGCAACACTAATTCACTGAACTACCAAGCAAGAGTGGAGAACAGAAATGAGGCACAATCTTTTCTCTACAATTTATAACCCCAGCTCTCTGGATTGTCAATTCCTGCAGGGCACAGACCATGCCTGTTTCACTCCCTTGAGCTAGATCCTTACACATCACCATGTGCGGATTAGCATTTAATAAGTGTTTGTGAAGATGACTGATGATACGGCCAGCGCCGCACTTGGTAATTTAGAACAGGCTGTGTCGGTAGTAAGAAGTTTTTTTTCCCTTCCTGTGGGGACCCCTTCTCTGTTTGACTTTTCTTGTTGGTAAGCTCCCTGAGGCAGGAAACTTGTTTGTTTGTATGTTTATTAAGAGGCATTGAGCAAATCGCAACAAACTACACAGTGGTAACAGTGAGTAAAAATTTCATGAGATGCTATCAAATGATTCATTAAAAGAAAGATGCAGGATATTACCACCAACTGCTACATTAACTAGTCATGTCATAACATCATCAAAATGCTAATTAGGTTGTTTGGCATGATTTGTTATTAAAAAATTCAACCCAAGTTTCCTGTAGTTCTTGAATTTGGATAGTTTTCCCTCTCCTAATATCTGCTTCAGGGTTTATTTGGTACCATTTAGTTCTTTTCCTTTGGAGACAAACAGAGCTCTTGTACACGCCTCTTGTGACTCCCCGGGGGGATGGACCCTCGAGCACTCTACACTTTCAGACAGAAGTCCAAATCTGCAGAATAGTGAATCGAAATCCCTAAAAGAGGATAAAGAATGGTGTTAGGAAGGTGCCAGGGGGAAGAGACTGCTCGTGCTGTGTCCTAGCTTGGGATCCAGCCAAGACTGACTGGCTGGTCGTTGCAGCTGGACAAGGCGGGTGGGAGGGATGAAGACCTAGAACTGGAGCCATCCATTGGCAGAGGCTGGGGGCTGGCAGGGGAATAGCAAGAGCAGGCTGACACAGAGGAGGGTCTGTGCAAGAGGCCGAACCTCGTTTCATGGGGGCGGAAGTTTCAGAAGCAATTAGTGATGGACAGAAATTCGAGATAAAAAAAGAGCGGCAGTCTAGTAAGTAAGAGTCACTCTTCCTTGGAAGGGGCAGAGGCACTAAATCATGTTACCTTAGAACAGGAATCTAAGCGGAAGTGTAGATGTCGTGATGTTGGGGCCCACAGGACTGATGACAAAAGAAGAAATGAGGGACAGCTTCTCAGATCTAAGACACAACATCGTGGTTAATTGACTGCACGATGACATATTGAAGGCTAAAATGTTGCTACCAGCAGAGCCAAAGTCATTGCTTTACATGAGGAACTGGGAGTAGGTCCCGCTGGGGAAGGGGGGACAGAGGCTAGCGGCCACCATGGCCCTGGTATGTGGCAACCAAATCTTCTGCTTCAACTCCTGTCGCCATATCTTCAGAACCATGGAATTGGCCATCATTCCTGAAGGCAGAGACAGCAGTAGTATTGAGAGCACATGTTCCTGAGTGAGATGGTTTGTCTTTGACTCTAACTAGGGTTGCCAGATTTAGCAAATAAAAAGTACAGGGCACCCAGTTAAAGTAGAATTTCAGACAAACAATGACTCATATTTAGTGTAACTAAGTCTCAAATATTACATGGGACCATATTTTTTTAGTATAAGTATGTCCCATGCAGAATGGGACGTAAAAACGAGTCATTGTTTATCCGAAATTCTAATTTAACCGAGCGTCGTGTATTTTCCCTGGCAACGTAACTCCTAGCTCTTCTCCTCCCTAGCTATAGGAACTTGGGGACGTTATTTAATAACTCACATTCCTCATCTGCAGAATGGAAATAATCTAACTCGTGAGGTTGTTGTGAGGATTGAATGAGTTAATATAGGCGAGCTACTCCAAATATTGTCTGGCTCAGAGTATGTACTCAGAAATTATTACTTCTGCTTTTTATCACAACTATTACTGTATCTGAGAGTCAGTCTGAGCTGCTGGTATCCAGTAGTTTCTTTTAATTTTCATGAAGTCGTGCAGCGCAAGGTTTCAGCAAAATTATGAAATATTTTATTCATTTATTCCCCGCTCTCTTCCCAAAAAATTTGGTGTGGTTTTACAATAAAATAACAGGTAAAATACCCCCAAAGGTAACTGTCATAAGGAAAAGGACAACCACTAAGAAGTTAAAAAAGAGACAAAGAGAAAAATGTCAAGGGATTCTGTTTGAGAACAAAATTCTGCGTGGAAGTTGAGTACAAAGCTAAGTTTTGAGTTTGATAAAAGAGGAAAATTGGGAAATTGGAAAGTAGACTCAATGCCCAACTCCCTTCTGTGCATCGCTTTCCTCTCCTGATGCCTCATCGCATCTTCCCCTCTCAAAAGTTGCTCCCAAAAAAGACTCACATCTTGATATCAAAGTAAGAATTTCCTCCAAGACTATTTTCACTTAAATTCATTGTAGAACAAAAAAGGGGCTCACTTCCTGTTGAAAAAGACTTCTGGAGTTCGTGTTTGTGGGATTGACGAGAGTTTTGTTTTGTTTAGTGTCAGTTTCTGGGATGGCAGGTCTCCAGCCAGAGCCGTGGTCCTTGACCTTGTCTGTTCAGTAGAATCACCTGTAAAGGTTTTAAAATCTGGAAGTCCACTCTACAACCCATCAGTCACTTCAGGATCTTTGGGGGTAGGACCCAGACAGTCTTTTATAAAGTACCCCAGGTTATCTAACTCGGACGGCCAAGTTGACAACCACTGAGCTAGAGGCATATACCCTTGTGTAAACAATTTATAGGGCAAGACTTAAGAGGCAATCATATAATCCAGGAATTAATAACAATAACCATGACTTAAATTCTTACCGTATGTCTGTTACATTTTCACAACATTGAGGAGTAAGTATATTTGTCCACATTTTACACTGAGGAAAGAGAAAATACTAAATGACACAGTAAGTAAAGGAGTCCAAAATCAATTGGATGTCTGACTCTCAAGTTAGAGCCCTTTGTAATATTGTGGAGAAAGTACAATCTGCTCTTTTAGAGACCACTGAGTGTCCTCGACTTGGGCCTTATTTTCATCAGGGCCTGCTCGTTTCATTAGACATCAGTTCCCAGTGGTTGTCATTCAGGCCTGTGTCTTGGGAACTTGTAGGGAGAGAGCTCTGTGGCTGGCCTTTATTCTAACATTTTCAGTTCCCCATAAGGCCTCTGCCCCTCCCACTGCAGACCGATCAGCCAGAGTGGAAGAGCAGACACACATATTTGGGCCTTGTTGGACAAACCTGTCGGAAGACAGACTTGTGAATGGTGTGCCACGGTTCTCTGGCTGCAATTAAATAGGGCTGTGCCTGACAGGTTTAGCCAGTCAAGCGGGGCCCGCCCGTGCCTGTGCCAATGACAAAGCTTGAATGAAAAAGAGGAGCAAAATCAGGGACCTACAGACCATTTCAGCTCCTCTCATCAGGCACTAGTTAACTATTTTACCAGGAAAGCCTTCTTTGTTAAAACAGAATGCAAAACCTCATGTGTTATTTTTAGCCCATGCATGGAAGAAATTACCAGGTAGATCCAGTAAGCCTGTTAAAATCCTGATCTTCAAGCCCGTATTTATATACGTGTGTATGCATTCATGTCTTCATTATTTATCATTCATTTATTCACTCATTTACCAATCCATTAACTTGATCACACAGTCAATATTTACTGAGTACTTCCTATGTGGCAGGTACTGTACTAGGTTCTGGGAGCTCATTAGTGAGCAAGTCAAAAGAGGTTCTGCAGTCACGAAACTTATAGAATGGGGTGGTGGGCAGAGCTACTCAGTAAACAAATAAATTATATGTTTTACCCATATAATTATCCATTGTGTTAGAGGCTATTAAAGAAAAAGAAAATGGGTGTTATGAGCAAGGAGAGATTGAACTTTTGATGGATAGAAGGATAACAGGTTGGGCTGTGTCTGGGAAGTCTTCCCTGAGAAAGTTATATTTGAGCTAAGATATAATTTTACCACTCAAAAAAAAAAATGTTTCTTCCTCATATTGTCAGTGAATATTTTCCTAAATTCTTTCTTCCCTTTTGTCAAGAATGCTGATTGTACGTATACTTTATCTCAGTATTCCTACTTACTTTTCATGTGTAGATTATTGACCCAAGGGTTTCGGATCAGCTGTTCAGAAAAATACAGCCCCAATATTCCACAAAGGATCATTGCAGGTTTAATTACTCTATTTATTTGTAGAAACCACCTGTTTGTCAGTATTATTTCCTTATTTTGGGGATGCACTTTATTGTTTGCAGAGCATTTTCACATATAATGCTCGGTAGAGCTTCACCAACAGCCCTGGAGGGTACAAAGAGCATCTTCTCTCTGTTAAACAGTGAGAAATGACAATTCCAGAGTCAATGTCTTGTCCAAGGTCACATGTTATTAAGTTTCAGAGAGAAGAGAAGAACCTCAGGGTTTTTGCCCCTAGCCTCGGAATCTTTCATGCACAGTGGGGAATTTCAAAATTCTCTCCTCCTCAACCCCTGCCTTTCTCCCCACCCTGCTTCCCCAATCCACACACAGCCCCTCTCCGATTCAGAGATTTGGGGCAAGACTGATTAAGGGATTTCATTTCTATTTTTGTATTACCATGGGTCCAGGTCAATCTACCTGACCCTTGCTTGTTCCAGCTTTAGCTCTTTAACCTACAACTAATAAATAAGTACACAAGTAAATGACTAAGTTCAACATATATGCCTTGGTGGCCTACTGTGTATCAGATGCTGCTCTAGGCACTGGTGACACATTGCTGAGCGAATAGACAAGAACCCCTGCCTTCACTGAGTTT
>NW_011888823.1:1429033-1442268 GCF_000151845.1 Pteropus vampyrus
AGCTACTCAGTAAACAAATAAATTATATGTTTTACCCATATAATTATCCATTGTGTTAGAGGCTATTAAAGAAAAAGAAAATGGGTGTTATGAGCAAGGAGAGATTGAACTTTTGATGGATAGAAGGATAACAGGTTGGGCTGTGTCTGGGAAGTCTTCCCTGAGAAAGTTATATTTGAGCTAAGATATAATTTTACCACTCAAAAAAAAAAATGTTTCTTCCTCATATTGTCAGTGAATATTTTCCTAAATTCTTTCTTCCCTTTTGTCAAGAATGCTGATTGTACGTATACTTTATCTCAGTATTCCTACTTACTTTTCATGTGTAGATTATTGACCCAAGGGTTTCGGATCAGCTGTTCAGAAAAATACAGCCCCAATATTCCACAAAGGATCATTGCAGGTTTAATTACTCTATTTATTTGTAGAAACCACCTGTTTGTCAGTATTATTTCCTTATTTTGGGGATGCACTTTATTGTTTGCAGAGCATTTTCACATATAATGCTCGGTAGAGCTTCACCAACAGCCCTGGAGGGTACAAAGAGCATCTTCTCTCTGTTAAACAGTGAGAAATGACAATTCCAGAGTCAATGTCTTGTCCAAGGTCACATGTTATTAAGTTTCAGAGAGAAGAGAAGAACCTCAGGGTTTTTGCCCCTAGCCTCGGAATCTTTCATGCACAGTGGGGAATTTCAAAATTCTCTCCTCTTCAACCCCTGCCCTTCTTCCCACCCTGCTTCCCCAATCCACACACAGCCCCTCTCCGATTCAGAGATTTGGGGCAAGACTGATTAAGGGATTTCATTTCTCTTTTGTATTACCATGGGTCCAGGTCAATCTACCTGACCCTTGCTTGTTCCAGCTTTAGCTCTTTAACCTACAACTAATAAATAAGTACACAATTAAATGACTAAGTTCAACATATATGCCTTGGTGGCCTACTGTGTATCAGATGCTGCTCTAGGCACTGGTGACACATTGCTGAGCGAATAGACAAGAACCCCTGCCTTCACTGAGTTTGCATTCTCCCAGGAGAGGCCATCAACAAGTAAACATATATATATAATGTCCGATGGTGTGCTGTGCATAAAAAATAAAACAGAGAAGAGAATTAGGGAGTGCTGTGGGGAGGGTGTTGAAATTTTAAATAAGATGGTCAGGAATGACCTTCCTGAGAATGTGCAATCTGTGTAGTCCTGAGGTCATTTGGGGGAAGAACATTCTAGGCACAGGGAACGAGGCTAAGCTGCTGGCCAAAGCTCAGAACTCATTCGTTGCATCCCACCCTTGAACTTGAACTCTGTTTTTCCAAAGGCACAATATTAAAAATGCGGGTTAGACACAGTTGAAATCATACTTTTAAGGATTAGGTTCTATATTCAATTTCGTTTTGGGTTAGATACCCTATTGTGGGCTGTCCAGAAAGCCAAACCACCATGAATAATGTTTCCATGGGAAAATGTTTTCAGAGTTTCAACCTGCTGACTTACAAATGAACTGAGGAACAGATCTGGTTAGTAAGTCGGAGCTGGCTGTACTAATGAAGGGGCGATTCTCCTACCACCTCTCTCTCTTTCAGAGAATAGAATGCTGTTGACCCAGCCACTGCTCCGACATTGTTTTTCCTCCTCCCTCTAGTGTTTTGGTTCCAACCTGTATTTTCCATTCCCCCCGCAGGGCTTCTCTTTTTGCCCTTGGATCTTAGAATAATCCTTCATGAAGCCATACTGAAAGCCCTTGATTCCTCTTATTCTTCTCCTTCAGAAGAGCTGCTGTCTATCTCACCTTAATTGCAGTGTCTCGAAGATTTCCCAAGGCTTTTTTTTTTTCCATGCACATGGATTTATTTGTATTATTTCACTGTCTGCTTCTGGCAATTGCAGTGCATTTAATGCCAGTAATGAGCATTGCACCTGGACAAATCTGAGCACCTCACAAATAGATTAATGAATATACTTTGTATGTTTTTATGAAATTAAGGACTACTTGCTCTCCAATAAATGGCGAATTCTTAAAGATTCTTTTCTCTGTAGGAAGCCACCACTGTCTGTTTGAAACTGACTGTACGTGTTCATAAAAATAATCGGCGAGGCCGACTTTCTTTTTCTCCTTCAACTCTGCCTCCCATTCCTTGAAGGCTGGGTAGATGGATAGTGGTTCACATCTATGGAGAGGCACAGTGGGGATTCGTAAACCTGCAGCATCAGAGTAACAAATGAAAGAAAAGTGGGGTTGGGATACTTATATACTGGGGAGATTATTTGGGATTATTCTGCGAATTCGCTATTGGGGTTGGCCTGGGTCTGGAAGAACCATGTATACACCCAAACCTGTGGATGATATTTTCTTTATTGTCATTTTATTTACATAATTAGGAAGTCAGTTTAGTTAAATACACTATTGTGGGCTGGCCAGAAAGCAAAACCCAGAAAATAGTAAGAGCTTACAGGTTGAGAGCACTTACTATGTTCCAGGCACAGTGTTCCACATGCATGAACACTGTTACTTCACAATACCCTAGGTAAGCCCCAGAGACAAAAGAGATTAGGTAACTTGCCTCAAACCATCCAATTAGTTAGAGTCAAGATCTGTCCCAACGCAGTCTGAATGTAGGACACAAATTTTAACTACTACCCGCCACCACTGCCCCTGGAGGAAGATAAAGGAAAACAGAGATTTTTTTATTTTCTTTTTATCTTTTTGGCTCTTAATGGTGAATCAAACCCAAAACTACTTTGATAGATCACAGATACAAAGCAGATACTGGTTTCCCAAAAAGCAGTGAGACTACCTGGAGGGTTTGTGAAAACACGGAGTGCTGGACTTACCTTAGAGTTTCAGATTTGGAAGAAACTAACAATTTCTGAGGCGGTGTGGATGCTGCTGAACTGGGGAGCAGACTCTGAGAACCACTGGTTATGCACGCCCCACCCCCCTCCCGCCCGCTGCCCCAGACCCTCACAGATTAGTAGCATTAATCATTCTAACTTTGCATTTTACAGCATTTTGCTGCTTTCAAAGCACTGCGTCTGTATAATCTCAGTTCCTCACAATAATACTGAATTTACTCTCCGTTGCATGGATGAGCGAATAGAGGCTCTGTGACAGGAAGTGACATGATCCTCACTGTGAGTGGCAGAGCTAGGATTTAGGCATTTTATTTTTATTTTACCTCCGTTAATGCTCTAAAGAGAGTCCAACTATCCATCCCCAGCACGCAGCTCACAAACTGGTTTGCTCACTTTTCAACTCAAGCTTGTTATAGGAATGCGTGAGCTCCGGGAAATCATCTCTTGCTCAAAAAGTGAAACTGCGTCTGGGGAGGTGCATCTCTGTCTGAGCACAAAGGAAAGACGACCTGTTTGTCGCCGAAAACAAGATCTCCACACTTACATCCAAATTAAAGGTCTCTGCACTTGAGTTGGGCTGGCCAATATTTCTCTTTCCTTCCAGGTTTGCTGAGCTTATAAATATCAATTATAAGGTTGAGTAAATTACAAGGATGTTGAACTTTGAATCATTGTAGCACTTTAAAGTGTCTATATAAGGATAATAAGGAGATTGTGAAAATCTGCTGAAGGAAAGCTCACACGTATTTATAGATAATTAATACAGTGAGCGGAAACTGAAAATCAGCACTGAATTTTTAAAGCAGTCATTTAAAAATGCATCGTGGCAACACATTAAGTTAGCAGTTATTCGACAAGGATATGCAAAGATTATTAAGCTAATTAAGGGTAATAAAAACAAGTTAAGGTATCCAGCATATAACTTTGAAATTAAAAAGAAAATAATCCTTTGTTTATTCTTACTACTTCTAGGCAAGCCACAGATGGCGAATCATATATTGATAAATTACTAGGTTTTTATGTAACAAGAAAAGATTGTCATATCAGAATATATTCCCTGGAGAAGCACAAAAAATATACGAGGGACCTTTCTGTGTAACTCTAGACCCGTTAGCAGGCCCTATGAGTACGCGTGTACTTTCTCTCTCTCACCGCCGGATGAATGATGGCCGTTTCGGGAACTCGATCTTGGAAAACTTTCTCCAATATATCTGATCCTACTCGGCTTTCAGATTCTGTGGCCTCTTTCCTGATCTTTGGGCTTTCCTCCACTTCAAGTTCTATAACAGCGAGTTGGGGAATGGTTTCTTATGCTTCTCAGCCCTTTTAGATTCTATTCTCTGCACGGAACCGCAGAGAATAGAATCGCAAAATAGAACTGCACCCCGCAAGTGGGAAGCTGAAATTGATGGTGCAAATAGAAATAGACACCTCTTTGTGGCAGATGTTTCAGCGAAGTGGGTTTAGCCCTGCGGGGTTTATAAGTTTCTTTAGGGAAGGAGGAAGAAGTAGATGGGAGGAAGATGTTGAAGGTAATAATTAGACAATAAAATATTACGCGTGCAACAGAATAATATATTTATGTCCAGACATTTTTTGTTTGTTTGTTTGTTTGTTTGTTTACTGGATCTTGAGGAGGAAGGGGTGGCAACAGGAGAGAACTAACCCTAACCAGACTCCAAATTAACCATACTTGTGTCTGCTGGCACAATTAAACAGATTATTAAATGTTATTGGAAGAAATCTTGGGGGTGTTTATTGCAGCACAGGACTTTGCAATTTCAAATTAAAGCTGGCTCATGATTATTAATTCTGGTAGAGGATCCTTGTAAACTTTACCACTAAGCAAATTGGGGTGTGCACACTTAATGGGGGCAAAGGGCAAAGCTTATCACAGGGAGAACGGTCCAGCTTATCAGAAAAATGGGGCTCAAGTCCCATAAAAACTAAGAAATAAAGTCTATCAAAAAAGTTCCAATTTGTCTATAATTCTACACAATTAAGGAAAAAATAGGTTATAGCTGTATAGGTAAGCATTGGGTCTTACATGCCAAAATAGTTTGATTATTTTAGTTCACTAGATTATATGAAACTATAAACTCAACCTTTCCTAAAAATAAAGAGAAGAATCATACTAAGGAGCAATTTGATCCAACACTTAAGAGGTTTTAATATCGCAAGTTTTTTGGTCGACGATTACGCAAATTATATCTAAGGTTTCTATAAATCTCTGTTCTAAGATTGTAAATAGGAGAAAAAGCTGGCACACTTTTATCAGCAAGGTCACACTAGAAATTTTAGGAGGACAAGTAAAAAATGACTTCCTTTAGCAAGAGGGATCCTTTCAGGTCGTCAGAATGAATTGTTTGCAAGCTTCAAAGAAGCCTTGGTTCTTATTACTGGAGTCCACCTTTTCAATAAATGACTTTTTTCAATTATTTTCACTTTTCATTACGAGTCTTAGCAGTTGTTACTCACCTCATTAAGCTCACTAAGATGCTGTGCATTTCATTTCCGTGTTATAATTTGTAGCAAATTGTTTGACATTAAACCCAGCTCTTTGAATCTTATGATTTCTGAAGGTTTCTGCTGCCCTTCCCTCATCGTAACCAGTTACCTTTTTGAAGATTGAACAAATGAATGGAATTAATAGAATCTGTAATTTAACTAGTCTTGATTATCTGGATTTTGTTCTGATAGGTTGTCCAGGCCATGGTGCCTTCCAAGTAAAGGATGCATTACCAGATGTCTTCCGGAAACACATCCGCCAGCTTGTAAAATGTTCCTCCAGCTCCAACCTTCACTTTCATTGCTTAGCGATCAGTTGACTAATTGAACACTTTCTTCTCAGAAGATTTTCCTAATTCGCAGCCGCAACGTTCCTCTGCTAATTTATATCAAGGAATGTTTTCCTTATGTGGCGCGCGTACATTCCACGTATTTGTAGCTTTTTTCATTTTTGCCCCTGAGCTATTGCCCAGTCAGGTTCCTTGATTTGACTCCTTTAATCTTTTCTCATCAGTCAATCACTTCCAATCCTCTCATTCCTTTAATCATCTCCTTTGAACTCAGTCCAAGTTTTGGGGGTACTCAGGTACCTAAGACGCAATGCAGTAGTCTGGGTGTGGTCTCGCCACAATCACATGCGGCTAAGAAATGGGAAAAGAGCAAAAGAATCTTGAATGCATCTTAAACTTGTTCTGATTTCCATTTCAAAATAGCTTTTTCCACTCTCTGTTAGCTTGCCTCTCTCTTTTCCTTCTCTCAGGCTTTACTCATTCTCTGTAATGCATTAGAAGACAGGATCTTTCTGTCACCGCATGTCACGTCATAGACAGATCCCCACCTTACAAATTTGGTGGCATCCCGGAGCTCAAGAAGAGTCATGTTTCTGTGAAGTCATCACACAACTCTATGTACCACTAGCGTATGCAGGCTCTGAAATATCTGATCAATTGTATTTTACTTTATTTTTTTACTTTTTCTACCTTCCCATCAGCCTACAGAAGAACCTTGAAAGATACATGTGGTGGGCTGATCACCAATGGTCTGGCAAATATCAAAATGCTGTTGAACATTATCGTTACATCATGGCGTTTTCTGAGCTGCATTAGTAGACGTCCAAATACAACGTTAGTCCCAGATTTAAGTAAATCACGAGTCTTCCAGCGGAGCAAAGCAGCTACGGGCATGGCTGTGACTGGGAAGAGGGGGAAGCTGGACATCTCCGTGTCCCCTTTAATCCCACATCACGGTGGGCCTGAGGTCACACGTAAGGTTAAGGAATATATATATATATATGTAATTCCAGCAAAAGACAAAGTTTCATATGATTTTTATTTAGGTGGAAGCCTGAGAACCTGATCACTCATTAAAGCTGAAAATTGGCTTTGCAGCTATGTACAGAAACAGACCCCTCAGCTGTACATTGTGAAATTCTATTAAATTCGTCGCACTTTTCCAGCTAAGGAATATTGTAGCTTTAGACCCTTCATTTGCTGAGGGACTAAGTTTTTCATTTTCACAGCTCAACCTCTTTCCCGGTAATAAATTGCCCTGAGTTGGAGTCCTAAGACTGTCAATTTGCACTTTCTCTTTGTATCTGTTCTTGTCTCCTCTTACGAATGTGTAGAACCATGACAGGAGATTAATATTGAAAGAGAATGTTCCTCTGTTACATTTTACTTGCTTTTTTTTTTTCTTTTTTTCTCCGAGACTTATTTTCGTTTGACAAAAGCCTCCAGGTTAATTTAAGAAAGGATTCTTTTCTGAGCTTACCTGAGCTTCCTGCTCATGGGTGACCTGGTCTCCTACCAATTGATATTTGTCACTGGGTGATTCTGAATGTTGATCTTGCCTCTTTTACTTAAGAGAGAACAGTGTGCCTTCAGGTCAATATCCCTTCTAACCACAACAAAATGTAAGCCTCATTCTCAGACAGAAAGCAATGCATTTGTTCAAAGCTGAAGAAAACATAAAAGGGGACGAGGCTGGGGATGGAGACGGTTTTTGGGCGTTCACAGGTAAGCTGATACTTTGAGATTCTCGGAGATTAGTGATCTATCAAACAGCAGAACATCTTTGGCAAGAAGAAACGTAAGGGATTAATGGTGGGCTTGGGGAGGGGAGAGCTAACTGCGAGTGTGGGGGACAGATGTGTACAGAGGGTGTAAAATTCATTCTTCTCAGAGCTGGGAAAAGTTTAAACATTCTGAGGATTGAGCCAGCTAAATTTTATTTAAGCCTTCCAAATCAGAAGATGACAACAAGCACGGACAAGTTTAATTATAGTAGATGAAAGGTTAAAAAGCACACACATTTACACCCGAGTGTGCACACACAAATGCACAAACACAGCAGCTCTGTTTTTTGTTTTTGTTCTTCTGGTGAATGCATGTTACTGCTAATTGCCTAAGGGTAAAGATTTGTTGGAGCAATTCACCGGCATATGCTATAAACAATTTGAAAATAATCAAAAAAGAAGTTAACTTTGACACTAAACTGACACCTTGAATAAAAGAAAATAGGACCATTAAAACAGCATTTGAAAGTACATTTGGATTCTGGCTGATTCTAAATATTATGTGTGTGTGTGTGTGTGTGTGCGCGCGCGCGCGCCAGCACGCGCGCGTGCAGGTGCACTCGTGCATGTGTGTGAGTGTATGTGTGCACATGTGTGGGTGTGGATTGAAAAATTTAGTCATGAGGTAGAATAAAGAAGCTTCAGCAAAATACATTTGAGGTTAATACAACAAAATAGTTTTAGGACTAATATAGAGATGGCCACCAAAATGTAAGCTGCAAAGCTGAAATACAGTAGTCTTTTTTCTGTTCTCTCTTATAATAATACATCAGACTTCCTGATTTATTTTTTGTCATTCCCCACATTTCTCTGCATTGGCTGGACTTAGTTTGGCAGCTCAGCTGAGGTCACTCACTTGGCTGCATTCAGCTGGGAGCACACTGAGGCTGAGAAGTCCAACACGACCTCACTGGAAGTCTGGGACCTCTTCAACTCTAAGTGGCCTCTCCAGCAGGGGAACTATCCCTTCACATAGTGTCGCAGAGCTCACAGAGGTTAAAAGCAGGGAGAGACTGGATCTGGCACATTGTCACTCCCTCCTCATTCTATTGGTGAAAGCAAGTCTCAAGGCCAGCTGAGATTCCAGCGGATAGGAGGAGTGGTGAGCAGGTACAGGCACCTTTGGAGTTGGTGGCGGTCATTTTACCTGGGTCTTATAAGCATATCAAGTTAAAAGAGAGGGGTCACAAATCTGAACTCCGCTCCAGGTTTCCAAATTCATAGTATCTTCATGGGTGAGACAGAGTTGTAGTTTCAAGTCAACTCATGAGCAATCACAAAATTCATTTCAGGTTTGAGCTGAGAAGTGAAACTAGGTGTCTTCATAGTTTAGCATTTCCATGCAACTGAAACGCTCCCTGAAGCGGGGGGTCAGTGGAGTGGAAGGGGGGTAGTCATGGAATTGCTTCCACGTTGACAATTTTGCCTTGTGCCTGTCTTCCTATTAACAAGTAAGAGATTCAAATAATTTTAATTCTTTTTTTCATTATTAATTTAATAAGACTACTTCGTTTTAAAATGAAGTTGCGAGGCCTTTGGTTTGACTGTATCATGTTCAATATTAATTTTATAATGCTTTCGGGAAATTTATCTTCCATCCAGTCAATGTGTATTTATTGTCCACCATGTCCACTATAATGTATTTTTTTAATGTTACAAATGTTCTATCAAGAAGTTGAGTCATTGCATAGGTGTTTTTGATATCAACCCTTATAGGAATCATAATCCATGAATTAAAAAGAATATGTAATAATCAATGTTAATTTAATGTATTCCAGAGTTTTGAAAAAAATGTGTGTTGTGGGAAATGAGCGTCAGAAATACAATAATTATTTTTATTTTACTTATTAACTTTAAGAAAAAATAATACAACTATAATAAAACGATGTTTTCTAAAGCCATTTTTATAAAGTTTTAAAAATTTTATTACAGTTCTGAATAGTTTCCTCTAACAAGCAAATATACCTCGACATTTTACAAAGGGAATTATTTCATCTTTATCAAGGGTCAGCAAACGAAAGCCCAGGTCAGGTCTGTCCCGCCACACCCATTCATTTAGGTATTGTTTATGATACTTTCATGTAACTAGAGCAAACCAGCTGTGACAGAAACCAAGGCTGTAGGCCTGCAGAGTCGACCTCTTACAGAAAAGGTTTGCCAACCCTTGATCTGTAATATATGACAATTTTAAACTTTTTGTAGTGTAGTAAAGATAAAGAGGACCTTGACTCTGAAAGAAAGTCGTGCTATGAATGATTCTTCATTGTATTGCAGTTTACTATTCTATTCTACTCTGTTCTATTTTATAACACAAGGTTTTCAAAAAGAAGTGTTAGCATTAGAACGCTCTCCATCCCACTCCAAATCAATTTTACCTGGAATCTCTGAATATGAACTAAAGATGGAGGTGGAGATGCAATGGAAGTTTTGTTTAGGTGAGGATGGAGGCCTTGGAACTCTGGCTGTTGCATCGTTTTGTAAGCCCTGCTCACTCCAGTGAAGCCCATGAAGCTTCCTGAAGAAACTCCTGGACTCCAAGATCACTTCTGGGCTAAGTGAATAAAATTAATGAATGTCAGAGCTAAAAGAAATTATGGCAATTGTTTTTTCTTTGCAGATAAAAAAATTAAAAGGCAGAGAATTTATATGCTTTAGGCCAAAGCCTACGGCAGCTATTGACAGAACTAAGAGCCAAGACCAGAACCGAGTGATTTCTTTTGCTATCTGCACTGCCTCTGTCCTTTCCTGCAGACGATGATGCAGGGGCTAGTCTCACTTGGTGGGATAGTAATCCCCAAACCAGCAATGTCTCCTTATAACACACTCCAACAGGTCTCAACGATTTCTAAGCAGTGACCGAGGAAGAAAGAGTGAAGAGGATTCAGATGAGAAGAGATGGATACATTTCAAAATAAAAGAAATTAAAGATGGGGCACTGAAAGTGAATTTTGATGAAAAATTTTAAAGTGAACTGATGATACTGTCAAGTATTTCTGTCCTACAAATGATGTTTTAAGATTTTATATATCCAGGGCTATATTAGACCATATACATTCATATTTATGTATTTTTTCTTATTTCAGATTGATGGAGGTAGAATAGAGCAGTAATCATAACTCTTAGACACACACACACACACACACACACACACACACACACACAGAGAGAGAGAGAGAGAGAGAGAGAGAAAGCACTTATGGAATGAACTACAGGCTATAAAATTAATTTAGAAGAGGAAGTGGAGAATCATTTACTTACCTTAAATTATAAAGAGACTTAGATGGACAGAATTGAATTACTGAAGCAGGAATTTGTCAGGGCACTGAGGTTAACAGCTTGGGCCATATGACAAAAGTGATGAAATCTCAAATGAGGACAAGTGGCCATGAGCATCTAGTTAATAACCTTTCCAATTTATAGGAGGGGTTATAAAATCTATTTTGGCCTGGGATTTCCTCAGTCTCGCAAAGTAGATTTCTGTTTATTACACTTCTAATATTATTACTACTCATTGATAAAAACTAGAAGCAAATTAGGCCATTAGCCATTACTACCTGTTATATCTTTTAAGAGGATGATGTTTTTCAAGTACCACCAAAGATCTAATAGTAATTACTGAACCGTTGATGCTCGTGTCCCCTTATTAATGGTACTATTAATATAGATGAAAGTTTGAATGAAAACTTTAGGAAACTTTAGTTGTAGGCACCCAGTCAAAATGGAATTAGCATGCTTAGAAGAGTCAAAGAAAAAATTTACTTAAACTCACATATATCTTTGTTTCTTGAGGTACTCATATTTTCATTCTATATGGATCGGCCCTTTACAAAAGACCATTGATATTAGAAGTAAAAAAGAGTCAAAATATTTATAGATAGATAATGATTCATTTCTGTTTCTAGAGAACATACATATGTGGGCAATTCAAACATACTGGAACAAGGGGTATTAATAGTATGTAGAAAAGAAAACACATTAAACCTGGATCTGAGTTCTGGCTTTGCTGTTATTTGCTTTGTGACCTTGGGTCTAAGTGTTGAATCTGCCTTGGTCTGCTTTTACTTGTTTATGCAATATAAGGGTTTAAATAATAATCTGAAAAGATCTGTCTCTCCTAATGATTATTTGATAAAACATTCTATGATAGCTTCTACTTTGTCTGGGTAGCCCAAAAACATCTTTAATTTTTTTTAATTGTAAAGCTTCACTATTTTTATTATTTTTTACTAACCTTAAAATCTGATTTTAGGTTGGAAAAGACCTTGGATTATCTTGCTCAGTGGTTCTCAAATGTATGCAAGTATGAGAAAAAACTGGATCACTTGTTAAAATAGTGATTCCTGTATCCCACCTAGAGAGTTTCAGGTTCAATAGGTCCAGAATAAGCTCTCAAATTTGCATTTCTAGTAAGTTCCCAGGTGATGCTGACACACTGGACCAGGGACCACAATTTCAGAACTACTAGTCTCCTTCAAATTCTTGGTTTACCAAATCTGAAAACAGGCCTTGCAAAGTTAATTGAATTACTCATGCTTACTCATCAAGTTGGTGGCTTAACCAAGACCAGAAAAGCCCGAATCTCTCAGATGCTGAGGTCAGAGCCTTTTCCTGCACACCAAAATTCCCCACTTTGAATTTGGGTTATGTGATACATACTGAAAAGTCCAAATGAATTTATTCCAGTCCACACTGCCACTCAGATTAGGATAAAAGAAAAGCAAGTCTTTACACTTCCATGGAGAGACTTTTTTTTTTCAGTACAAATACTCAGTAATTTCTTTTTCCAAATTCGTGGCCTACACCTGGGCCATGTTTGCATAATAAAAAAGTAGGCTGAAATGGGGCACAGAAGCAGGATTTATTGTGAGTGAAAGGCTTCTGCCACAACAGACTAACTAAATGAAAACAACCTAGCTTGTTTCTACTAATACATATTTTTAATATTTTCATGCTTGAGTTTTAGTTTTTTATTAATAACAAAAACTGACCAGGTTTTGTTTTCATGAAAGATTGTGGTAGATTTGGAATTTCATGTATTAAAAAAAAATCTCCTAGATCCTGATTTTGCAGAGATGAAATTTTATTTTTGAGTTCCCAGAAATAAGCACAAACAATATGTTTTTGGACACAACTTAGACCTCAAAAAAAAAAAAAAAAAGGTGACCCTCAAGGCCCTGGACTCTGGGCTTTCAGAGTGTTTCCATCATTCTTTGGAATCATCCGTGGCCTTCTCTTTTCTTCCCAGTTTGTCCAGCTACTCATCCTGCAGGTCTGAGCTTAGATGCTACTTGCTGACTTCCTGAGTCTGAGTAAGGGACTTGCAGTGGCACCCTCTAAGATGGCTCTCAATCATCCCTGCATTCTCATATTCTGGCCCTTGTGGAGTCTCTGCCCTCAGGTGTGAGTTGGATCTAGTGATCTGCTTCTAATGAATCTAATATGACAAACGTGATGGGATGACATTTCTAATATTAGGTTACACAAAGACTCTGATGTCTGTTTTGCTTGCCCTCTCTTGTTTCCATGTCCTGAGCTGCCCTGTGGAAAAGCCTATCTAGCAAGAGATAAACGGGCTCTAGCCAATAGCCAGGAAGGACCTGAGGCCTTCAGTTCTACAACTCCTGAGGCACTGAATGCTATAACGTTTGGGTGTTGGAAGATGAGCCTGTGGACAAGACTGTAGCCCAGCAACTTGTGAGTGACTTTGAGGCAGAGACCCAAGTAAGCTGTGCCCAGATTCCTGAGACCCACAGACACTGTGAGATCATATATATACGTTGTTTTACGCTGTAAATTTTGAGG
>NW_011888823.1:1442318-1453909 GCF_000151845.1 Pteropus vampyrus
TTTTTTTTTCAGTACAAATACTCAGTAATTTCTTTTTCCAAATTCGTGGCCTACACCTGGGCCATGTTTGCATAATAAAAAAGTAGGCTGAAATGGGGCACAGAAGCAGGATTTATTGTGAGTGAAAGGCTTCTGCCACAACAGACTAACTAAATGAAAACAACCTAGCTTGTTTCTACTAATACATATTTTTAATATTTTCATGCTTGAGTTTTAGTTTTTTATTAATAACAAAAACTGACCAGGTTTTGTTTTCATGAAAGATTGTGGTAGATTTGGAATTTCATGTATTAAAAAAAAATCTCCTAGATCCTGATTTTGCAGAGATGAAATTTTATTTTTGAGTTCCCAGAAATAAGCACAAACAATATGTTTTTGGACACAACTTAGACCTCAAAAAAAAAAAAAAAAAGGTGACCCTCAAGGCCCTGGACTCTGGGCTTTCAGAGTGTTTCCATCATTCTTTGGAATCATCCGTGGCCTTCTCTTTTCTTCCCAGTTTGTCCAGCTACTCATCCTGCAGGTCTGAGCTTAGATGCTACTTGCTGACTTCCTGAGTCTGAGTAAGGGACTTGCAGTGGCACCCTCTAAGATGGCTCTCAATCATCCCTGCATTCTCATATTCTGGCCCTTGTGGAGTCTCTGCCCTCAGGTGTGAGTTGGATCTAGTGATCTGCTTCTAATGAATCTAATATGACAAACGTGATGGGATGACATTTCTAATATTAGGTTACACAAAGACTCTGATGTCTGTTTTGCTTGCCCTCTCTTGTTTCCATGTCCTGAGCTGCCCTGTGGAAAAGCCTATCTAGCAAGAGATAAACGGGCTCTAGCCAATAGCCAGGAAGGACCTGAGGCCTTCAGTTCTACAACTCCTGAGGCACTGAATGCTATAACGTTTGGGTGTTGGAAGATGAGCCTGTGGACAAGACTGTAGCCCAGCAACTTGTGAGTGACTTTGAGGCAGAGACCCAAGTAAGCTGTGCCCAGATTCCTGAGACCCACAGACACTGTGAGATCATATATATACGTTGTTTTACGCTGTAAATTTTGAGGATAATTCGGTACACAGAGGTAGTAAACTAGTACAGGGCCCTATACCTTTATTGAATCTCCCTGTAGGTCAATGAATCACAGATGTTAAATGGTGAGCTCTTAAAAATAGATTTCTAAGCCCAAATTTCAGATACTCTGATTCAATACATTTGGTATAAGGCCCAGAAATCCATGTTTTTAAACAAGATTTCTAAGTAATTCTAAGTGTTAGAGACTCAGGACTACACTTTTGAAAACACTCTTTTCCAAATATGGAAGCCACAAGCAACCATATATTTCTTATTCATGGCTATATACCCTCATCAGAAGCATGGTAGATTCAAAAGGAATATAATTGAATTACAGAATTAATAAATGCACACTGGTGTGCAATATAGAGAAAATTTGGATGGCTTTATAAAAATTTAGTCGTATACATAATATGAATAAGCAAATTAATTTCTATGTTCTCAGAACCCTTATGTAGTTATCATAACTTTTCTTAACTGTAACTGTCTATGCATTTATATATGCAAATTTCCCTTCTCCTTAAGAACAAGAACTATGTCTTATCCTTTTTATGAATCCACCATGACCCCATGACACTCAGCAATATGTCTTAGCATATAGCTGATTCTCAACTATATCTGCTTATTGCTCTTTCTTTTATGTATTATAAAATCATCCTGTAACATCAGATATATTTAAAAATCAGGTAACTTATAACAAACTCATCAACATGACAGTCTACCTAGCATGGTAGAAGGAATATCAATTTTCAAATTCTACATGCCTAGCTTTAAATCCCAGTTTCTATATCTAATAACTGTGGGTGCTTTGGCAAATTATTTAAATTCCTGGAGTCTTTGTTTTCTTCTCTTTAAATGGTGGCCTGCATTCTTTTGAGGTAAGAGAAAACTAATATGTAAGAAGTCTTATCCCTGGTGGGTGCTGGAGCCCACACCATCTTAACTTATTTTTAATACACTCCTTTCTTTTTGCTTATGCTATAGGTTGAATTGCGTAGCCCTCCCCTCCTCTGTGCCCCACCCCCCAATTCACTAGCTGAAGCCCTAATCCCCAGTACCTCAGACAGCGACTGTATTTAGAGATAGGGCCTCTAAAGAGATCATTTAAGATGAGGCTGTTGGGGTAGCCTTAATCTAGCCTAACTAGTATTTTATAAGAAGTGAAAATTTGGACACAGACACCAGGGATGCATGTACACAGAAGAAAGACCGTGTGATAATACAGCAAGAAGGTGACCATCTGAAACCAAGGAGAGAGGCCTCAGGAGAAACCAAATCTGCTGATTCCTTGATCTTGGACATCTAACCTCCAACACTGTGAGAAAATACATTTATGTTGTCTAAACCCATGTCTCCATCTACGTTATTTTGTTATGACAACCCTAGTGAATGAATACTTTTAATGTCATAATCTGTTTCCATGTTGCCATATATTCGTAGTCATGATTTTGAATAACTACATAATATTCCCTTGAGTTGCCATAGTTCATACAACAATCTCATTGGATAATTAATATTTTTGTTACTTAGTAGAAAGTTCTGTCGAGTCTGGCCTGGTTTCTAAACTGGCCCTCGCCTGCCTCTTCATGTGACAGTAATGATGTTCAAACCAACAAGCTTATTGTTCTCTTTGTTCTGAGCACCAACCTCAACCTGAAGCAAGAGACAGTATTTCAGCTGCTCTAACGCCGAAGCCTTAGGCACAAAGCTAAATTGACCTTGGCAGTGGTCTGCTCCTGCTCCTAGGCCAACTTAAGGGACTGGGCTCTGCCTTAGTGCTCCTGGGTTCTCTTGTCCTTATTACTGGGCTCCTGTCTCGGTCCCTGACCCTGACACTTTGCCAGCTGATGGTCAGTTAGATAAAAGGTCAAAGAGACAAGACTGTCAACTGCCCAGACGATTTTAGTTCAATTTCTACTAATCTTTTTTTCCTAAACCAAGAATCAGGGAGATATTCAGTTACACTTGGGGAATAAAATCACGCAGTCATGCTCAGAAGGAGACTGGAGAAGAAAATGACTGTGCTTGTTTGTGTGTTGTGGGGGAGGGAGGGTGAAAGTGGTGATGAAGGTGGGTGGGAGAACCAGAGCTATGCCTTCTAACCCTCAAAGGGTTTCTCTGTTTTAGAGGTTGAAGTTCCAGTGGAAATCAAGACCAGAAAAGATTCCATTTCCTCAAAAAGTAGAAAAATCACAGACCTAGCTCGAGTTTCAACTGCAACCAGAGGGCTTTTGATTACAAATAAGGAAAAATATTCTGAAAAGAAGGGTGGTAAAACATCATAATATGTTCCTAGAGGGGGTTGTTGAATTACTGTAATGGTTAGGCTTTAAAATACAGAATGTCTCCTCTATTTAGGGTCATTTAAGTATAGTTGACTTGAGCCTGAAGTGGAGAAAATAATGGGAGGACTTATTAAGAGCATATTCACCCCTATAATTCTATGGTTTTCATGAATCAGCAGCCATTTCTCAGCGGGTTTACCAATTTTTAATAGTTGATATTATTTTAGGCTTACCAGTAGCTGATTCTTTAAACCTGCTTCAGGCTCCAAGTCTATGCATACCGAGATTTCTGGTAACAGCTGGAAAACCATAATTATAGTTCACAGGGTACGATGCTCATCTGGCACGATCTGTAAATAAAGCTTAAAAAACAAAGATCCTATTTATATAAACAGTTTCTGAATACGAGGAGATCAATTGCCAAGGAAATGGGGAACTGGTTGTTCTCAATTATTTCTTTTCCTATATCAGAGGGTAATGATTCACAACTTCTTACAAAAATAAAGAAAAAAATTAATATTTAAAGACTTAGATGTAATGAGTGATATTTATCTACAAACATTTTCCTTTTTTTGCTCTTTATGTAACTGGAAAAATTAGTTGACTCTACATTGTTGAAACATCACCAGAAAGAAAATGATCGCTCAAAAGCAATTTCCTACTGGCATCTATACCCTGCAGATTTGTCTTAAGGAACCTTCTGGATTAGCTGCCAAAGACTGTGAGATCTTTCTGTCTAAAAGTCTTTTAAAAATTGTTTAAAGTACTATAAACCAACACATATAAACCGATATGGGATCTAGATATAATTTTGTGTTCATAAATGAAAACCAATCCACCATACAAGTTGTATTTGAAATGGGCACAACTTATAATTTAGGGTATGAAACAGTTGAAATTTGCGTTTTAAATGCCACACTTTAAAAACCCCTCACTAGTTTCCATTTTATTTCAAGTATTTATTTGAGAATACATTTTGATGGAAAATATTTTAAACTGAACGAACTCTTAAGCAATTAATGATTATAATTCTAGTGGAAGTGACACGATATAAGCCCACAAATACGCCACAGGAGACATTCCAGTGACTGTTAGTATTTGCGGTGGCTGAAGAATGAGAGTATGCTTCTCACTCATTCCAGCACAAACAATTACAGTGGTCAGTCATGCTAAATTTTGTGTAGTGTATCACTGGTTTAAGAACAAAGACAAATATGTTTTCTCCTTTCCTTTGAGATATTTTTACTTTTGTTTGCCTTCGTCCATGTTTAAACTAATTATTTAAGTACTTAACACAATTTAAACAAAATAAATGAACCAGAAAAAATGTGATTTGCCTATATTTGTCACACATTAGGCTTACTGGGTATCAGTCACTGCCCGAATGTCCCGGGGCACAAGCAGATGTAAAATCTGATTTTAAAATCTCCCCAACTAAAAGGTTGGATATTTTAGCATATATGAGGTCTGATTGTTGTGTATCACTTCTTTTGCAGAGTAACTGACATTAGTCTGCAAGCAACCTGGAGTATATATTTATATCTATCTTTTTGTGCTTTAGACTCGCTGAGCTCTATTGCTTATTATTTCACTTACTTGACTCCACTCTCATATGTAACACTCCATACATCTTAGTTAGAAATTAAAACAAATAAACAAACCTAAGAATCAACCAAAATGTAAATTTTTTTCTTCTTTTTTTTTTGAAGTTGAGACATAACATACATAGAATAAAATGTGAAATAGCTGTCATCTCAAGTGAAAATTTTGCATATAAATCCATATATGTATATAACTCTATAGCTGTATGTGTGTGCGTGTGTAATCACCATCCACATTAAAATATCTATCATGTTCAGCAATCCAGAAGGTCCCTTTAAATCCTTTTCAGATTAATATGTCTCTCTTTCTCTAGGGAGTAGCCACTATTCTGACTTTTATTGCCATCAATTAGTTCCATATGCTCTTGAAATTCCTATCAATGGAATTATATATGGTCTCTTTTGTGTCTGAGTTCATCTAAAAAATCGCTAATATTTTTTAATGCCAATCTCATGTTAGTGAAGGAGAATGACAAGGAGAGTAATTTCTTTATGTTGGTTTCAATAATACTGCTATTAAAGAAATCTGATACATGGTAAGCATTTAATTTTTTGAAAAGTTTTATTCTCAATAAACCACACCAGGGCTAACAAAGGGCCACAGAAATGTTAAAAGTTCAAAAACAATGCAGTTCTTTCATTGTTCTAAAATCAAGATTGTTTTTATCAGGGAAAGAAGAGAGAAGATTAGTCAGACTTGAGCATCTCTAAGTGTGTTAATTGTTTTTAGAGAAAAGATTTCGGGGCAGTTCTACATGCCCATGAAGTGATAAAGAAGAAAGAGGTGAATTAAAGTGGAAAAAAATTCAGTTTCAACCTAAGAAAATAGTGTGATTTCCTGAGAGAGCCTTATTATACACTCAGGTTTTCGTGTTAGTTCTCTCACCAGTTATGGCTTCAGTGACAAAATGACTTCATTTCTCTGAGTCTTGGTTTTTCTCATCTCTAAGAAAAAGATTAGGAGTTGCAAACTCAAATCACCGTGAGGGCCAGGCAAGTAATATCAATATGTGAAAAGGTCTGTAAATGAGTGTGGCCAACTGGACAGGATCAGCCAGATTGATCATAGCTTACCCAGTGGAGACACAGACCAGTATTGTCAAAACCTCCTAATTTTCAAAAACATCTAGAAATCTAGAATTGTTTATGCGAAGTCCCCTACTTTAATTTTTTTTTTTTTTTTTTTTTACAAAGTAAAGCAAAATCAGTCTTCTCAAATGAACTGATCACACCTTGCAAGTATATTCAGTACCGGGTCAAGATCTTTAATTTAGGTATTTGCTGTTCAACATGATTATCATTAGCTACAGGCAATTATTGAGTACTTGGAATGTGGCTAGTCCAAATTAAGAAATGCTATAAGTGTAAAACATATTTAATACAAAAAAAAGAACTTACTATCTTATAAATAATTTTTATACTCATTTTAAGTTGAAATAATATTTTTGATATATTGGGTTTAATACCTGCAAGGTATACAATACTACATGTCCCTCTTCCTCTTCAACAAGAAAAAGGAAAGAAATATAGGATAAAATTATTGATCAAATAATTTTTGAATACACGAAATTAAATGACAGTAGGAATACTTCCAACTTAGTATACACAGTAATCCTCCAAGGAGTGACCTAAAATTCTAAGTCTCCTATACTTACTTGACTATAAACAGAATTGTTTTGCTTTATACAGATTCTCAGAGCAAAATGTTCTAAAAAACACACTAAATAGTGAGAACTATAACCTCCTTCTGCCGTTTAGTCTTAAGAAACCAAGCATATGTCTCTGAAGAAACTGCAATAGCTCTAGAGGAAAAAAATAAAAAATGTAAACATTTTGGGATCTCATAATGAAATAGTCAGGACCCCTTACACTTGGAAATTTGATGTTCTCAGGGTTTGGACTCTGCTTTTCAGTGCCCCAACAGCCAATTGAAGGAAACCTCCAACATGAAAAGCAGAAAACAAGACAGACAAAAGGACCTCAGAAGACTCATAGTCAGTGCAAGGATCAAAAGGAAACTTCTGATGGCAAGCAACCTCAACCATCTACCATTTTCAGAGCATTACGAGAAGATACTCATCAATAAAACAATAAAAGATTCTATCACAAATGAACACTTAAAGAAGAAAGATCTCTTAGAAATAAAAAAAAAATTATCTCAGACGATAAAAAAAATCAGTGGAAGATTTGGAAAACAAAAGTAAATCTCAGAGAAAGTAAAGGACAGCACTCTAAATGAAAGATAAAAAGGAGAGAAAAGATAAGAAAATTAGAATTTTTATTTAGAGGATCCAATATCCAAATAAGGATAACTTTATCACAAATAAACTCAGAGCAAGGAGAGAAATTATTTTTAAAATAAAACAAGAAAATTCTCAAAAAGTGAAAATAACAAGTCTTGGGATTGAAAGAGCCACTGAGAGGCCAGTCTAACAAATGGAAAAAATAAAAATAAAAATAAAAAATCTGTAACAAAGTACATCAATGTGTGCTTTTAGAACAATGAAGATAAGAATCATAAGACTTCTAGGTAAAGGTGTGAGCAAGGAAGATTGCACAGAAAAGATTGAGGATAAGAATAGCATTGACTGTTAGTAATAGTAACACTGGAAGCTAAAGCAGAATATCACCTTAATATTCTCAGTGAGAGTCAACCTAGAATTCTATAGCCAACCAAAACATGAAGAATGAATACCTAAAACAAATTCAGACTTTTAAGGCCTTAAAAACAAATACTTAAAAAAGCATTTTCTTAAATACTTTCAATTATTTTTTAGAAAGTGACTGAAGAATATGATCCAGCACATATATAAGTTGTGAATCAAAAAGAGGAACAAAATTAGCTGTAGCAACAGGACTGAACACAGAAATAATGGCAAGTGAAATGCTATATGGATTAGTGTGTAGAGTGTAAGTTTTGTTTTAAATACCAGAGCATATTGTTAAGTATTCTTAGAAAACATGATCTGTAGTGGTTATGTAATGATCTAATATATGTGTATATCATAATTTAGAAAAGTGTATTTTAAAAATATTCCGTACTCTTGTAAACTTGACTTATCATTTAAAATATTGTATTAAATGCCAAGTGATTGAACAAAATGCCCATGACTCTTATTTTTGTGGCACATATTTAATTCATGAGGTTTTCAATATTTCGTTTCTGAGACAGAATGATGGTGTGGCAAGAACCAGACAGATGGGATTCAAATTTTCTTTATAACACTTACTAGGCTTTCTGTAGGCAAGTTATGAAACTTCAGTAGTCATTTCCTCTTCTGTGATAATAGGAGATTAGTAATAGTTTCCCTATAGAGTTGTTGTAATGATTAAAAATTTTTAATAATTAGTTTTTAATAGCAATATCTCATACTAAATGCCATACTGGGCAAACAGTGCCTGGCATATAGCAGAAGCTCACCAGTGTTAGCTCACATACATTCTTTGTCTTCTTTAGGTTAGTGTTTTCCAATGCAAGTACTCCTAATTGCAAACTAAACTATTACCATTATTTTTTGAAGTTTGGAAAAAGGGGAAAGAAAGGACAAAGGAAAAGAGAGGTACATTTCTCATTATTACCAAGTGTGACAAAGAGAGACCAAACATCAGGTACCAAAAATTTACCCTACTAATCTCCAGACCAGCTTACTCATGGTCTGAATGTAACTACAAAGTTCACTTTCATCGAAAGTAGACATTATATCCTCTGGGACTTCACACTTAATAATTGCCTTTCCTCCCATATAGTCTATAAAGTCTTAAAATTACAGAGCACGTTTCACCATATTTGAGTTTGATTTTATAATCTGCACATCCATATTTGTAAGCAATGTAACATTTGGAACTGGATGAGATCCTGGAGCTCATTTAATTCAAGATCTCCTTTATAGAGATGAGGAAATGATGACTGCTAGAGGTCAAGTCACTTGACCAAGGTCAAAGGGATTAAATGTCAAAGCTAGGACAAGTCTAACGTGTTATTATTATTTCATACAGCATCTCGTTATATCAGTGTCTCATAGCCAACATTATCTGTTGATATTTAAATATAAATGCTCACTTTTTATAAACATACCCTAAACTCATACGTAAATTTTTTTGTATGTTCTTTATATTTCATGTTTTTCTACAAGCATTTGCAAACCCAACCAAGACATCTTGTTGAATATTTGAAAATTAGATAATCAGCTCTGGATATGAGAATGGGTGGCCTTGGGCCATCTGGTCTTGATTATAAATTAATCTTAAAAGGGTGAAGATAAATAGGATGCTTGATGAACAGAGATTAGAAGAAGGTCACCATTTTCTGGTGTTGAAAAAATAGCAGATACTCTTTCAATTGGCTGTATAGAAATTTTGTGCATGTTCATATTCTTTGTGTTTGAAAATATTATCTCCCATAAGAACCATTGAATATTAGCTATCAAAGAATCCAATTGTTTTATTTTTCAGATAAGAAAATTGAGGCTCACTGAAGTTAAGTAACTTTTTCATGATCATTTTGTTAGTTAATGGGAGGAAAGGCAATTATTAAATGATGAACACTTTTAAGTACATTTTGCTAAGTATTTTCATATATGTATCGTTTGTTTTTCATCATCCATAAGACAGGCATTATTTTCCACACTTAATCTTTGAACAAAACAAGTCTTCAGAAACATTCCAGTTGTTGAGTTTCAAAAACACATCTGATTCTGTGAAACTCTTTTTACCACTCTACATACTTGAGAAGTAAAGCTTAGATTCAAATTCATGTCCTTTGATTCCCAATGTTTTGACATTATTTGAAATGTGAGCATTGATTGCTTTAATACATTTTACTTTTCAAATGAATGTATTGATGGAATATATCTTTAAAGAGGCAAATTGAATATGGATACGTGGTGTATTATTACATCTGTACTATTGGTGGGGTAAGAACTGAGTTTGGTCTAATGCATTCCAAAGTTCTGGCCAAACAACAGAAAACTTCAGTATCATCAGATTTTATTTAAAAGTAAAAGTTTGAGATCCCCTTTTAAAATTTATCGATTAAAATATAATGTCTTTATAAATAGCCTCTGAACTGTGGGGCAAAATTGTCACATGTATTCTAGGTTATATTTACTCAATGGACTTCCTTTTAAAGGATATAATTTATCCTACTATATATTCAGATTCATGTAGTAAACATGTAGGCACGAGTGCTACACTAGCAATTATTTTTAAATGGACCACACATCTTTTTTTTCTAAAGTCATCTGCTTTGCCAACTTAAGTTCGGTCAACATAAAATAAGTTGGACTCTGTGACCTTTCAACGAACCATATGATTTAGTTACACATATTAGTTTCAAAAGGATTTGCTTTTCCAAAGTCATTCTCTACATGTAATACTATACAGGTAGGGGAATTTTAATGGACATTAAGCATTTGGAGAAATGCATTATACGTAATATTTAAAACAAAATACACTGATTTTCCATGAAATATTTTTTCAACCAGATAGACAGCAGTTTTGGATAGGAGAAAAGGATTTTGATCAACAATGATGACTGGAACACAGCATGCGTATGACTCAACTGAACCAAATCTCTCCTCTAATTCTATATACATAAGAATGCTCTAGACATTAAAAATTAGTGGTAGGAAGAATTGAGTTTTCCTATATAATCTGGAAAATCTTTAGTTAACTAACAAAATATTTTATTTTTAGAAAAATTATTTTTAGAAAAAGTTATTAATTTGGGAAAAAATAAAATACTTTTAGAAAAAATATACACATGCATGTCTCAAAGATTAAACTTGAGTGAAATAAAACATTATGTGGAAGGTCTTATGGTCACTTTGGGGAAACATCACTCACTTGCCAGTTTTTTGTGGGTGAACTCAACTCAAAATGAACCCTAATTATAAGTCCTCTATAAGTCTTCAGTAAACAGGTATCACTCATTTGGTCGAAGACATGGATAAATTAGGATATAAACAAAGAATTTAAGCCCTCTCCCATCATAATTAATTACATAGACAGTTTCCACACATATTCAGACAAGGAACAAAGGCAAATCTAAAATGTCTTCGTAAATTGAAGTAGAGGTTTCCCTTTCAGCTGTGGTTTACTTGCCATTGGCACATAATTTTCTAAAAAATCAATAAAAGGGAAGTTCGGGTTTAAATCTGCCTCGCCAAACAATGAAATGGTTCCCACTCCATGTGCCATTATCTATAGCCCGGGAAGTCAGGAGTGGAAGTCAGAGAGACAAAAAAGTATATTAAAATAAATAAGAAATTATAACATTTTCCGAGAACTTACTATGTAGCAAGAACATGGCTTCTAGAATGTCTTTTAGGGCTTAGAATTGCCATCTATAGGAAGGACAAAAAACTTTAGGGAGGTGGTTTCCAAGTTTTTGAGTACATTCAGCGTTTTTCTAAAAAAAAAAAAAAATTAAAGTCTTTGATGTGACTGTACTCATATTTTATTATTGGTAGAATCATGAAATAGCTTGCCAAAAGGCTACTTTGAATTCAGTAATGCTTTTAAATGAACTAATGTTGTATAATCACAGTAACATCTGAATAAATTTTTAAAGAATTCTATATATTTATGTATGGTACAATTTTATATATATGATATATATTTATCGTACATACATACATTTA
>NW_011888823.1:1454919-1457399 GCF_000151845.1 Pteropus vampyrus
ATTTCTCTCTTAGTCTCTCTTTAGTTAATTACTGTGGACTAAATGAACCAAATTGGTCAGGAGTGGTTGGAAAGTAGCAGCATAGATAAGGACCATTGCCTCCCTTATCTAGAAACTAGACCACCATTAATGCAACCCAAGACAGAATTAAGTTCTGTGGCAGACATATCACATCATCCACTAATTATGATCTTGTTAGTCTCCCCTTCTTTTACTCTGTACTTGGGCAGCCTATTTATCCCTCCTCCTCAAAACTTTTGTTCCCTAAAACCTTTGGATTTTCTATTACTAGGAAAAGAGATACATACTCTATTGTCATTTGGGAGTTCTTCTAAGAATGGAGAAGGTAATTTTTGTAGAATACAAGAGGAAGGAAGGATCTCAAGTCAATTTTTTTGAACTTGAAACCTAGATGATAGGATAAGAAGGAGAATTACAGACGGTTTGGTCATTCCTTCAGCTTACTACCTATTTGAATCAATATGCTTTGGATTCTGTCTAAATTAGAATTCTGGAAGAGATAATGTATTCAAATTTGAGTTTAGATTTTATTTCATCCACTCATGAGAAATGATGGTTGTATATCCTGAGAATCTAAATGATTCTCCTGGTCAGCTCTGATGATTTAGCACATTCACCCCACAGAACTCAAACAAATAAAATCTCTGTGCCTGAATGATTTGATCTGACATTGTGAGTAAGCAAAATGTCTTCAGAATTAATTGTACCCTTTCCAAGTCTCTTTATTTCAGCAGCGTGTAGGCATAAACACATTTTTATAATGGGGAAGCAGCTAAAGTAGTTTTGAATTGTGTATTCAAGATTTTTCTTGGCCACTTATATTTGAATATCTTCTATATTCATGCAAATTCTGTGAAGTGGAAACTAGACCTTTGGTGGTGAGCATGTTGTAGTCTACACAGATGTTGGATTATAATGTTGTACACCTGAAACTTATATGTTATAAGCCAATGGTACATCAATAAAAATATCCAACAAAATCATGAGAAAAAAGAGAAAATTCCATGAAACATTTGAAAAAGCACTTACTTTCAAGTACATTGAAATGTATCTCACTATTCTCACATTTGTGTCATCCATAGCACTGTTTTTATTGCCACCTGGGATTACTTAATACTCAAAAAAAGGAATGAAAGAAACATGATATTTAATTATTCCACTGCTGAAGAATGTTTGGATCAAGCAAGTACAAATGATTTATTCTTCCTCATCATGAGGAAACATGTTTCATGTGAAGGCTAATACCTAAAGGGAGGGAGAGAGGAAGAGAAAGAGAGAGAGAGAGAGAGAGAGAGAGAGAGAGAGAGAGAGAGAAATTTATTAACACTTGTAAAAACTCCAATAAAATCCTTCAATTTATGGCAGTTAAGCAAGTTTACATGCCGGAATCACTTGAGATTTCACATTTAAAGCAGATCATTTGATGTTTTATGAATTATCAGAGACACTTATAACATAGTACCATATTTAATGGAAGACCCAATTTCTATATTCATCTGAGATCTTATTTTACTCTGCTTTTGACAAGAGCGATTCCAGGGAAATACTTCTTGATAGTGTCACAGGAAGGAATAATAGAACAGGAAACTGTAAAGAAGTTCACCTGTCTTTCCTGGCAATAATGTGAAGAAATTGACATTTATGAGATTAAATAATCCAAACAAAAATAAGTAATTTAACATAAAATGAAAAGAAAAACAGGACATGGGTATAAAGGGTGATTTTGGAATAGAGTCATCATTTTCTTATTGACTTTTTTCTTTATGTTCAGCAACAAATTAAGAGAATATATGCTGATCCATGATTTGTCATCCTCGCATTAGGAATATTTTAATAAAAAGGCAAAGCATTTAGTTAAATTTCTGGGAAAAGATAAAGGCAAAGTCTATTTAGGAAACTGGTAATGTGCCTTTGCTTTAAGGAATCTGCTTCTTTAGAAGAATATGTCTCGACATGCAAATATTTGGATGAAAATCGGCATTGTTTTTGAGGTCTTTCAAAGACAAAATTTTCAAAGTCCATTATTTTTTTCTGTGACACTACAAAGAAGTGAGTATTTCTCTGGAATTACTCTTGTCAGAAGCAGTAAGTAAAATAAGATCTCAGATGAATATGAAAATCGGGTCTTCCTTAAAATGTGATACTGCGCTGTAAGCATCTGTTTCTTGTAGGTAAAACTTAAGCACTTGGATCAGTCATATTGGTGCCTAGTCATATTGTAAATTGAGACAGAAGAGAAAAGTCAGTACTGCCGATCCTTTTTTATTTAAAAAATTTAATATTTCATTTATCATAGGCTTTTGGCATTAATTTTAATTTTTAAAGATATTGCATTAAAATACTATTCATCTTGAATACTGAGATTTTAGTGTCCCCTTCAATTTTGTTCCTTAGTTGATTCACCCTAATATGTATACATACACACATTTTGGAAGTCATTATTTATACCCGAATTTACC
>NW_011888823.1:1457449-1488364 GCF_000151845.1 Pteropus vampyrus
TTTAGTGTCCCCTTCAATTTTGTTCCTTAGTTGATTCACCCTAATATGTATACATACACACATTTTGGAAGTCATTATTTATACCCGAATTTACCATTTTATTTTATAGTTGAGGCTCATTTCCCCTCCCACACCCATGTTCTTAGTGGACTTAAAGAACAGATAATTATAATATTCCTTTGTAAGCATTGTCCTCATATTGTAAGTTTAAACAGTCCTCTAAGCTTTGTTCTATGTTGTACTTGTTTTTTTAAAAAAATTATGTCGATTATTTTTCCTTTGCTTCATTCCCTTCTTGTAACTAGGGGGAGGGACAATTTGCCATGGTGTTCTCGAGGAGCAAGCTGTTCGCTGGGGACTTTGTTTGCTAAGTTAAGGGGGTGTGAGTGTGTGTGCATGTGCACATGTTGGAGTGGATCTCAGCAAACAAATGTTCTATGAATATTGTGTACGTGAATATCAGGATTTGGGAGTAAGACTAATCCTTGTTCTGTGAAATAAGATTCCTTGTTTTAAGATACTTAACAACAATATAAGTTTAAAAGTAAAAAAAAAAAAAGAAATCTTGATATGGTCTCATCACACTCTTTTGGATTTGAAGTGCATTGGATTCAGCAATTAAAAATTGGGGGAAAGATGAAAAGAGAAGGATTTTGACTTTACCCGAAGAATAGGAAACTGGACAGAAATTCTAAGTAATTATTTTACTGACAGACTTACTTACATATACCTAACTTTTCTCTGTCTTTTTCAGGCAGAATTCATTCTTTAATATTCCACCATCATCCCCATTAAGCATTATTTTAGTTGCAGCTGATTTTTCAGTAATTTACTCCAATGCTTTGGATTTCATTGTTCCTCTTCCAGGAATCTGATCTCCCCCCTTTACCCTTCAGAGTTTAATAAGAACCTTCTCTCTGTTGAATCCTTTAGGTGACTGATAGACACGTTAAACAACCACGGGCTCAGAGCTGACCCTAGAGGAACCGTGGCACCATTTGTTGTGTGTCCCCAGGTTGACACTGATCCATTGATAACCTTTCTCTGGGTCTGACTTTCCAGCTGGTTTTCTACTCACTTCATAACTGAGTAGTTCAGACCTTGTTTTTCCACTTAATTGATGTGTGTGTTGTGTGGGGCAGAATCAAAGACCCTGCTACAACTTAAGATTGATTATATCTCTGGCTTCCTTTGGTCGACCAGAACTCCCACAAGGATATCAGCCTGGTCAGACAAGATATATTCCTGTCATTGCCACTCTGGTTTTCTTATCAAAGTGTTTACCGGTTCATGTTGTGATGATTTCACCAGTATTTCTTTTCTATAAGAGTAAGATTCTGTTAAAATTACAATATAGAGCTCAGCTATAACCTAAATTCGAAATTCAGGATAGCTTTTTAACTTTTCTTTTAAGAAAGAAAAGAACTATTAGTAATTCTTTTAGTGTATTAAGGCCAAATCCACAGAGTTTAGGGAAGAAGATTTCTGGGAACAAAACAAAGAAATCAGGAATTTCAAAAGAGCTTTCTGGAGTATGTCTATGCCACTTCTCTCTTTGTTTCCTTCTACTCTTTTCCTGCACTTGACATACATTCTGACCGTCATTCATGTAAGAAATCACCCCATTTTGAGAGCTATAACTTCATCTTGTTCATTAATGTCTCTGCTTTAGGGTAAAAAGTACAGGTACATCAATGTCTACCTGCAGGTATAATAAAAATAGATGTATCACACAGAGATGGATCGTTTGTCTAGTTTATAGGGAATTCCTTTCCGTACCTAGGGAATTTAAGCATTCACTTGAAAGGAGCAGCCGTGGCAGTGAGGCTTCTGCTGTTCTTCGTTCACCACAAAGCAGTAATTTGATTAATTTACTACTTTGAAAGACTGACGCAACAGTGGTCTACATGACCTACTCATGTTGGGAACAGATGAAAATGCTATGCTGGCAAAAGGATTCCATCTTCTTAACAAGATGTGATACTGTTTAGGGTATTCTAAGGCATGCGAATGTGTTGAATATTCAAATTGAAAGGAAGGGAACATTTAAAAAAATGGAGTAGATGAGATGCATAATAATTATCATGTATTTGTCGAGATTCCTGATTGTGAAATATGAAACTTTCCCTTTGGAAGAGAAAATTTTACTTTTTCCTATTTTAAGGAGATAACTGTAGTCTAACTTTCTAGATGTTTATACGTATGTTCTTTTTGAATAAAACATGTCATGGAAACATAACAGAAAACACAGAATGCAAGTTAGATACACACTTTTCATGAATATTTTAGATGTGAGGTAACACCGCCACGCTGATGAATGCTCCATAACTGTTCTATGCCGAGGGTTCTGCTGGACCCTGGAGAGTAAAGAGGAAGAAGCCTTTGTCTCTGGCACTAAAGAGCTTCCAGTCTAATTCTGGGATTGGATCGACATTCAGATGAGGCATTCTGTCATCTATCATACTGCTGGCCATAACGTGGTGTGCTGGCTCCTTTCATCACCTTAAAATTGACTTCCTCTATACTCCTCCTTTTGTCCTCAGAGATAGACCCTTGCTTCCACTTGTTGTTAGTGAGCAAGTCTATTTTCCTTATTGGATTATAAATTCCCTCAAGGCATGGTGTTTTGATATGAACTCAATGAAGCATTATAAATATAAGAGAAAAGAAAACACTTAAAAAAAAAAAAAAAACAAGCAGATGTCTGTTTTTCACTTGTAATTTGTTTGATAGATAACCAGTGACTATGCTTCAGGTAACTATTTAGTTAAATGATCGCAATTCATGTCCATAGTGTGAGTTCTCATTTTCCATGATGCCTACTATTATCTTTATGATCTGAGATTAAAAAAAAAAAAAACACCTACAGCAATTGTTATAGACTATACTTGAGCCCCAAAGACTCTACGAGGTCACTGCAGCTATGATTCAGGTGTCAGGGACGGCAAATGAGGTAAGCAGAGTCACACAGAGTGCCTTACGTGGCTTGTCCTGACCAGTCATGTCTTCTGTTAGGTAACTTATACTCTTGCCACTGCTGTTCACACAGTCACCAGTGGGAGCCTGCCATGGATGCTGGGCTGGACACTGGTGGGAGTAATCAGGAAGCTCTCCAGGGAGGCGGTGGATTTTGAAGAAGAAGCCACCTCAAGAAGAAACAGAAAGGCATTCTAGGTGGTTTATTCTGGAGGCCAATAGGGTAAGTTTGATTGTTGTGTGTGTTTGACTTGACCTACCAAAAGTTTATGCATCTAGGGAGGTACCATGGTTGATCAAAATATTACTAGCTTAGCATCTAGTATCTTATCAGCAGCTTTATTCACTCGTGTGTCCTGCTCAGCTCCTAAGTGCAGTTGAGTTTTTGAATCTTAAGATCATCACCCTTTGGAAGTAGAATTCGCAAAAGATCAATTACATTGAAAGAGAATGGACAGGAACAATTTATAAGTACATGTAGTAGTGTTTAATCATAATGTAATGAGCAGTTAGTTGGTAACCTAAAGTTTTTTTCAAAATGTTTTATCTAAGTGAGACTTATTGGGTACTACATCATAAAACTGACTCCAAACTATTTCTAGGATGTATAATTTGTGTTCTATAAGTTGTATATTGAGTAAATATTATAACCTGAAGATACATCTCCTGTGAACTTAAAACCATAATGGTTTGAAACTGTTACATGAGATGACTTTTTATTATTGGGGTGGAGGTATAAGGAATAAATGAAAAAAAATCTAAGGGTTAGAAAGTTCTGGGGGTTACAACGAAAATAAGCTAATATTCAATTCAGCTATGCAGTATCTCGGTGATTCTGAACTTACTCTTATTAGTACTTGGGAGGTGAATGACTGAAAACGTAACAGTAGATGCCATTCTGAAAGAGGATTTAGAGCAATTAGCAAAACTTCACGTAACAGAGTAGCAGAGTCAATACCTGCTCTGAGGGCGGAGTTCATTCACAGTGCCACAGCGAGTGAGATTTTCTTACAGCCTCTGCGATTGCAAATCGGGGAATTGTATCTATTACTCCATGGTATTTTTATGCTTGTTTTTGTATGAAATATATTCTAAATTTGTTACCATTGAGAAAAAACGATGTTCTAAGAAGAAGTACCCCATTGATGCTATTGACCTCAGCACTCCACTTGCTCTCTGTGTGGATGGGGGTTAGGAAAGTGTATGAGTACCCTGGTTTGAGAAAATGATGAATTGGGCAGACCAAAACGTTCAGAGATGGGAGCTTCTGCACCGGTATAACTCAATTCTAATGAGGGTAGACCAAAGACGTGCCCAGAGGAAGGCTCCGTTTACATGGCTTCTTTGTCCCTGGCTTCCATCCTAGCCACAAAACACTCACAGGAGACACAGGATGCAGTCATTGGGACATTCGACACCTGTTCAGAAGAAAGAGGTTCGACATTCACTAAATGGATGAGAACGAATTCCAGTCGGTTTCAGGTACTAACAGGTTGTCTTTAAAATTTTTGCTCAGTACGGAACAGACACACAGCAGCCTCATATGCATTCAACTTCCGCTTTTAGTTGACTTTTTTTTGAAAAGCTGTTTTCAGTTTCTGCCTAAACCTTGCAAAGCGCTATGATTAACTATCCACACATCAGAGATGATGTGCTCTGACAGACATGAAGAAGAATTAAAGTGAAATGCATGCACTGTTTAAAATAAAATCATCTATGTCATGAATAAGAAAAACAAAACAGATGGAATCATGTCTTTGGTCATGCCTCTAAAGAGTTTCGAACTCTTCTAAACCACTTAATTTAATAAAGAAAAAAAAACTTTTGGTATTCCAAATGCAATAAAGGAAAAAAAACTAATTCTATAATGACATCGGAATTTGGTATCAATAGTCAATGTCAGGAACTCACTGATGAAATGGCGTTGAGGTTTATGGGGACTATATTGAGGATAAGTCATTGAGGCAAAATGACTATTGATTCAAATGTTACCAAACTGACAAAGCGGCTTTGTGTTAACACATCCCACGCTAAAAGAAGGATCTGGTAAGTGGAACTGCGGTTAAAAAAGGGAAAACCTCATACAAATCGGTTGAAGCACGCCTGCAATTTCTTTGTCACAAGCGTTGTTCCTCAAAAACATTCCAAGCAAACAGTTCTTCACAGACTATTCCTTTTTCCTAGAATGAAAGAAGGGGTACACTTTCTGTAATCACTTGCTTAGCTAGAGCCACAAGAAAAGTCAACAGTCTTGAGGTTGCTTTCTCAATGGAATGTTTCAAGTTGACATCGACAGGAAAGCCCAATCAGTCTTAGATTGGAAGCGCTGGAAACTTTTCCCCCAACTGATTGGTGGGGGGAGGAGGGAAGACAAGGAAAGGATTTACTCAGGACCAGGGGAGCCGAATAAACAAGTGCCATTGCAGTTTCCTGCGGGAAAGTGGAAAGATTAGTCTGGTTTATGTTGAGATGAGGATGGAGCTTAACGCAGGTTGTAGCTGATTAAACAAGAGTGAATCATTGTGCTGCCCCATCTAGATAATCTTTAGCCAGTATCTTTCATAATAACAGAAATCCCGAGCTTTCACTTAGCCCCTGACTGATCTAGTCAATGAAGAGGTGGAGCTCAAAGACAGGCCATCGCTGCTGTCACCTCACCTCCACAGTATTTTTCACGCACTTCTGACTTTTAAAGAATAACATATACGATAATATGACAAATCCTAATCATTAGCTTTTAAATCATGTGTTAGGAAGCTCATGATCATTTTCAGGGTCTTGGGAGAAAAGTCCCTCTTGCTAAATGTCCTTGGGGACCTTTGTCACTGGAAGTGGGCATTTTGCCAGAGACTGCAGTGAAGCGTTATAAAAATAGACAAGATAAATGGACTTTTAGTGCAGTATTGTGCCAGATTTTTAATTTTCAGGAAATTATTTTTTTAACCTAGCTGAGATTCAAGTCAATTTGTGAATTAGTTGAAAGGGTGGTTGAATATGTGGGTGGGTGGGGATGTGGGGAGGTATCTGACATTTAAGTCAGAAAACCCTGCCACCCAAAAAACAGATTTCTTTGGCAATCAAGATAACTTAACAACCATAAACACATTGTCAGAGGGAAAAATTACATTTTGCTCTAACACAGATCATGTACAGATGACTGGTTTTTTTTTCAAGTTCAAGCACAGAAAGACTGTTTGTATATCAACTTCTGACCCAGGCAGGCAGAACAATCTTAGAGGTCTGAGCAGAAACGGCTGAAGAGCTTTTGGATATTTCTTTGCTTAGGATGTAGCATAACAATCACATATCCAGGATTGCTGAGAATCAGAATGAAGTTGCTGCCACAGATAATATGCGATATTTTTACTTTTTTTATTATAACCCATGATAGAAGCAGCATAACTGCAGTTTAAAAAATGTATTTTCTTGGACGTGGTTCCATAGTGTAGAGGTTAGCACATCTGCTTTACACGAAGAAGGTCCTGATTTCATGCCCCAGTGGAGCCATGGTCCATGGTCTACGGCCATGCCACCCTAAACAAGCCCGACGTTTGATCTCAGAAGCTAAGCAGGGTCGGGCCTGGTTAGTACTTGGATAGGAGACCACCTAGAAGGACCAGGTGCTGTAGGCATAAATAATAATGATAAATTTAAAAAATATATTTTCTTTTGCTTAGTTTTGGAATATGACAGGGTTTGTTTCTCTGTTTCTGGGGATGTTTGTATCACTCCAAGGATGTTCTAAATTGACATCTCAAAATTTTATTATTATGGTTTTATCAATTTTTTAGGTAACTGATCTTTCAGATGATGAACATAAGATATATTTTGTGAAAGACAACTGAAAACTGTTAAGAACTATATGCAACCCAAGGTATTAATAATTCTTTACCATTATTATTATAAATGTTCTCAAAAACAAAAAAGCCCGTAGACTCTTTTTAAAATTTATCTGAGACCATAGTTCAAGTAAAGCAGGATCATTTGATCCTATTGTCTTTATTTAGTCAGAATAGAGGGGAGAAGACAGTTGCCCAATTCTCTAGCAATTGGCATTATTTATTGCATCAAATGCATTAATCAAGTGTATATTTATTGAGTACCTTTAATGTAATGGAAAATGTGTTAGATATTTCAGACAAAGCATCAAATAGTTCTGCTTCCCCAAAAGCCTGTAAGCTGGTTTTATAGAAAAGACCCGCATGTGCTCACACATACAAAAACACACGTTAAACATTAAACAATACTACAAGGCAGTAGTGCAAATAGCAGAAGAGTAAAAGTAAGCAATGATGTATTCTGAACACCTATTTTCATTATAAATTTGAGGGAAAAAATCACAGAAAGGTGATATGTGTTTGTGTGTGTCTTCTTGGCATCTCTTCACATAGCTTCAAGGTATATTCCTGAAGGCTCCCTGAAAGGGGACAGATGTTAATTGAACTCATGGTGCATGTTAGGCACATAGCGTGTATTACTTCATACAACTGTCAGAATAATAACTGAAGTAGGTGTTATAATGAATTCCACTTTGTAGATTTGGAAATTGTGCCTCAAATACTAAACAAGTTATCTAAGCTATACTAGTCAGAAAATGGCAGCACCAAACTTTGAGTTCATATTTTTTAAAACTGAGATATGATTGACATATACCATTATTTAGTTTTAGGTATATGACATAATTCATACATATTGTGAAATGATCATCACAATAAGTCTAGTTAACATCTATCACCATACATAGTTACAATTTTTTTTTTCTTGTGATGGGAACTTTTAAGATCAATGCTCCTAGCATCTTTCAAACCTACAATATATAGTATTGTTAATTATAGCCACTATGCTGTAGATTACATCCCCGAGACACATTTATTTTATAACTGGAAGTCTGTACCTTTTGACCTCCTTCTACCATTTTGCCAAGACCCCGCTCTCGAGTCTATATTATTATGATTCAAAATCCTGTTATCTTTTCCCTGTACCAGTTATTTTCCAAAATGAGATTTCAGACCTAAATTAGAACTGCTAGTTGGGGTGGGCTCGGTTCTGGGGGGAGTGGGGAATACCTGGTAAAGGCAGATTACTAAGTCCTCAAACCTGCTGAAACTAAATGCAGCAGAATTGAGAACCATTGCTCTGTACTCTGCGTCAACTGTTTCTGCGACTTAGATGTTTTATGCTTCAAGTAAACACAGTCGTCTGAGATGAAAGAAATAGAAAAAAAATCCAAATTTATTGCTCCTCGAGCTAAGGTCACTTGAGCTGAATTCTCTTCCATTTTCACTACAATTTTGTAAAGAGTCCACAAATCATTGAGCAAGTAAAAATTCTACTTTTTCCCTGAGGAAAAAAAGAGAGCACTGCCCTCTCAGTAGTTGGCACCTGAGGGATGCTGCATCCCTGAAAGATAAATTTCCAGGTAGTTAACTGGAACCTAATGTGTATCTCATTGCCAGTCTGGAGACTTCTTTCTCACATGCCTTTCATCCAGGACCATAAAGCTCAAAATAAATTTAGCCAGACTTTAGAATGAAAAAAATTTCTTTATTAGATTTTGGGATGAAAGGAAAGCTAATTGTTACAAAAAGATTTTCATCTATTTTATAGGAATCTATAGGGATATAACAAAGAATTGGAAACTAATTCATAGATTCAGAGAATCCTAACATTGAATGAAAATGCAATTATTTCTACTTGGGAAAAAGTATTCACGAAACATTTGTGTTCATTTATTCTTTCTCTGAGCAGAACAGGATTAAAATCAAGCTCTTTCTTTTCTGGGAAATCGATTTTCTGAAACTTAAATATAGAATTTTACCTTACCTAACTCTGTTAAAATGTCAATTTGATAAATTAATTTAGTAATAATAGTAGGTACTATTTATGAAGCAGTAGCCAAGGGGTTAGGCACCGAACTAATTACTTTATTGTCCTATTTCATTGAGAATTTGATTAGCTTATGCTGTCACTCAATATTGATTCCCTGTACTTACCTCTGTTATGCAAAAACTATATTTCATTTTATTCCACCATATGTAATATATCATACATGATATATCATTTACAACATATATAACATATAGTAATGCATAATACACAATGGTATATAATATATATACAAACATTCACATTTATTTTTTATTTTATTATTAACATTAATAGTAACAATAAAAATTTTAGTCAAATTGAATCCCCAAGAAAGCCTTGCAAGGTGGGTTCTATGCACATACTATATACAGGTGATGAAACTGAGGCTTAGGGAAATTAAGAGAGAAGTCTCAATGATTCGGTAGCCCTAGCTTGTATCATTTAGAGGGTTTGTTAAAATGCAGGGGTGGACCCCACCTCCAGAATTTATGATTCAGTATATTTTGGAGTCACTTTAGGAAAACTACTGTTCTCTGAACCTATAGTAAGACATTACATTTCTCTATATAGTATACTTTGGTTTCCTACGATTTAGGAGTATCCTATTATTTAACAGTATGTCTTGTTAAAATTCAATTAAAAATTTTGTTTGTTTGTTTGAAAACACTGTGCACTGGGGTGGGCCATGATACATACTTGATGCTCAAATTACCTAGGAGAAAGGCAGCTCATTACTGGGAAAAGAGGCCAAATGAAAGATCAGATAATAAGATGTTTGGAGCAGGTTGGTGGGGGAGGGGTAACTTGCCAGGCATCTGGACACGTTTAACTTCTACGTGTTTTCCTAGTTGTCTCATTTTGTGTCAGCAGCTTGCATTCTTAAAAATCATGGACATTAGAAATGGAAGAGACCCATACCATCATCTATTTCATCATCCTGTCAGTCTAGGGACACTCTTTGGTGTTTTGTTCATTTCTACTGAAATTGCTTTATTGTGAAAAATGAGAGAGTGAGATATTTAAAGGAAAAAAGATACTTGGAAGTAAATATTTTTCAACTAAAATGTCAAGAGTTAAGAAAACTACTGTGTCGATTTCTCTGCCACTGATAAACTGGGAAAGTATCAGTTTTCCATCTACCAACAACATTTAGGCTATTTAGGCTTTCACCATGCTAATTGACTCACCTCTGAAATTTCTACTCTGTTTTCTCATGCTCTATGAAGCTGGGCAGATATGGTAGCACTTCTTGTACCGGCACCATCTCTATGCACAAGTGCAGCTATGTAAATGACAAATGTTACCTTTCTTTCATTCTCCATTGGGGCTCTACAGGCATCTCTTTTGTTTGCCCATCTTCCTCCCCCTGCCTCCCCCCAGCATTCCAATTTTCCTTCGCAGCACATATGGGGTTGACTTCAATCTGCAACTCTAGGAGTGAGACAGTAAGCCTGTGCCAGAACAAGCAGAAACTTCCAGAGCCTTTTGTTTCTTTCATTGGGCTTTCTCAATTGGTAGGATGAAAGCTGGGTGCTCCTGGGTTTACCATCACTTTGCGGAGAGAGCTGCTTGAGAAGGATGGGACAGAGGAAAGAAAATGGATTCTAGGGATGGAAGGAAAGATTCGTGGTGATGTTATTTGGTGACCTGAATCACAGCCATGAACCAATAAATTTTTACTTTCTTCTTTCGCTTAAACTTCTTGAATAAAGTTGTAATTGTCGCCTGGCCTAAGTTTTAGAAAGTTAAAGCAGAGTGAATTACAAGCACTTCAGGATCCAAATAAGCAGTCCTTCTGCTGGTGAAAATGCTAGTTCAGAGACCCGGGTTCTAGTCCTTCTTGTGTCACTGATTAAGGTTCTCTGAAGACATTGTCTCTTGTTGTCATGGCACAAGACATGACAACAAGAATTCTTTCTCGCTCAATCCATAGATTACAAAATTATTTCTCGCTCAATCCATAGATTACAAAATGACTTCCATTAGTGATGACATGATAATGAAGAGGCTTCTGGGGGAAATTTCAGAAAATGGCCAGGGTAGAGAAAAGTCAACTAGACGTTGAAAGGGCTGAAAGGAGAGGTGACAAGGTGAAGCTGCAGAATCAGGGCTATAAGCAGGTGACAGACAGTAGAATCATTTTACAACGTGATAGCCTGGTTAACCTCAGCCTCTGGCTACAATGGGAAACCTGGAAAGGAAAAGCAAAACAAGAAACAAAAAAACCTGGAAACAGAGGAGACATCCCATATTTATTACTAGTAATTTCATTTTTAGGTGAAAGATCCGTTGTTGCTAAAGGGTCAGAAGCAAAAAAGACTGGGTTAGGTAGGAAGAGAAGCCCAGCAAAGTCCTTTCAAAAAGAAGAGAGTCTCAAGAAACTTCAAGAAACTTCAAGACTTTTAGACAGAAGATTCAAAGAATTTTCATAAACTGAGTTGTCACATTTTACATAAACTTCTTTCCCTTAAGTGTTTATCAGTGCTCTGTCTTCAGCTTGCTAATACATGTTCGACAACAAGATCCCCAGGGGCTGGGGGATGTGGGAGACTGATTAGTGGTGTCTGCCAATTTTAGTGGTAAATACACCCTCATGACCAATTTCAAGCTACCAACCTGATGTCTACTGACTCATGAAATTCCTGAAATTTTACCAATTGACTCTGGTATGAGCCGGCTCCAGCCTACACTGAAATTACAGAGTGGAAACTCTAATTATCTCTGCTTCGTGAATGCATTTAAGGGGTAGGTCTGTGGTCCTCCCCGAGGGAGCAGAGGTGAATCAGAGGTGGTAGAACTCCAGAAGGAAAGGCTACGGATCCTTTTGGTGTCCTAAACGAACATGACGCTTTCAGTATGGAACATTGACTGTGGAGGTCACTGGGCACTGCTGTGGGATCATTCTAACACCGGGTTCCACACAGTCAACATCAGTGTGGTATGCAGCCTGCTCTGCTGTTTCAGGTGTAGAGATTCTGGACACAAAGGTAGCCATTGTGAGAAGAGGAGATGGTGCAACCTTTGCAAAAAAGAGAAGCATTTGCCCTGGGGCAGGAGACAGTAACAAGAGGATAAGGAGGTGGAGGCACCCTCACCTGTCTCAGACCCAAAACAAGTTTAAACAGAGCAAGTAGAGAATTCACCAGTACCAGATGATGAAGCAGCCGGTGAAAGGACAAGAGAAAAGAAGGGAAGGGTGGGGTTGATTTCAAAGCGACAACCGCAGGAAGAAGAACGAGGAAGAAAAGAAAGGAACAAAGAGAGGAAGGAGAGAAGTAGTCACAGGAAATTGGCAGGAGAGCCCTTTATCTGTTAAACACCTGGGTCGATTGTTTCAGGGAGGCACAGGTGGGACTGTGTTAGTGGGGTTGATTGTGCAAAGGGGAAAGATGAGGGACATTTTCAAGGAAAAGCTATTGTGACACATCGTGAACTCCCTATAGGTACGAATCAACATCTATCTATCTATCTATCTATCTATCTATCTATCTATCTATCTATCTATCTATCTATCATCTATCTATCTATCTATTAATATTAATTATTTCATCCAGGCAAGAGCTGAAGCCCAAACTGTATTTATGAACAAAAAATCAGCAGGTACCATAAAGAGTGAAGTTACAAAAATCTCAATGTTTAGGATGAAAGTTAATGGAATACAAACTTGACTACTATTTTTTTTAAAGGGATAAAAGTAGAAATCTCTGCTACTCTTCAAACATTTCCATTTGTGATTTGGTTTTGATAATGCCCAATTCCCCAAACTAAAGGGCAGTGGATATTCTTAAAGGAAAAAAATAGCCTAAGTGAGATGTATTTTGGCTCCACACTGAAAGTAAGACATATGGAGATTAAGCAAGATTCTTGGGTAACTTTTAAAAGAAGAAAGACTAGATGACTTTTGGGGGAGGAGATTTCTGCAAAAACAGACTGCTTTAAAAAAAGAATGTTGTTTGCTCTTGGTGGGGAAGTGATTCCTGCTAGGCTCCTTGTGGACTGAAGGAATACAAATGGCTAGCAATAAACTTTCCACGTGTTGTGCTTCTCACAGAGGCATGTATCTGTTGAACTTGAAAGGAGATAAATTATAATAACTATTCAAAGAATAATCCAACTGGATTCTCTAGCCCACTTCTCCCCCAAAAAGAGGAAAAAAAAATTTGTTTATCCAGATATGATCTCAATAATGATGTTAGGAAATCGATGTCTCTCTCCACCAATAAACTCACACCTAAAGAAGAATATTTATGGACTTCAAGACAGAAAGAAATCAAAGATTTTAAACACAAATGCAAATTCATTCTAAATTTTAAAAGCCATATAGAAATGCTGCAGACTCGGCTGAGGCGGAACTGAGTGTTAGCCCCAACCTGGCCTCCAACAATGCTGCTACTTTGGAGAAGTTGCATGCTCTCTTCAGCCTGTCTTTAATAAATTGCAGAAACCGAGCAGATACATAAGGTTCTGTTTGGCATGAAATTGACAAAACATTCTACAATCAAGGAAGACTCAGTCTCTCTAAATATAAAATAAATAATTCATTTTAAAATTTAATTAATTCATTTTAAGTACGTAAATAATGCATGAATGTTTTGTATAAAAATGTTAAATAATACACAAACATATGGAGAAAAAATTGTGTATATACTTCCCTTCCCCATCTCAATTCCTTCAACAAAGATAATCATCACTCATGGTTTCTTGTGTATTCTTTCTGATTCTTTTTCTATGTACTTATCTAAAAGATCATTTTTAATGTTTTTTACTATTGACACAATGCAGAGAAGGAAAAAAAATACCCATAATCTTACTACACAACAAAAATTCGGTAACCAATTTAATATATCTTTTTCAAATTTTTACCTATGCAAAATTTTCAATATTAGTAATAATAAAAAGGCAAAGGTGTCCTATGCTTGGTCAGAAATTAATATGATTGTGTATTTTTCTTTGAAGTGATATTTCAGTACTACTCAGTGCTTTTAATAGTATATCTATTAGGAGCCAGACATCTGAGAAATATGTAGGGGAATGGGTTTTATTTTTTAAAAATGAAAAATATGAAGAATTGATCCCCTTTTGGATACTCAGGTTGGATGGTGAATGCATTAGAAAAAATAAAAGCAATGGTTAACGTCAGAATTCAAGAATTGTAGAATCTTAGAGCTCAGAGAACATCTAGTGGCACTTAAACCATGTTTCCTATTTTACAGAAGAAGCATAAACTTGTGAAGGTTTCCCCAAAGTCACACAGCTAATAAGTAATAAATCCAAGATTAGACCCTCCCCTCGCCTTTCTCCTACTTTTCTTTTTTTTTTCCTAATAAAATGGGTACTTCAAAGGAAGACATCTTCAGGGTCAGAAGGACCTGGATCTAGCTAGTTTCTTTTAGAGAAACGCTTTAAAACCATCAGCTTCAGAGCAAATCTGACCCCACGCAGTGTTTTTCGAAAAGTAAAACAAAAGTTTTTAAATAGAATTAGTTCCCAACCTTTGAAAATGCAAATTTTGACTTATATGGAAATATCTGAAGATCTCCCAACATGAGGACGGAAGGTTGCATGTGGCAGCTCCAGGGAGGAACTTCTTCAGCTCTGTCATGTACACTCCCTACATCATAGCCCTCACCTGCCAGCTTTACTTACACAGGGCACTCGCCTAGACCCCATCCACCGAGGACACCATGTCGCCTCCATATCTGGACACTTCTGAGAGTGGAAGTTCTTGAAAACAAGTATTATGTTGAGACAAAAAACAAACACCAGGACTGTTCTAGACAAATCGGGACATATTGTCGCCCTTTAGACATCTGAGTGTGTTAACGTTGTTTTAGACCCAACGGGCCTTGTGTTCTTGTTCTCTCTCAGCTTGCATACAGCTCAACTTGAGCAATCGCTCTTCTTCCTTGCTCCTCTCCAGCCTCAAGAGAGACAATTGCCTTCTCTGAAGATGTCCAGTGCTCCTGAGCTTCACAGATACCAGAAACACTCCTAGGTCTATTTGGGAATAGGAATTAAGAAACTGTTTATAAGGAAAGAGTTGGTTGAGGAAACAAAACTGAATTTTTTTCATCAGCAAATAATTCCTAAGTGCTACTACTTTGTAGACATTTTGAAAACTACAAGGGAACACAAATCAGATTTCTTGCTTTAAACAACTATGAATCAAGCTGAGAAGATAAGCTCTAAAGGAGAGGAATAGATAAGTTCAAAGGAACCAATGAGTTCAAAGGGACATGATTTGGTTTCTCAAGAAGGGCTTTCTGGTGAGAGTGTCACTTGAGTAAAATCTCAAACAGCAAGTAGGAATTAAGCCAACATGGAAGATGGTAATGACATCTTAGGCAGAGAGAAAAACAAAAACGTTGATGTTGGAGAAAATTGGTTTGACCTGACAAATGCCATCTATCCTCCCTTTCTTAGTTTGAGCATCATTTGCAAATCCGTTCCTTTTGTTTGCCCGTGGAGTGGGGAGGGAGAGAGGAAATGAAGAGGGGAAAGAGATAGAGATAGAGATAGATAGAGACAATCCACTATTCCTATTATTTTTTTGGTGGTAGTTTTATGATTCTCGGCAAATAATTAGTTTGCTTTCCAAAGGATGAGCAAACATTGCTTATTTTACTGTTTGAAGAGCCAGTCTGGAGGTTAAGATACACACTTTTCTGCTCATTAGTCTGGGGAGCTGGGCTGGTAGCGAAGGATCATTCTCTAGACAAGTGGTTCTCCACCTTATCACCCAAAGTGTTCTTATAACAAATATGCTGTAATATGCCTTTTACTATCCTGAAATAAAACTGTCCTCCGCACACACAATTTTTAAAAAAAAATCATTATAGAACTCAAATTTCAATAAAATAGAGAACTAAAAGATAAGTATTTTATAATAAAAATTATATACAGATTTCAATATGTACCTGCTAGAACATGACCACAATGGAAAACATAAGAGAGATGATGGATGCTTATATCTGTACATGGATCTATGAGATTGCTGCATGTGTCGGTGTTAACATGTGTCGGGGTTTTCTGAAATGGGGAACAACTTACCAATATTCTGAGTAAAATAAAGTCCGATCTTTCTTCTACCCAGTAAGTTTTATCATTGGAAAATTCAGTGTGTGTTTGGAATGTGCAAATAATACTGGGTCTATACATCAAAGGTGATTAATTATAAATAGATTATTACTTATTTGGGACTGTCTTGTTCATTGTTGTCCATCTAGTAATCTTGGTATTTGCCTCAGTAAATGTCAGTGGTGCCCCTCTAACATTATGACAACCCCTAACTGTCCCTCCAAATACTTAAATTGTTCTCTAAGATCAAAAAGAACAATCAAGAACCACTGCTTTGTATTAATCAAAATCCATTACTAGAATTGTTTTTTAAAATGCAAGAAAGATAGAAGACTTGCTCTAACAAACCCTTAATTCTATGTTAATTTCATACCAGTGATAAGTTTTAAAAGTTGAAAATGCACTTCCATAGGCACTCTGCTATAAAGACCCCTTTCTCACATTGATCAGTAAAATTTCCCAATTCTAAGAACATATTCCTGGGTCTAAATGAACTTCATTTAGAAAGAGATGTATCTGTGTGTACTCACAGCGAAAGAGGCTAGAAGCAAGAATGGCAGGCCATGGAGAAAGAATTCAGAATTCTTACCCAGAGAGAAAAGGAATGAAACTATAAAAGTGCTGTAATATTCGCCGTTACTAGGGTAAAATAGATCATTGTGATTCTATGATTCGGAGAACTCCATACCTAACACTGAGCGATGAGCCAGGGAGAGAGTGGGAGGAATAAATAGAAGAGGGTGCTGGCCACCTGTTTCTAAGCCGCTCCGAATACTTCAGGGTGACAGGTAGGCCTTCAAGCAATTCAAGGCACCAAGGCCCTAGAGTGGGAGCGCTCTTCTCCATTTTTACATTACTGAACTCCAGTGGTCTCAGAGCTCCCCTTGATGAGCCAGGTAACCTGACTGCAGATGAACACTGTGATATGGGAGCAAGCAGAGTGGTTGATTCTGAGCCGGAGGGATCCCAGAGAGTGATCCGCATGGGCTTCTACATGTCTGTGGTACAGCATCAATCCCAATCATTTTCGGGAAAAAAAATATACCTTTTTCTCTTATCAAATTAAAATAAGATTGAAAACATGCTCCATTACCCAAGGCCTCATGAGATAGGCACTTTCATATACTACGTATGAGAGACAATTTGGCAACAGGATCAGGAAAATGTATAGATAGATCCATGGATGAATGGATGGATGGATGAATGGATGGACAGACAAATGGACAGAGAGACAGATAGATGACAAATAGAGATAGAAAATGTCATATCTTTTGACCTAGTGATTTTTCTTAAAGAATCTAAACTAATTAATACTCACAAAACCAAATAAAAAGATTTGTGTACAGTAAAGCTCATTTATAAATGTGTAAATAGTAAAGACTTGGCAACTCTTTGAACAAAATATTCTCTAGCTAGTTGTTTAAGCATCTAAGTATTTGAAGAATATAGGTGTAAAAATAGACCTACATATGTGTATATACATTTATAATAAATAACTCTTCACATTGGTATACACTTTCATAGTTAAAATATTTATCTATCTTGTATTATTTGATACCAGTTTTGTTTTTATATGTAAATAAATAAGTACAATTGTTTATACACAATATATGAATACAATATGACTCTTCAGATAGTAGTTCATCAGAATATTCTTAAACCAATTAATTAGTAGTATTTAAAAAATATTTTCTTTTTAAGTAAATTTGCATAGTTAAAAAAATTAGAAAACACATATAAGCAAATTAATGAAAAAAGAAATAAGAATCCTCTAAATTCTGATACACAGAAATATCCTCTTAATATTTTGATATCTGTTCTAGATTTCCCGCAGACATTTATGCCCTTCTCAAGTAATGAGACACATTTTCTCTTATACTTCTCAGATTATGTGGCCTTTCCTTCTCCATCTCTATAAAAGTCAAGAAAATAATGAAGCTTTAATGGAGGTGTATATTTAGTTTTATTTATCCATCAATCAGTGCTGAATCTAAATCCATAATTTAATTTCTCAGGTCCTTAGATTTAATGCATTTCCATCACATTTGATTATATGTTAAAAACAAATATAGAACACTGCCAACGACCTAATATAACAAACACCCATCTATTCACCACTCAGAGTGCACAAATATTTACCCTTTTTAAAATGCTTTAGATTAAGAATTATTATTATAAAACTGGAAAATAATTATTAGTATGACATTCAAATCTCTCATGTCACTTTTTTAAGTCCTATCCCTCTCTTTTCCTCCCTCCCTTCCCAGAGCAGAGACCAACAACTGTGACCACTGATGGTAGGGAAGGTGCTCAAATATTTTTTGAATGAACATCTCTTTCCATTTTTTCTCTCTCTTTTGTAGATTGTATAATGTCTATTGATCTATTTCAAATTGATTGGCACTTTTTTCTGTCATCTTCATTTTTCTATTATGCCCATTCCATAATTTTTAAATTTTAGAGATTATATTTTCTTTATACTTTTTCAAATTCTCTATTTCTCTGCTGGTGTTTCCTATGTTTTCATTCATTTTAAGTTTATTTTCCTTCACCTTACTGATCATCACTACACTTACTGCATTAAAGTCTTCGATGGTTTCAAGACTGGGTCGTCTTATTGTTGGCACCTGTTGATTGTCTTTTCCTTTGAAAATAGCGCACATTTTCTTGGCCTTTTCTATGTTAAATATTTTGGGATATTATCCAGGTCATGGAGAATGTTACATCGTGTTAACTCTGGATTCTATTATACTGCTCCACAAGAAGTATTGTTGCATCTGTTAAGCAGGCGATGAACTTGGTTAGACAGAAATTTCAAGATGTCATGCCTGAGTTTAGAGAAGTTGTTAAATCTTAGTTCCAAGTGTTTCTAGTTTGTCTGTGCCTGCTTGGTTTAGGGGTCTGCCAGAGATAGGCTGAGTTTATACACAGTTGGGAGGTCCCCTTCTCAAGCTCCTTCATTTCTGGGGGTCCTTTTTTCTTTCTGGCAGCCTTGGTTTTAAGTGACTCCTTTCATGCTTGCTCCCAGAATTTCAGCTGCCTGTACCATGACTGGCTGCTTTCATGACAAAGCCCCCAAAGACAAAGAATTCATTTTATGCTAGTCACTCTCTCCAGATTTTGACTCCCCTCCAAGATCTCCCTTTTTCCTTAAATCTCCAGAGCCCTCAGGTAGCCGTTCTTGTGTTTTGTCTAGAGTTTATAGCTGTCATTTATGGGAGAATCAGTTTGTTAAGAGGTGCCTCATACATAGGCTCACTCATTTTTTGGGGCGGGGGGGAAGTTATTGAGAAATAAGTGACACACATAATCACTTACAGAGAATCAATAAGGAAACAGTGAATTTGAATAATACTGTAGACCAATTGGATCTAACCAATATAAAGAACATTCTATCACGCATTTATTTTAACTGCTGTATAGTATTCTATTGCCCTTAGTCATTCATCCATTGATGCACCTTAAAGTTTTTTTTCCAATGTTTAATTATACAAATAATTTACAGTAAATTTTAATTAGACATGTGTCTTTGCATATTTATATTGGAGGGCATATATCAAGAAATAGAAATTTTGGGTCATAGACATTTACATCTTCATCTTTGATAGGTATTAATAAATTATTCTTCAATATGTTTGTAGCAATTATACTTTCATCACCAGTTCTGCACATTCTCATTTTCTCACATTCAAATCAATATTTGGTATTCTCAGTCATTTTAATTTTTAGTATTCTAATGCGGGGAAATTGTCTGATTGCTGTTTTTATTTACAACTCCCTAATTACTGTAATGTTCAAGCAACTTTTTATATGTATTGACTACTTGTTTTACTTATCTTGTGAATTGCCCATTGAGGTTTTTTTTCATTTTTATGTTAGATGTTTGTCTTTTTCATATTGATTGGTAAGAATGCTTTATACATTTCTTTATTTCTAATTGTACTCATTGAAAATATCTTCTTTCGTTCTGTTGCTTACTTTTTAATTTTATTCATAATGTAATTTATAAACAGAAGTTTTATATTTTGATCAAGTGAGGTTTATCACATTTTTTTAAATGATTTCCAGTGTGATGACTTCTTTAAGAAATTTCTCTCTCACTCTCTCTTTCTCTTTGTTCACACTGTGCTTTCAAAATTATTTTTTAAACACCTGTTGTATTCCAGGCACTCTTCTAAGCGCTGGAGAATATGGTAGTTAAAAAATTAATAGGAAAATAAACAAAAAACATATAATTTGATTAATGTCAAAAATAATGTAAGGGGATAATAACTGCTATGAAGAAAAATAAAACAGCGTAAAGGGAAGTACAGCAACATAGTTAAGGGCACAGCTTAGAAATAGACTGTCTGGTTGACATCCCGGCTCTGCCACTTACTGGCTAAGGGCAATTATTTAACCTCTGTGAGCCTCAGCTTCCTCATTTACAAAATGAAAATGATAATGTGTACCAGAAAATGATAATGTGTACCAGATTGTTTTGGAGAATTAAATATTGGTAGATGATGATTGATAGATAGATAGATAATAGATAGATGATAGATAGACAGACAGAGAGAGAGATAAATAGAAAAATAAAATTCCTAGAACATAGTAAGCACTATATAAGTATTTATTAAATAAAACAAAATGCAATACAATAAAACCAGATAATAAAGAGGGTACAGGGTCATGTTATAGATAAATTCTTCATGAAATATTTACCAAGGAGGTGACATTTGAGCAGAGACCTAAATGAAATGAGCTTGAGAAATTCTTCAGGCTAAAGGTGTAAAAATGTAGGATATTATTCTATAGTTTCTTTTGATCATTTAAAATTTACTTTTTCATTGTTTGTTTTTAAATACATCCAGAGTTTAATCTCATGCATGGTGTGAAGTGAAGTAGGTATATAATTATATTTCCTTCCATATGGAAAGTCAGTTGTCACAATAACATTTATTGACTAGTCCCTTTCCTCCCAATTTAGTAATTTCTCTCTTTTTATATATGACAGTGTGTACTTATTTGAGGACCTTCCATTCTGTCCCATTAATCTATCTAATTATTGCAGTCTTAATTACTAAAGCATAGTAAGCTTTGGCATCTTACAGAGCAAATATTGCTCATCTTCTTCCCAATTGTCTTGAGTGTTCTTGTTTATTTATATCTTCGTGCAAATTTCAGAATACTTTTGCTAAACCCATGAAGAGTCACAACAAATTTTTTTTGGAAATCACATTGAATTTGGTGGAAAAGTAACCCCTTTTGGGTTTCTTCTTTCATAAAAGTAGAATACTCAAGCATTTATTAAGGTCTGTCTGTCTATTTCTCTAGCTCATTTCATTTAGGTAACTTTTAAATTTTGTACATAAAATTTTTACATAATTTTGTTAACTTATCCCTAGGTATTGCACAGTTTTCGTGGCTATTAAGAATATCTGCTACTCTAATTTTATTTTCTAATTATTGCTAGTGTATAAGAATGCTATTGAATTTTGATATTTATCTTATATTCTGCAAACTTGTTAAACTTTCTTCTTAAGTCCAATAGTTTACCCTAGAATACCTAGGTCTTTTTTTTTTTTTTTGTAAAAATAATCAAGATACTTGTAAATATACCTTTTCTCTTCCTTTTTTAAAAGAAAATTGTTATGAGTTTATTTGAGCCAATTTGACAACATTTTGGGAAGCAAGACATCAAATGCTCCCCTTTTCTCTTTCTTTTCCAATCATATACATCTTTCTTTATTTTTTAAAAAAGTAATCAGAATCTCCAACATAATACTGAATTAATAGGAGGTAGAAGACATCTTTACTGTGTTCCTGATTTAATGAGACTTCTTTGAAAATTACATCATTCATTATTTATTATGCTTGTCAATGTTTAACTGTTGTAGGTGTTTAGCTGTAAGTGTTTAGTTCTTTATCACATTAAAAAAATTTCTCTTTATTCTTAGTTTGTTAGGAATTTTATCAAATAATTTTTCTGCACTTACTGTTTTTCATTTTTACTTTCTTAATTTTTTTATTATACTGATTTTTTGATGTTGAATAATTGCAGTACTCTTTAATCAAGTTACTTGATTATGATGTTTTAAAATACGCTGCTAGGTTAATTACACTTTATTATGTTGAGAATTTTCGTGTCCATGTTGATAAGTCAACTTCAATATTTTTACTTGTTTGCCGTCTGATCTATTTCCTCTGCTTCTGCTCTGTGTGTTGAAGGGAACATTTCCTATTCTTCAATGACTTCTGCTTCTGAGCAAATGGCCAAATGAGAAGCACTGGTTGTAGACTTAAAGGTGAGACAAAGGGTAAAACAAGATTATTATGACTCCAACCTCTCTGGCCAGTGATGGCTGCAACTCTTCTCCGATTCCATTTCCTCCTAGATCCTTCGAGAGAACTCTTGTCACTGCTGGGCGGCCTCTAATTCTGGACTCCAGTAAAACCGCCTGTTGTCTCATCTTTTTGTCCCATTTAGCATCATGGCATAGCTTCATAAAATGAAATCAGTAGTTATTACTCTTTTGGTGGGGGGAAGGGCACACTTTGTGTAAGAAATTGGCATTGACAGTCTTATGGTGGCAGAGAAACTAAAGAAATTACATTAAAGATAAATTTTAAAAACTATTATTTTTTTCCCAGATTATATTTTAAATGACAATTAAGGTTGGGTTTACTCTATGTCTTTAAAAATGCTATAACCATTTTCTTTAGAGAGAGAAATAGTTGAATGATTACTTTTACATCTGAAGTAAGTAGTATAATCAGAAAATTCTTTATATGAATTTAATTGGTTGTTTGATTTGATTTCAATCCTTGTTGTAGGGTATGGCTTAAGTTGGGGGAAGATTTTTGTGTTATATGTATCTTACAGGTAGAACTTTGACACAACAAATGCTCATGTAACTATAAGGTGTCATTAATTTTGTTATTGTTATTATACAAGGATAATTTCCTTTTAGTCAGTGAATGATGACTTTATGCAACTCCACCCAGCATTCCAACACCCCCCTTCCCATACTGTAGTAAAGGAAATCATTGGGACATTTTAAACTTTGTTTTTCTAAATGTGACACACAGGAAACATAAAAACTATCTGATGGAATATTTGGATGATTAATGTTAAATGTGTAAGTAGGTAAAGAATGTTATTATACTAGGAACTCAATCTTGTCTCTAGTCTCTGCTATCTTAACCTTCAAAAACTCTGGTTGATGTTACAATTTTTTTCTTTTATCATAGAGGAGTTTTGAGATATTTTTTCCTCGACGTTTATTAAGTAGCACTACTTTAGTTCTTCTACATACATTCTCATTTAATAATCATAAAATTCCATGATATGTATTATAGCAACCATTTGATAGATGAGGAAACTGAGGCTCACAGTGACTAAGTTACCCAAAATCCATAAAATCAGTAACTGTTGGTTCATAGTTTAAAACTAACTTGTCCAACTTTAAATAGTCACTACCTATTGGCCATAGTTTGTTATTTCTATACAGTCAGAACCCATGTTCTAGGATTCTCTCGTAGATAAAGGAGCACATCAAAATCACTTTAAGAAACTTTTCACAGTCTACAGATGCCCAGGGGTGGTACTGAAATAGCTAACTACCTCCTCGTCTCACTACACCCTCACTTGTGTGTAAGTGCTGCATATCAATCTTCCATATGTTCATCTCATCTCTTTCTCCTGTGGGAGATGCATTAAGGGTCTGGATCATTTAATTTAATAGTCTATAAGATTTTTCAAGTCATGGCACATTTGTGAGTTTTCTGACATATGCCAGAAGGAGGAAAAAAAGAAAATTTGGTGGGAAGACACAGCCACCTGACCATCAAACACTTTTCATCCTCCAGATGTATCATATGTGTGTGTTTGTTAATACAACTAACCCTGAACATTTTCATAGTCCAAACACAGGAGAGGCCTCCTTTCCCTTCTCTTTACTGGAGTACTCATACCTTTCTTGCATAATATCCAAAGCCAAGGGAAATGATCTGAGCTCTCACTAAACACTAAGATCATAATTTTGGTTTATGGTGATTCTGTCCACAATTTTGGGGGAACATTTAATAGATGATCTGTTTTGGAGTGCTCACTTCTGTTCTTGGGTCTGGACATCTGACTCTTCAACTGAACATAAATATCAACTCCACAGGTTTGAGTAAACTGGGACTAAATGCAAGTTCCTCAATCTACAGCAAGGCTTCTCCTTAGGGAGTCAGCCTTATGTGCCTAAGGCACCAGATCTCTGGCAGGATCAAGAGAGGTGGTGTAATGAGAGGAGTTATCATCGCCCCAAAGACCACCCTCAGAGACTTTTATAGTGGAAACCTACCCGTGAAATCAAATGCACATCCGAATTGCACAGTGCATGTGGAATCATAAACAAGGGCTCAGAATCATGAAATATTTAGAAATCCTTTCTCACGTTTTGAGTACACACTTATCTAAACAAAGAAACTTTTGTACCCTGATTGAACAGTCTTCCCCTTCGGTGCTATATTGGGCTAATATTAATGCCGATCTTCTACTCAACTTTTCAAGATACCTTATTTCTTTTTGCAGATTTTCTGATTTACATTGTGTTTCAAGATTTTCAGATGATATCATTTCCCTGATGTTCTAAATTCTATATTAGCATCTCTATTTAATCTCCTGAGATTAAATAAGAATTGTAACTTTACTTATTCTGGGTCATGCTCATAAGAGTGAATGGTTAATTCTTGATGCCAATTCACTCTCTCTCTTGGCCAGAGACTGCTTTTATTTTGCATTTAATTATGTCGAGGTGGAATGTTAATGCATGTTGGTTCTTTACCAAGATTACTGGACTGGGAATCAAGAATCTTTACAAAGTTCACTTAACCTCTGTGAGACTCAATTTCTCATATTACAATAAGGAGTTAAAAGCAAATGTACGCCCTTCCTTTTCATCAAGGTCTGGAGTAGTGCTTGGTGTATAATAAGCACCCAACAAATATTTGTTAAACTAAATTTCATTCTTTATTTTCTCTCTCAGTTCTAGCTACTGAAGCAAGAAAAATTTTTATATTATTGCTGTTGCTTTAATAATATAGAACTATTATCAGGGCCTCCTTTAAAATCCAGGGAATGTGACATAATCAAATTTTTGTACTATCACTCCAAAATTAATGGCAAGAAATTTCAATTTTAACATAGAAACATCAAAGCTGGCTTATGAATTACATAGAAAAAAAACAGCCTCATTATTTTCAATGTTACACCTTTTTTGGACCAAAAAAAAAATGAATTACTGGGTTTGGTTAACCACCTCCTTTACTGCACTTGGCACTAAATGACTTTTGATTGTTTCCAAAAATCAAATCCATCTTCAAAGGATAGAGATTTCTTAACATTGAAGGGATTCAAAAGATTATGCCTTAGGCTCTGATCTGAAGGCAAGAGAAAGATGACCAGGCAGTCTCTTTGTTATAAATCAATAAGCAAAAAAAAAAAAAAAAAAAAAAGAGGAAAAAAACAGATTGAAATACCTGGTTTCTGGCTCTAGCTTTGCAAATAATTAGCTGGGTTTAGGTAAGTCACTTTACTCTGAATCTTAGCTTCTCCATGCGTATAATGAGGAATTTGGGCTAGATAATTCCTTCCAGCTCTACTATTTTGATTTGAACCTAGTAGGAAAAGTGGGAAAAACATTTTTATACATGGAATCACCCATTTGTGAGAACCTGGAACATTCTTTATGTTATTGTTATTATTCAGTGGTTTAGAAATTTAGTTGGGATCTTTTAAATGGGAAAAGGTAAAAAAGGATTTGAAGGATAATAGTTATTTTTTGATAGGACAAAAATTATTTTAAAAAACTTGTGCAATGTGGTGTTAAAAGTCACATGTAATCTAATTTAAATTAGTTGCAACAACTAAGAAATGTGTCAGTCAATGTAATCAAAACGTCCAGTCGAAGGTCTCGTCATGCCTTCCACCTGTGCTGGATTATGATTAGGGCGATGTCATCAGGGTCTCAGTTTCTCCCTCTCTGTCCTAGTACCCTTGGATTGGCCTTTTCCACAGGCCGTACACGGAGGCTCCCTGCCAGCCTCCTGGCCCGCTCCTGTCATAGAAACAAAAAGTATCAAATCTCAGAGATGCATTTTCTGCTACGTAAAGAAAAAGACAGTTCTTTTCTGTTAGATTTTGTAAAGGAGAGAGGAACTTCTCCATCCCACAAATTCGCAAAACGTCTATTATCACTTGAGCTCTGACTGGGTAACATGCTCGTCTCTGAGCCAGTCCCTGATGTCAATAGAATCGGGTATGAATTTTGACTGAAGCCAGCCCAGACTTGGTTCTGGAGCTGAGGGTGAGGACACTTCTGTTCATACTGTAGGATGGGGAAAGGGGAGGGCGAGGGTCTTCCAGGGAGAAATCGCTACCTGATGGAGGGGATATGAAAGCTAGAGAACAAACCCAACCAATGCTTATAACACAAAATGAAATAAGTAACAGTAACCAGGATGTGAAAAAGCATTTATGAACTGCTAGCTATAATAACACCTTACATATCAATAGCACCTTGCAGTTTACGACATGTTCTTGCATATCTAACTTCTAAAATAACCACGTAGAAAAAGTAACAGAGGAGTTCCGATTCCCATTTAACTGGCAAAGAAACTAAGAAAAGATATTCTGTGTTAGTGACAAAGCTGGGACTAAAGTTTCAGGTTTTCTAAGCCCAGAATTCCAGCGCTCCTTAGATGCTTTGTGTGCACATTCTGGCTCCACCCACCTCTTGGAAAATTCCTGGACTTCTTTTAGCCCTGTTTTCCTCATCAGTAAAATGAAAAAATTGCCAACCTAATGTGTTTGTTGTATGAAATAAATGAGCTGTTTATTTATTTAAACCATTCAACACTATGCTCAAGAAATAGAAAACACTAGTAAGTATTAGTCGTTATCATCATCATCACCATCATCATCATCATCATTATCATTCCATGGTAACTCTTAGGAAAAACATTCAGTATAGAATCCATATAGCCCATGAAATATTATTTCTCTGAGTCATCTCACTTCTATTGTCACATCTCACTTAAGTAAAGGTGTGAACTTTAAAACTTGCTTCATAATGTGATTTATTAAAAATTTCTTAGGCATTGATTGTTACTAGATGGGAATAATACCAATTATATTTATTGTGACATTTGAGTAGTGGACATTTGTTATGTTTTCTGGCTGCCCAAGATCTTTTTATCCATCTTCTCATGTTTGAAGACTGTCCTGTGTTACGAAGTCCACCTCCACAGTGCTAGTGAGTTCCATTTCCCAGCCTCCTTTGTGGCTGGGGTCCTGGTATGTGGTATGATCTAGGCTCCAGCCATCCAAAGATACATGCAGGACTTACTTCACTTCGGTAGTGAGCAGAGCGAGGTGCCAGTTCTGCTAGACTCATCTTCTGATGAATGGAGTGGTGGGTGGACTCATTTGATACTTAGGGGCCAGCAGTGGCAGAGTTTTTGGTTTTTGGTCCTACACAGTGTCCATGCAAGCCATGGCAGTGCCCTAAGAAGGTGACAACTGTGCTTTCTCGGGATATGATGAGGTTTTGCTAATAACATACAATATTGGCTTGTGTCACCAAAACTTCCAGCAGAGGTTCTCTTGCACAGCATCCACACCTGGTTCTCTGGCTTCCTGTAGACTTTATAAGCACTTAACACCTTGCAATAAAATTTTTTATCTGCTTGAACCAGGCAGAGTGGATATTGTCGTCTGCAACCAGACTGCTGACTCACACGGTGAGGTTCTACCAGAGCCTGTCCCTCAGCCTTAATTCTCCAGCTCTGAGAAGAGTATTGTGAGTATTAATATTTTTCTTATAAAAATATTTTTGACTACTGCAAAATCATGGCCTTACGCATGGAGGAAAAGAAAATTTAGTACCTAATTTGGCACCGATGGCATTTAACTTTACATTTTATGTTTGGGATTCTTAGATTTTTTATTATCCAAATTTCCCAATTATCCTAATTGATAGAATTCATTTAAAAATGATTAAAAAATAAATTTGAAGTTACTGCTTATTGTACATTTTGTCACAAACTGCTTTTCTCAGAAGACAGTTTCATCACAGAGCCATGCGTCATGAGGATTTGACCACTGCCCTTTACCCCAGAATATTCATGAATTTGAATAAGCATTTTAAATTAAACAGCCTTTCGAATAACCCTGTGCACTTGTGGACCTTTAAAGACTAATTAGGCATAATTAGTAGTATTTCTCAGAAACCTCCACTCAATTTTCTCGTCTTTAAACATCTATAAACCAGAGATGTTAATAATTTCTAAAGTGTGAGGGAGGCCGTGCTGTTTAGGTGTTGAAAATATGTTTCTTAAGCTCAAAAGGATTTGGTTGTTTTGTGACTGATTCAGGTTGAACCCTGAAGCCGGATTCAGTGAGCTACATTTTGCCTCTGTGTATCTGTTTCAGAATAATGGAGCGCCATGTTATTCCGTTCCATACTTGTTATCTCTTGGCAGAATTTCAAGATAAATATTTTCCATTTAAGCTCACACCTCAAAAAATGTCCATAAGCACTGTATTGGTAATTCCTGAGCTGCTCTAGGAAAAAAATAAATAAATGCAGAAGGAAAAGACCTTTGAAAATACCAGTCAATTCTTCCCAAATTGACTTATATTAACTTGTTTTAAATTTTGTCTGAATGGTAGGCCAAACTTTGGTTCACATTGATCAGATAAATTCAAATACTTTAAGAAATAAATGCATATACTTGTTTTTAAGTTAATTTTAAAGTTTATCAAAGCAATATATTCATATGTATCTTAAAATGTTCAATTTCCCCCCAAAGTTTATAAACTAAAACAGTAGTTTCTTTCTTCTACCTTCTAAACTCAATAGTCGTATTTTTTGAGATAATCATTTTGAACTCTTTTTGTTACTTTTGGAAATCAAATCCATATTCTTAAAAAATATTCTCATAGTGATTTTTATCAGTGTTATATATGAGCTATTGAATATACACAAGCTATTTATGAAGATAAATGCGAAGATTTAATTATCTTATACCACATATACATACCTCCTCCTCTTTCACTGTCTCATTTTATCTGATTGTACATATTTACATTTTCTGTTGAACCGAGGAGTATCTTATGATTATGTCTCTCTTTTTATGCAATCTTTTATTTTCCTGAAGCTAATCATCGCCCTATTTTTTATTTCACTTAGTTTTCTAGGTACCTACTGCATTTTCTTCCCCAAGTGCCCTGGCACATCTATTGAGTGCTTAACTGTACTATTTTCCGAGTGTTTAATTCATCTGCTGATCCATCAATCCTACTTTCCTCTGGAATCCCCTATTTTGGAGACCTCCAGTTCCTTCTCAAATCTGGATCTTCTTTTGACATCTTTCTTCTCCTAACAGGTGAAGTGCTCAGGTGACATGGTCCTGACTGTCACCTGGGGATCATCTTTTGTTCTCCTGGATGAGAAACAAGACAGATAACATGAAACAGAAATTGAAATTGCATTGTATTGACTGAAATACATAAAAACACACATCCGGGGTTGTCTACGTAACAGAGGGATGGCTGAAGGAGTCGTGGAGAGCATTAAAAGAAGTTTTGCTAGTCTTCCATGTTTCATGTAAAATGTGAAATCCATTTAGATTTCTATATGAAACTCTTCTATTGTGTTGGACATTGACATTGTTCTTTGAAAATAAATGATTACTTTGTTAGGTTCCCATTCTCTTGGATTAGAAGCAAATTCCATAAGAGGACCTGCATTGTTTCTAAGGCTCTTCATCATCTGGCCAGCATCACAAGGGTCGCATTGTTCCATTCTCTTGTTCAGTCTCCTAGTTTCAGCCGCATGGCCTTCTGTAAGTGTCTCACATGTGCCCCTACCTCCCGCCTTCGCATGGGCTGTTCCAATAGCCTGGCATGCTCTCCAGCTAACCCAGCACCTCTTCTTGACTGGATTAACTCATTCACTTTGACCTCGGACCTCGTTTCCTTGCAGAAGCTTTGCTGACATCCCAGCCAAGGTCCCCAGTTACGTGCTTCCATGGGGCCGTGTTCCCTGCACATTTTCCTGACCACCAGGTGTTTTACAATATTTGTTGGTAATTTGATTGTCTAACTCCTCTAAGAATTCGCTGGCTATGGAAGAGCTGGAGTCTTGTATGTTTTGGCTCACCATGAATTCCTCAAGACCTAGTATCCTCTCTGAAAATAGAAGGCACTTAATACTGATATGAATAAATAACTAAATAAATAACAGCTAAACAATTAAAAGTTGATAAGAAATTAGCATGTCACTGAAGCTCCATTTGCTGTACATTGAACACCATCAGTGTCTGCGTGTGGTTATCATTTGGTAGATATTTCTTGAATTCATGCTTTGATGAAATTTAAGTTGGTAGTTTCAAAGTCATAAGTTGTGCTAGGTTTGACTCCAAGAGAAATTTGAATATGGGCATATTTCCTTTAAAACCCCCAAGGACCCAAAAAATATTATCATTAAATACAGATGCATGTCTATTGTATTATTATTTTTAAATTTGTCCAAACCGTTCTCTCTTATACTGTGTCCACACAGTTAAGAACACTAATTAGGTCCAGACTCTAAAAGTTCATTCACTCGACTTTTGTTTTGCTTTGGTTTGTCGAGCTATCACAAAGTCCATGAGGTAATAAAGCCGTTTTTCTAGATATCCACAGAACTCTTCAGGTTTTCACCTACTGATTATTTACACTAACTTTACTACTATTTTAACAGGCTTGGTTCTCTATATTCAATTTTACAAATTAAAGGGGAGAGTTTATTAAAAATGAAAAAGAGTTGATTGCAAAGGTGAAGGAAAATCTTCCAGAGGCAAATGCAATTCACATGCACGCACGCATACACACACACACACACACACACACACACACTAGAGTGATTTAATTAATTGCCAAAGTGTTCTACATTCCTCGGTTGAATCTACGGACGTTTA
>NW_011888823.1:1490289-1513574 GCF_000151845.1 Pteropus vampyrus
CAGACTGAAATCAATGAAAACAAATAAAATGATTCTATTTTGATGTATCTTATAAAATCATTGACAAAATCTTCGCCATACTCCTCTTCTCCTGCTCAATCGTCCCCCCTTTTAATGAAGAATCCCTCATTTTTCTGATTGATGTAAGCTTGCCTTATACACCTTAAGGTAAATAATGTTGGAATTTATTGAAATTCAAAATGTATTATTTAATAAGTGACTACTTATCCTTCGTGGGACTTCATCTTATGGGGCCAAAAAAAAAAGTATTAGATAAACAATCTTCCTGTGTAAAGAAAACTTATACATAATCAGGATAGTAGCGGTTATAAACCAGAGTTATGATAATACATAAACATAATTTTGTGCAATTTTTTTCCCTTTATCGTTCTCTAAGTCTCATTTCTTAAGTCATCATTAAAAAGCCCTTTTTGTCTTGCCAACAGCACTGCGAATTTTCTTCTGCAGAGGACAGGTATTAAGGCCTGGACCTCATAACATCCAGGAGGCAAGGAAAGGTCCAGAGAGTTCTGTAATCTGTAAACAAGCATTACATATTTTCAAGGATAAGATAAACCCTGATTACATTCTGAGGTGCCCGATGTAAAAATCCCACATGTCTATCATGTCGATGTGTTAATTCCTAATAACCTGAGAAATAGGAAAGGGATGCATGCTGAGATTTTTTCTCCCTGGTAAATGCTTTTAAACTTATCTATTGTTCCTTACTTCCTTGTTCATTTCCAACAACATTGTAATTATGGCCAAATTTAGCTGATCTTTACATTAGCTGAACAAAAGCTTTGAAAGACAGCAATAGAAAATTGACGAAATTAAAGCAAAATTAGAAATAATTCAGAATTTAAAAGTCTGACTTTGAAGTTATTTTTAATAGGCTATTAGTTTGTAACTAAGTAGCACCCCCCCAAAAAAAAAATAAAAAAACCACCAGGGTTTGGCAAACTGTGGCCTGTGGGAGAAATCTGGCCTGCTGCCTCTTTCAGTAAATAAAGTTTTATTGAAGCACAACCGCACCTATTTGTTTTCGAATTGTCTACAGCAACTTTCTCACCCCAATGGCAGAGTTGAGTCATTGTGAAAGAGACCATAAGATCTACAAGGACCCAAATATTTACTCTCTGGTCCTTTAAGGAAAACGGTTTCCCAACCTTTGTTTTAGACATTTTAGACATGATAATTTTTATTAAATGTTATTGTCTCTCAAAGTACAAGGATATAAAAAAATAGTCTTATAGTAATTGATTTACTTGGTTCTCCTCTCTCTCTCTCTCCCCCTATCTTTCTTTGTTCTTCCTTCTTTTACCCTAGAATACTGCCATGTCCCAGGAACTGTGCTAGGCACTTCATATATATTATGACATTTAATTTTAACATTCCCTCTGTGAAGAAGGTATTATTAATATTTCAATTTAGTTACAAGGAAATCAGATTTTGAGAAGTTGAATAACTCATATAAGTTACCCAACTAGCAATTAAGAGATTAAAGACTCTAGTCTGTCTGGCTCTATTATAGAAAAACCAGTTTTGGAGTTGCAAGTATATACTTGAATATATACCAACAGTCTCAGAAGGGTAGATGTGATGATTAAATAACATAATGCATATAAGGTATCCACAGGTGTCTGACATAATAGATGCTCAATAAAAGTTAGTCTCTGTCCTCTTACATCTGGATTTCATTACCCTTTTGCACTGAGTTGAAATCGACTTAAAAAAAAAAAAACCAATGTATATTTGGCATGAGAATAGCATAGCTAATTTGACTAAAAGACAAAAATTATAGGGATTTCTTCTTTCTAGGGTTAGCCTATCATCAGCAGATTATGTATGCTTTGTAACCCTGTGGTAGTGGAAGGTGGCTCTGAGCTATCCACATGCTCCTTACCTGGTCTCAGTTGGGAATAAGGATGAGTCATTGTGAGGTGGATAATTGTGGTTAAAAGTCCAAGCTCTGGCTATGGAAATGATTTTATTTTACTGTATTGTATTGTATTGTATTGTATTGTATTGTATTGTATTGTATTGTATTGTATTGTATTGTATTGTATTGTATTGTATTGTACTGTATTGTACTGTATTGTATTTAAAGTTTACCGACTCCTAGGAGACCAACTCCCTGAACTTTCCATCATTAACACCATTCTTTAACCAGCTAAACAAATTGGCCTATTAGGATTCATAAACTTAAATTCAAAAGCTCTAGGCTAGGAAGAGAAGCTAGCTAGATTTATGTATGCTTTAGTTAACTTACTTGATTAGATGACTCTTTCCTTGTGTGACTGGGCTTCTAAATAATACATCTTTGTAGTACCAAATTATTGTGTTCTATTGTTTCTATAACTCAAGTTACATTGGATTTAGGAGCAAACCAAAAATAAAATAAAATAGAATAATAAAATAAAATAAAATAATTAGAATTGTGTACTAATTCATATATTATACACTTCTGTGTTTTACAAAGAAGGTAGAGGTTGAATGTTTTAGCTCCTCCTAAAGAGAGGACAAGATGCTAGCCTCCTAATTGCACCCCTGAGCATGAAGGCATGTTGGTCTTTCATCCAGACACTTAGCTGTGTTAGGTTCTTCAATAGCCATAGTAAGATTGACCTTTGTTTCAATCAGATTGTCTTCCAGTCTATGCAGAATTATTCACATCTGGCAATGAAAAATAAACTCATTCTACATACTTACTAGTGAACAGTCTTAAGCTCGTAGTCACAATATTTATCTAAAGACTGGGGGAAAATCAACTTTAAAAGATTTCTTGACTTAGAAATAAAATATATAAGTTAATGAGATCAGTAAAGAACACATTTGATTGGTGTTCTGCCAAATTGCTGTTCATTTTCCTTTTTCCCATTTTACTGAGATATAATTCACATACAACAGTGTATAAATTTAAAGTATATAACATAATGATTTGACTTACATATATCGTAAAATTATTACTACAGTAGGTTTAGGTAACACTTATTATGTCATATAGATACTAAAAAAATTTTTTCTATGTCATGAGATTCTTAGAATCTTTATTCATAACAACAACTTTCATACATATCATATTGCAGTGTTAACTATATCATGTTATACATTATGTCCTTAATGCTCATTTATCTTACAACTAAACATTGGTGCCTTTGATCACCTTAAATTTGCTGTTCTTGAATTCTATTTTGATGGCATGCTATCAGCTTACATGGAGAGCCATTATCAAAACAGGCCTGTTATTTATGTTCATCGTGGACTTTTTTTTAAGGATGGTCTTGACTATATGGCACTCTCACCTTTATAACTTTAGAGTAAAATCCTTAAAATTTTCATATTAAGACTATACATAGGCTACTTGAAAAAAATGTTCTATTTTCATTTTAGGAACTGTGAATTTGGTAAGTAAGCTTTCCCTTTTCAGTTGGTGAATTAAAGGCCCAGGGCCAAATCTGCCATGTTTCTGTAGTGGGCATGGCAGTTGTGCCTTATCTCACTTTCATAAATTCATGCTCCTTTATTATAATATCTGGAACTATTTCTTTGTAAGGCTCGTTTTTGAATGTGTACTTAAAATATTGAGAGTGCTTGAGAAGAACTGACAAAAACTGACCATTCATAGCCTTGGTAAGTAAATAAGAGAAGTTCTGCCACTTTCCAATTTTGTGCCCAGAGTGGACATCATTAATCAAGAATGACTCTTATTCTCACAAAACCTGGACAGCACTTCATATTCCTTCACAATCCGTGTTTCATATGGTCACTATCAATTGATTAAATTTGGAACTCATTAGAACACCTATTTGCCATCTCTGCCTTAGAGGTTTGTTCCATGCAGTTTTTATTTTTTTTTATATACTACCTTTCATCTAAAACTTCAGTAAAATTATCTACAGCCATGCTACCCTGAACAAACCCGATCCTGTCTGATCTCAGAAGCTAAGCAGGGTCGGGCCTGGTTAGTACTTGGATGGGAGACCACCTAGGAAGACCAGGTGTTGTAGGCATAAAAAATAAAAAGTAAGGGATTATAAGCTGACAAGGTCCTCGCAATCTGTGAGGTCAACCAAGGGTTGCCTTGTGTAAAAAAAGAAAAAAAAACTTTAATGAAATTGCTTTCTGGTTTCCTTAATGTGAAATACAATCTTTACATTCGTTATACAAACAAACAAACAAAGCAGTAAAATAAAATGGTACTCTAATAACAACAATATGTACATTTAAAAATAATTTAAATAATAATCATCTTCCAGAATTTATCTCTTTTAATACCGAAAAACTTAGTTTCTCGTTCCCTTTGGCCCATAAGGTCACTGGAATTTAAGAAGTAGAACACTAGGGACGGACTTTCACTCTGAACTACTCTGGCTGTGGAAGAGCACAGGAACCTGTGCCTAGATGTGACTTAACTCAGCCATGTGCTGTGGAAGGAAAATGGTTTCCATGTCCCCGCTACTTCACAGCCAGAACACGTGTGCACAGGTTTGGGAGAATGCTTCCCACAGAGTTATTCCCTTGATTTCAAGTCAGGAGTAGAAAGGTTTTAGGTTGTAGAAAAAAACTGACTGTCTTTACATGTGCACACACAGAGACATATGCATGTGCGTGTATTCTCTTTGTCTTAACGGTGATTTAAAATGGTATCGGGTTCGTTAACCAGACATACGTGCTCTAACGAAAATGCCATCATCAGTGCTAATGAGTGAATTTAAGTCAGTGTTATATCAGACAACATAAGGTAAAGTATCAAAGGGGAAATGGTTATAAAAATTTATTTTAGTGTGTGTCTTAGAAAACCTCAGTGATCCAAGTATGCTGCTTGCCTTCCTGTATTTCCAACTCCCCAGAGAAATGGCCCATTCCAAAGCCAAGCAATTTTGAAAATTAAAAACATATTTTATTAATAGCTCAAATACAGGAAGAACACAACAGCCCTTCCTGGTGATGTAATTGAACCTGATGATTTGAATTAAAAATATGCTAACATCTGGTAGTACCCCAACATGGCCTATTAGAAATGAAATAGGCTAACCTCTGAAGTAATATTCATACTTCCTATATGTTTCTTTTTTTTTTTCATAGAAACAAAAAATCTATTCCCCCAATAGAAATCTATATAATTAAAAAAAAGAGAGAATGTTTGGCCTAGAGGCTGTGTTCAACATTACGAAGTGGCAGTTGCGCCAAAAACGTTTCTGAAGAATCCTGAGTGTCAGATATGGCGTAAAAAACAGCCTATTTCTACCTGGTCAGAACCAAAGAAATGTATATTTTTTAGCATGATAGAATTTGGAATACATAGGTAAATACTCAAATATAAAGTTAAATTGAGATAGCAGCCTTAAACAGATCCTTTAATGATGTGTTGTTATTAAGACTTTATCAGAGCTTGAAAGGAATTTAATTATATCTTGGCAATTTGAAATGTTTACCTTTACATGCACAAACCAAAAAAAAAAAAAAAATGTTTACCTTTACATGCACAAACCAAAAAAAAAAAAAAAAAGGTGGGGAGATGAAAAACAATATACAAAATTTCTTTTATTTCAATTTTCGAGAATGGCCTCGGCAGGGGTTTTCATAAGATAAATGCCAAAAGACAACCTAATAACAGCTTTCTTTGTTCCAAAATTAGGAAAGGGAAAAAGTGGAAATGAGCATGTCACATAGTTCTTAGAAAAAGGACAGTTTGTTTTCAGGACTGAAAATTACAGACAATTTTTTGTCCAGAACATGGAAATTACTAGAAAGGTTATAGAAGTTATTCTTAAGGTGGCTTCTGGCACCATTGTGCCAACCTTTGATGTGTTTTTGCTTTTCCCTTAGCAAGTGTTCTTAAAAAGAAAGAGGTTTTTCTATTTTGGGTCCCTTGAGAACAAACACACCTCAATGATGTTCTTTCAGAGAATGTGCCTTGTGCCTCTGCTCTGTACCTTTCTGTGATGAGTATCTGCCGGGCCTACCTAGGGCACAGCTCGGAGCCATCCTCATTATCCTTCCCAAGCTAAGAGAGCACCCCTCAGTTGGGAAATGATAAAATAGATCAACATTTATATGCATAGAAGAGATTTATTATTATTATTATTATTATTTTGTAATTAAGAAATTTTTTATGGTAGCAGAATTTCAGGCAAAAGTTGCAAAAAAAGAACAAGGAATTCTCATATGTTACCATTTGTTTATATATTTTGCTTTCTTATTCTCTCTTTATCTCTTCTTTCTCTCTTCATAGACACACACACACAGATACGCACAGACACACACATGTATTTTATATTATCTTTTGAAAATATTTGAGAATAAGTTAAAGATGTATGTCTCCAGTTCCAAACAAACATCACAGGATCTTGTCATTTTTTATATTTGTTACTCCCTTCTCCAAAAGTAAGAAACTCAGTTCCCATTATCTTTAATATAAATACTCATTTGCTCAAGTCTAGAATACATGGAAAGCAGTTTCAGAATTGATAATGCTATTACTGCAAAACACAAACTCACCACTTAGAGTTTATATTTGTTTACAGTTTTTGGAGGCATAATTTATAAACAGTGGAGTACAAAAAGTGTGCAATTAAGTACAATTTGATGAGTTTTGACAAATGCATATTCTCATGTATTCATACTCCTGCCAATATTTAGAACTTTTCCATCACCTTGCTCTTTGCCAATCAGTCCCCACCCAAAGCAAATTAACCCAAAGGAAACAGAATAAGTGAAAGAATGAAGGTAAGACTAGAGATCAATAAATCAACAAAATCAGCAGCTGAATCTTTGAATCTCTCAATAAAATTGATAAACCCTTAAATAAACTGATCATTATTAAGAATAGTAGAGGTATGAGCACAAATTTTTAAGATAGTAAAAGATCACAAGGGAATATTATGAACAGTGTTATTCAATATAATTTGTATATGTAGATGAAATAGACATATCCCTGAGAGACTCAAATTCATAAATACTGACACACAAAAAAAGAGTAGAAAATCAGACTAACTCTATCTGCTAAAGAAATTGAATTTATAATTCAAAATCTTTCCACAAATAAATCCTTATGATTCAGCCGTGAACTGAACCCTTTAAGTAAGGAAGAATACAAATTCTACATTAACTTTTTTCTCAGAAAATAAAGGAAGAAAATCCTATTTAATTTTATTAGGGCGGCAAAATTCTATTACCAAAGCCAGACAAAGATGTTACAATAAAAGTGTAGCCTAATATCGCTTAGAAAACAGATCAAATGCAACAATATATAATAAGAATAGGTAGTAATACCAAGTGGATTTATCCAAAAAATGAAAGTTTGCTTTAACATTTGAAAATCAATTAGCACAATTTATTTCATTAACAAGAACAAAAGAAGAAAAAAGTAGCATCTCAATAAATGCAGACATTTCTCCATTTATGATTTAAAAAAAATACCCAACAAAATTAGGAATTCCTCATAAAGAACATCTATAGAAAACCTACAGAGAGGGCTCTATTTAATGTTGAAGGACTGAAACCTTTACCAAAGCTTGAGAACAGATAAGTTTGTCCACTTTCAAAATTTGTATTCTATAGCTGGCAAAACTAACATATGGTGAGAAAAATCAGAAAAGTGATTACTGGGGAAATGCTTAAGATCAACCAAGAAGAGGCACTAGAAAACTTTGATGGAATATGTGTTCCTTAGATTCATTACACTCTGTATATTTTGATGTATATCAATTATATTTCGGTGATAATCTCAATTAATTGCTCAGATGTCTATCCTCTTAAACCATTTAGATTGTGTTTTTATTTTTTAGTTTGATGATTATATTTAAAAATTTCCATATTGTTTTAAATGGTAGGCAAAATTCTATAATCCCTAACGAACCACAGTCTTATATAATCCCCTCTCTTCAAGTGTGGGCAAGATCTATAATTTGCTTTTAACCAATAGAATGGGGCAAAGGTGATGGCATATGATTACGTTACGTTATATAGCAAAGTAAAGGGATTTTGTGGAAGTAATTAAGATCCTTAATTGATTTTTAGTTAATCAAAAGATTTTTCTGGATGGGCCTGACCTAATCAGATGTGTCCTTTAATAGAGGGTCAAAAGTCAGACTCTAGCTGATCTTGAAGAAGTAAATTGTCGTGCGTTCTACATCTGCAAGGAAATGAATTCTGCCAATGGTAACCACGTGAGCTTGGAAGAGAATATTGAGCTTCAGATAAGATTTTTAATTCAGCCTGTGAGATCTTGAGCAGAGAGTTAAGCGAAACCATGAGATAATAAATAAATAAATAAATAAATAAATAAATAAATAAATAAATAAATAAATAAATAAATAAATATGTTTATATATTTAAGCTTCTAAATTTGTGGTAATTTGTTATTCAGCCTATAAAACAAATGCATTTAACATTATTTTTTTTTAATTTGTGATATCTCTTAGATCTCTTTTCATTTAGTCTATTAATTTTTTCCCATAAGAAACAAATGTTCTCTTTATTAAGTTTTGTGTCTATCTATCATGCAGTTGGTTTTCTTTTATTTCTAGTTATTTGGGATTGTAATTTTATCTTTGTACTGGATTCATCTTGATCACTGTTAGTGGCTCTACTTTTTTATTTTCACTCCCCTGCCTTAGCCATTGGGGCTGAAGTTGTTACACAAGATAGAAGGCAGGTTCTCGCCAGAATACGGGGCTCTTTCTCCCATCTAGTAAGTTGCCTGGGCCACCTTCCCAAGGCCTGCTCAGTGGGGTTCTCATATCAAGACCCTCACATCAGAGAGCAGTGTCAGAACATGCTGATGTCAGCTACTATCCTCCTGTTTTTCTTTCCTGCTGTGGCTGTCAAGGTCAACAATGGCCTCAGGCTGTGCTGTACTTGACTGTCTAGCACAGGCACCCACTCTAGACTCCCTCCCTTAATGTATTGTTTCATTTTTTTTTTAAGACAATAAATGATGAGAAAACATCATTGTTTCATGGTAGGCAGAGGAGGAACAAGACTCTCCAATTATTTTAAATGCTGTTCTTTAATTACTTCCTTTGATAATTGCCCAATGCTGTTGTCCTGCTCTTGGCATGTATTTTCTTGAGCTTGGGTTATCCCTGGAATTTCTAAAAGCCTCTTGAGTGTGTTTGAGTTTGTGGTTTCTCTGCTGCTGCTCATCCATTAATATGAGCTTATCAGCTGCTCATCTCAGAAGTTCTTCAAAATCTCTAGTACACCCACGAGATTCTGTTTTGTTTTCAAGTATTGATAGGAATTTATATCATTTTTTTTCATCATATGAGATCTGAAGGAGAAGAGAGGTTTTTTGTTTTGTTTTGTTTTGTTTTGTTTTAATCCAATCTCTTGTTATATTCTCGTCTTTGAGGTGGTCAGATAACCAGTCAGGTAATTTTACGGATGAAAGAAAACAAGATTCAAAGATGGCAACATGACTTACCCAAGTTCACTCAGCTGGCAAGATCTGAGTTTAAATCATCTAACCCTTAATGCATTGTTTTCCTGCCTCTTGCTATGCCAACATGATGGCACATCCTTTCTCAATGCACTTGATGAGTATTTATTGTGTATTTATATATTAAGGCATATTATCTTGAACTTCTGGGAAACTATATTGAGTCACACTTAAGCGACTCTGAAACTCGTAATGTGATGCATTTTAATATCATCACAATTTAGTGTGGCACATCCTTTTGTTTGTTACCATAGTTTCATATTTTTTCATATACATGAAACACACATTCATACACACACACACACACACACACACACACACACACACACACACACACACCTTTAGATTATTAAGATTTAAAGTCTCATCGGAGGATATGCACACATGCCAGGATTATATAGGCGGGAACCATCAGCTTTCTTGTAGGGGAAGATGGGTACCCTAACCCAGCTCCATATTGTCTTTCTCAACGTTAATTGCATCATTTGCTTTGGAATTTTCATTCATATGCTCATCTTGAGTGAAAGTTATTTCTCTCTCTCTCTCTGCCTACTTATTCCTTTCTGGTCCTTTTATAGTTGCCTCTACCTGGTCTCATGCATTCTCAAGTCAGTACAACTCTTGTCTTAGTGGCTTGGGGCTCCTAAGTCATGTTGTTTTTGTGGATACTGAAGATCCCGTTACTGACCTGGGTTTCTCTTCTTCTCGCACTCCTTCTGTGGGTATGCAACTTGACATGCACTGCAGCCCTGGGAGAATGCGTCCGTCATTTCCGTTCTGCCTCAGTCTCCAGTTTAGCATAATGAGCTTGGTGCTAGTCCCTCACAAACTGTGGGCTATTTTTTTTTTTTTTTAATTATGGTGACATTGGTTAACAAAATCCGGTAAGTTTCAACTGTGCATTTTAACAGTAAAGCATATATATGTTTACATTGCGTATTCATCTCCCATAGTTAGATTTCTTTCTGTTACCACATATTTGACCCTTTTACCCCATCTACCTCCCACTACCCCCACCCTCTGGTAACCACTAGTCTATAGTCCATGTCCATGAGTCTCTGTTTGTCCTGTTTGTTTATTGCTTTTAGGTTTCTATCCCACATGTGAGTGATATCATGTGATTTTCAACTTTTTCTGTCTGGCTTATTTCTCTCAGCATGATTACCTCAAGGTCCATCTATGTTGTCTCCATACCCATGGATTCTGGACCTGGATGTCAGCAGGTTCAAGGCTCCCTTCTCTCTGCTTATAAGTGTGTCAGTTGGTCTCATTTTTCTGTTACTGATCCAAGAAGATGACTCTTCTTGCTTTTGTTAATTTTAATTTTTAAAGTGTTCTTATTTAAATCTTATTTAAATTTTATAACCAGTTTTTATTGTGTTTACAACGAGGAGGGGTTCTCCCAAAGTATGAATACACAATATCCTTTTGCCAAGAATCTCCAGGATTTATGTCTTCAATTGGACTAATTATTCAATAATATATATATTTTTATCTTCTTTTGTGTGCAAGTGACTAAAACAGGCCTCTCTCGCACTGTGTTTTAAAAGTTCTCCGTGATTCTGAGAAAAATCATCTGTCATTAATTTATTTATATTAGTAAATGTTTAACAGCAGGACTAAAACACTTTCAAATCACACTTTTCACTAGCCAGATTAGGGCCGGACAGATGCCAAAATATTTTTCATTTGTGTTTTGGTATTTCGTATTTGCTAAATACGAGCCATTATGTGATATATTTACATATATATGATGAACATGAATCAAAACATTTTCCTTCTGATTTTCTTAATTGGTATGGAAGGAAAAATGTCTTTAATCTTGTTTGTAAATGATGTTTAATTTTCTTAGTGTTAATTGGTGGCAATAAGAAACTCTTCGTTGGTAAAACACATACAGAAAGATCTTATTTACAGGTTTAATATCCTTAGTTAACGATTCTAGCACCTGGAGGGATTTTCTTGTCTGACTTGACTCAGTGGTAAGTGAGGTGAGTTGATGTATCTTGTACATTATAGACTTGTATAATCTAGGGAAAAATTGTGGGAGAATGAATTAATCAAATCAATTTTTACCAAGACATGTTTATGGGTAGTAATCAGACTTTTTTATTGTTGTTTCATATCTATGTCCTGTAAGGCTAATCTAGACTATTATACAGAACAGGAAAGCATGTTAGACCATAGGAAGTGACAATTATATGAGTTATTGGGAAAAAAATTACCATGGATTATAACAGTTTTATGTAATCAAAGGCTTAAAATTTAAAAATTTCAATTGGTATTTTTTAATACAAATATTTCTATGTCTATCTCATACTATTTTCAAAAGGTCAAAAGAACAGTGTTTACACTTGTATTTAAAATAAGGAAAATAACCTTATGATTGAAATCACTGAGATTTGTGACAAGGGCTCTTTTGATGAAAAGTTGATCCGGCCACACGCAGTGCAAAGTGAGAGCTCAACAGGCAATCACACAACTGGCTTTCTTCAAATACTGCCCCTTACATGCCATAAAAGCACATCCAGGCCCGCGTGGGACACAAGGTATGAGAGAGGGACAGCAGAATTTTATAAAAGGTTTCCAGATAGCTAGAAATTAGGTTCTTGAAAATGCAAACGACTTGAGAACATTGATCTTTTATTATTCACTTTCTTTTATAGAAATAAAAGCAAAAGAGAACACTTATACCTTCCTTCTTTCCACACCTGCCAGCTTCTCTTCTACAATCCACCTGGGATAGAGGAGGATATGACTTTTGGTCCTCTCAGGAAGCTTGTTTATACTTTGAAATAAGTGATCTGATTAGCCTTATCACTATTTGGTCCTAACTAATTCAGCTGTTATTGGTGCCCATAAAGTTATACGGACTTTTTATTACCCAGCTTTCCTGCTGCAGTGAAAAACTATACTTTGATTAATCACTGATTGCTACAGGATTATTTAAAAGTTTTCTGTGAATATCTGAAAAAAAAATGAGGGTGGGGTGAAGCACAGGGAAAAAAACTCAACACTAATTGTCCCGTGAAAGGGTAGTACCATACTGAGTGACATATAGAACATTTGTTACTGTGTCATAGTTATTGTCATGAAAGGCATAAGTAAGATAAAAGCCCAGAAGCCTTGATGAAAACAGTGTGGTCCAATCAATATAGATACATATTTTTGAGAGAAAAAAAGATATTGTTATATATATAAAAAAAATGGAGAAGTGATCTAAAAAAGAGAGAGCCATTTCTTAAGTATTTTGAAAAATGTATAATTTCACAGAAGCTAAATGTGCACTGACACAAGATATGTGTGGCAAGACAAAGGTACATTTTCATGTGCATTTATTTTAAAATAATAGGTATAATTAAACAAGCACAGCACAATCTCTTTTAATCTGGACTTGAAAATTAGTTGAAAGAAGTTTTCGAATGCAAGTTTATTTTGCTAATGACCTTTTCAGTCATTGAATAATAAAAATTATTTGCACCAAGTCAATGAATTGCTGCAGGTTCAAATGTATCTAAAGTAGAAACAAAGGGCAAAAGTATCTTGTATGGAATCTATTGTGTTCTAATGAAAACTTGCATTTAAATAATGATTGTTAATATTACAATTGCTATGAAAACCAATAGACAAGTTGAAACCACAGCAGAGTCCTTCTGCGATGAAAGGGTAAAATGCTAAAACGATAGGATGTAAGAGTTGGAAGAATCCTTTGAGATATTCTAGCCCAACATTTCTCAAAGCATGGTCTGTGGACACAGAATGGTAATTGAGGAATAAGTTAAGAGAAAAGATAGACTGTGGAGATAATTTGGGGGCCAATCAGTTTAAGAAAGACTTGCTGAAACTCTTAAATTGATGTCTTTACTGTAAGACTTTTTAGTCCCTTTTATATGAAAGCACATTTTGAGTCTCTGAAGGAGAAACTTGCCCCAAATTGAGTGTGCACAGTTGCGATTGTGGTATATGTACAGGTGCATATGTATGAGAGAGAAAAATTATGTGTGTGAGACAATGTGTGTTTGTGTGTGCATGTATGTGTGTGAGAGAGAGAGAGAGAGAGAGAGAGAGAGAGAGAGAGAGAGATTGAGAGGGAGATCTAATGTTTTGTGGGAGACACTTTAAAAATCTATTCTCATTTAAGGTCCATCTTTGAAAGATAGAAACTGAGGTCTAAGTAGCTTGATGGCACAACCCAGGACTTTGAGATATACAGCAGCTGAGCTGGTCCTAGAGTGCAGGTTTCCTGACTCCTGAATGGTGTTCTTCATATAGTGCTGTAAGAGAGGATGGAGACCACGATGTGAATTCACAGCCTAAGTAGAAATAGGCGATGCCGCCATGGTTTTACATTGCAGATAGAAAGATGGTTTAAGATATTCCCCCACTAGCCTGCTAAGTTGCCAAGAATTTCATTCTTTGTGTCTTAGGGATATAGGATTTTTAATTGAGCTCCAGGATGAAATAAGTGGAAAGAATTCTCTATTTAGCCGGCTACATTTTCACTGCTGGCATCCAGGATTGGAAGAAACAGGATGTAGAACTAATCTCCCTTAGGGAGTGTCTCTCTGCTTGAAAGAGAAAGATGAGGAAAAGCCTAGATTAGTGCTATTCACTTTAATAAACATACATGGCGATCTTGTTGCATTCAGTAGGTCTCGGGTGTGGCCTACGACTCTGCATTTATACTGAGCTCCCAGGCCGTGCTCATGTGGCTGGTTTGCTGGACCATAATTTTAAGTAGCACGGGGGAAGACAGGATGATGTAAATGCAGAGGCCAGCCCTGATGTCCTGGCTTTGCTTCTGCACAGATTTCCTGAGAAGAGAAGAAATAGAGACAAAAATATCTGATACAATATTGGAATCAAACTTAAAAATCGATTCTATGTTATGGAATTTTTCTATTTATTAAACCACTTTCTTTTTTCTGGATCTTTCATTTCATTTATCCGTTTTCTTTTCTGAAACTGTAGAAAGACCTGAGTATGGGGTTTCCATCTTCCCCTTTCTATCTCTGTCTTAAACTGAGAACACTTTAGGAAGAGACTAACCAGGCCCTTAATCATTCCTCGAGTACAAAAACTTTAATTGAGATTATGGTTATAAATTCCTACTTTGTGTGTGCTCTTCTCCAGGCCTTGGTTTTCTGACCTATTTAATGGGGATTAAAAATATGACTATACAATGAGATAATGTGTGTAGACGTATGGTGTAAAAAACTCTACACTGTTCCCTCATTTACTTTCTTTGTCCCTAAAAGAGAATCAATGAGTGGAATTTGGGGCTGGAAGTGAATACAGATTTCGGATGCTGGAAAAATGTGCAGTTACAGTGTGGTTGTTTTGTCTCTATTGTTGTTACTAAGATGGGCACCTGTTCCCACAGTGCCTCTGTGTCTCCATCAGTAAACACATGCTTCTTTGCTGGGAAATAAGTGTGTACATATGGCGGTGGGCAGGAGTGTTTTGTTGTGGGAACAACAGTTTTGCTCTTTTTTGGAGTCCCTTGCTATTTTTAATTAAAGACACTTATTTCTGTCACACAACAAGGTATTTTCTAGACAAAAGCTTTATGTAGACTATTAAGGAATACATTTTACACCACTGTGCCATATCTTAAGCACTTCCTTTGGGCAAAAATAAAAATAAGACGCCAGAGGGATCCAAAAACAACGTTGAGGGAGCCAGTAGCAAAGTCATTTGGGAAATCCTTACATCTTGAGATACACGAATCGAGATTTGCTGAAATTTCTTAGCAGGCCAGACTACTTCTACAAAGAAGGAAGAGACGGTCATGGTGACGAGGGTCCAGATTCATTGAAAAGAAATGCTTGCCTTGGTGGCAGTGGGGCCCGTAGCTGGTGGTAGTAAGTGAATGAACAGCACAGCCTCCCCTCACGCTCCCTCAGAGCCACTGCACGGACAGGGCAAGTTGAGTTCCGGACTACGTCCCACCATCCAACAGCTGTCTAAACTGAACTGGCTTAATTGCTTGGAACCTTGGTTTTCATATCTAGAAAATGGACATGATAATACTCTCCTTTTGAATCTAAGTGAAAAATAAAATTAACCCATATTAACCACCCTTATTTAATAAGTACTAAGGGAATCGTGGTATTTCTTAATTTTAGTGTTTATTTATTTTATTGTTTACTTATTTCATTATTTTCTTTTCAGGTCTTTGTTGACACTACCGTTGCCCCGTCCTATGGCATTAGATGCTGACCCTTCTCTCCTTCCTTTGGTATTCATTGTCCCTCTGCTGTTCTCACCTCTCCCACCCCACCTCCCACCCCTGCTTCTGCTTCTTCATGTACCAGCTGTCACGTTGTTAAATTCCATCATACACTAATCTCCGTAAGACTGACAGGCACACACGGTCCCACTGGACATCCCAGGTATAGTGCAGCGGCACAGAGCCAAGTCATAATTACTTTCTAGAAAGTTATTTTTTTAAGTGTGAATGTAGCACATCCTAAATCCTAGACGCCTAGGGCCTGGGTTTAGTTGGAAAGTGTTAAAGTATTTTCTGTTACTGCTCTACCTTTTATAACCTTGAACAAGTCATTTCACTCTCCTCATCTCAATTCCTTAATGGAAAGATTAGGAAGATACTATGAGTAAGATGCTATCTAAATATGAAATGATGTACAAAGGAAGTAAAGATTAGACTGCATCAAAAGCTGCAGATCCTTCCAACCGTAGGCTTTTCTGTGACTTTTCGTCTCCCAGGATTGGTCCAGGAATCAGTAATACAAGTCAAGAACCACTGCAGTTTTCCAGAGTCTTCTTAGGATGGTTCTTCCACTTGTCTTGTTGCTGGCAGATTTTTGATTTGTTTAATGAACTGAGGCCCAGTTCCTCATAACAGAGCCTACTGGTGTTGATGCTTAAATGAATTAGTGCACGCGAAGAGCGTAGAATAGTTTTCAGCATAAAGTGAGAACTGAATTCACGTTAGCTGTTAGCATTCATTACATTTATAAAGCCTGACCCTCGCTCGCCTGTTTGGTTCTAATCTGTCGCTTAGCTTTTATCTTCAGGACCTACCATTTGACTTTGTGCTCTGGGACCCAGACTCCAATTTGATAATATTAGCCTTCTAGACCCTACCGTGGACTTCAAACCTATCTCTCTCCAGATTTCTCTGGCTATTTCTGTCCCAGATTTAAGTCACGCAATTTGCAATCCACTGTCTTTGGGGCTCTGCATTGAGAAAGTGAAGTCCATTGCACAAATTACATGCAAAATAAAATTATTACAAAGTATAACTTGAGATAGTGTCTTGGTGGGGTTATGGGAAGGGAGAAAGACAAATGTAACTAAATTTGCTCACTCGATCTCCCTGGATTCTTCCAAGCCATAGGGAAAATCTAAAATGACCTTAGAATTGGGTTGTTTTTCAAACCCAAGGGTAAATTTTTTCCTCTCATTTGAAATGTCTTCACGAACAAACTTATTTTAAATTTTTACACTTACAGATCCCTAAAAGGTGTGTTAATACTTCAAAATAACATTTTAGAACTGTAAGATAATGATATTGTATTGGATATTTTAGCCATAGCTTAGTGCTTTAACTAATGATAGTAAAGGTATAAAATTGCTACATAAATGGCTTAAATAAAGATCATATATATTTCTAGTTCTAAATTTCTCTTTTCTTAAGCCCATAATTATCTATTCTAGTAAAATTATATTTTCTTTCTTTGGATGAACTTTTGTTGAATAGTCCATTTTTCTGGCTTTCCAGGGCTATTTTCATTTCAAAGTTACAACTTCTAAACTGAAGATTATTACTTCCCTGCTTTTCAGCCAATAATTTCTATTTAAGCACTATAAAATTGTCGTTCTTGCTAAATCTCTTAATATTCTGAGCTTTATTTTAGGATTAAAATAAAAACTCACTTTCACGTATTTTCAAAGAAAGAGTTTTATGTAAGCCATTACTTAGCACGCAACTTTCTGTTTTATAGTTGCTACACGGTTTACTCCCCAGCAAAATCCTGTTTAGTGTGAAGCTTGTCTTTAGCATCTCTCTGCCTCCTTTCATGGAACAGGTGATGTTCGGGGTCACCTGAGCAGTCTTCTCCATAGACTTGTTGCTGAGGCATCACTGCACACCTTAGACCAGGATTTCCAAACTCAAAAGCTTGCAGGAATAAAATAGTTATAGTGAATGAATGAAGCCAACAGGGTGGAAATGACGGTGATTGTGGTAGACTCCATACGGGGCAACCATTACTCTATTCCAAAAGATTATTGTCTTATTCCACATCTGCAGAATTTTCAAGAGAAGTCTGAAATTCAGATTCTACTAAAAAAAATGTAATGTGAATAAATAGTGCATGAACCATACAAAATGTGTAAACCTGTTTCCTTTTCGAGACCTTTTTCTTCTTCTAAATGTTAGTGACATCAACACATCTATCTGCCTCGAGATATATCTTTCTCGGCTGGGATCAAAATGAGTAAAAGTAACAACTACCCATAAAAAATACAAATAATATGTAAATAAATTCAAAAGTGACAATATCAGGAGTGGAATAAGATGCAGGATATCAATCAGGCACATTATTTGGTAAAATAATAAAAATAAAAACAGACAAAACCAATTTTGCATTTTGACAGATACCTTTTGGCCGTGTCAAAACCTACTGCTTCAATAAATTCTCAGTATGGTGCCAACTACTATTGAAAGTAAATATGCTGCCAATTTCTTCTTGCTTAGAGTTAGCCTTTATACCAACCTCAACCATCAGAACTCAATGGAATGAGTGATAAGGGATACAAGAGAAAGGCAGCCATGGTCTGATGTTCTACGAGGACTGGCCCAGTGATTCTTGTTAGTGATGACAAAAGTCACAAACAAATTTACCAGGTAAGGTGACGATGACAAATGGAAACAGTTTTCACATCTCTCTGGCTCTTTCCTAATGCATTTTCTAGATTTTGGATTTAGCCCTTTTTAGAAACTTTTAGAAAAGTTCTGAACCCCTTTGCCATGGATACATGAAAGACCCCACACAAGCACACACAAAATGAGAATTTACAGCTATAACCACAATTTAAAATCTTTCCTGTAGATGTGGTATAATTAAGGGCCTGGTTATTCTCTCCAAAAAGTATTCCCAAGGCTAAGACAAATGTATTGCTTTGAAACGGTTTATTTTTGAAACCTAATTATCAAATACAGAAGTTTGTACATTTAGCCATAGTTTATCTACACAGTTGAAAACAGGATATGCCACTAGCTCAGACTCTCTTCTGTACTAACAACTCTTTAAATGCCTGAAAAGTTGCTTATTTATCTGTCTCTCTTTTTTTCCTTAGGGAGAAGAAAGGCTGATTGTAAATTAACCTTAAGAAATATCATGCTCAACTCAGTCTTTGAAGACTTAAAATATTTTTAAAGGGGGATGTATTGACTCTGTCACAGATTTTTGGAATAAGCAGTACGTGCTCTTTTAAATGAGAAGATACCAGAGTGGGGCAAAAAAGACAATCGAACATTGTGATAAATTATGCTCACTTTTTCCACATATGTGAACAAAATGTAGCATGAATCTGATAGGCACTAATTTGAGATTTTAACCCTGAGTGGTAATAAATGAGAACACATGGCTGCATTGTTTAAAATGAAACAAAACAGTATGACTTAACTCAAAGAAGTAAAAAAATTTCAAACTGTAGACTCGATTCAGTTCTGAATTATAATACATCTTGGAACACTGTTAAGTCAAATATTTGAGTGACTATAAAACTAAGCCTCCCCATTTCAATTACAATCTATTATGAGTCTGTCCTTCTTTATAAAACCAATATCAGGAGAGCAGCATGTCTCTTGCTTTAATGCAGATCTTCAAAAGGAATCTGGCTGGATGGGCTCCTGCTGGGAGTATGGGAAGAGCTTCGGTTTGGGGATAGAACTCAGAAAATAAATGATAAGATGTAGGTACTCCAGGACTTGTTCCAAACCAAGTCTGTGTTTGTTAGAAGCCATTTTTATGTAATAGATGTTGAATGCTTCCTGTTAGGCATGATTTTATGACTTTTAGTTTCAGAGACCTGGGGAGTTACTAGAGGCTTCCTTTTATTCCAGAGCAGGAGTGGTTGGTGGGCTGATTAAAAACAAAAGTTTGTGTAGAGGTCTGGTTCTTTTGTCAGTTCTTCAGAGCTCAGTCAAACCACGTCACATCCAAGACACATTCTTACACAACTGCAGGTTTAAGCGCAGCATTTCACATTGCTCTTAAGGGAGCATGGATGCCAGATTCCACCTTGGAATTCCATCTCACCATCTGAACTCTGGCAGAGTAAGCAATCTCTGATCCAATCTTCAGTGATGGCCTTCATCGTCTCGGAAAAAGATTCACAGAGAGTGAGCAGTAGAAAAAGAGTATCCAGGCTGAGCTGGAGGTTCCTAATGCACTAAATTTGCCCAGGCATTATTTGAATGATAAGGAGACAAGACGAAGATCAGGGATGGGGCAAAACATGTCCACTAAAGATAAAATAATTCTGTGTCAGACTTCATTTACTTCTCATAGTTACCCTGTGTATCAGTTAGCTATTGTTGCATAATACCCATTAAAAAACTTAACAGCTTAAAATTAATCACTTGCTATTGTTCCCGAGCTTACAGCCTGGTTGAATAGTTTTTGTTCAAGTTGGACACATGCATACATCTTTGGTCAGTTACAGTTAGGAATACGGCTCTGCTGACCTTGGCTTTCATCATGCCCTGTTTTTACTCCAGGTATTTTAAAGTCTCCCTGTTACTTACTTAGGAGTTCTCAAACCTGTTTAGTCTTAAGATCCCTTTACTTTCTGCAAAAATGTTTTGAGAACCTCCAAGATCTTTTGTTTATGTGGATTAGATTAATCAATACTTACCATGTTAGAAATTAAAACAAATTTTAAAATATTTATTAATTTGTTTAAAAAATAAACATTTACAAATCAACATAAATAACATTTTAAATAAAAAAAAACAACTGTATATTCTCCAACAAAAACATAGTGAAAAGAGTGCTGGTGTTTTACATTTGTATAAACTTCTTTAATGTTTGGCTTAATAGAAGACAGCTGGATTCTTATGTCTGCTGCTGCATTTAATCTGTTGTAATGTCATATGTTGGGGCCTCTGGAAACTCCACTGTGCATTTGTGAGAGAATGTGAGTGAAAAAAAGTAAATAAAATTTTAGTATTGTTATGAAGATAATTTTGATTTTGTGAGCCCCCTAAAATGTCAGTGACACAAAGAGTTCCTGGACTCACTATGAGAATGCTGGTCTTTACCATCAAATGTGAACTGTCTGTTTTCTGTTTTAAAAACTTCATGATTCTGACTCACTTTATTCCCAATGTGACTGCATTCAAGTTTCTCTCTTGCTATTTGTTAGCTGCATAACTTGGGCAAGTTATTGAATTCCCCTATCTGTAAAATGGGCATACTCACATCTAACTCATAGAATTGTCACGTGAGTGAATTAGATGTTCTATACAAAGTACTCAGCATTGTTACAGACACGTTGTAAACTCTCAGTAAAATGTTACTATTATTACTATTTTTAATTGTACTTCATCCAGCAAATATTATTTAAATGCTTTCACCGGAGAAAACGCTGTTTACACACTGAAATAAAAGTTGTATGCACTACTGCCAATAACCCTAGAATATTATAGTGTTTAGGGGAAATTAGATGATAACTTATTCAATTCATGAATGTTTATTGAGGAACTATCATGTGCTACTGTGTGCTATCAAGCCTACAGGAAGAGTTCCTAACCTAGGCCTGGGTAACAGCGACGACCTCGTGAACTGGCATTAGAGCTGCATCTTGATAAATATATACATCGTCACGGGCAAAGAAGACATGAGAAAATGTATTCTAAGAAGAAAACGTTTTAGCACAGAGTCAGCAAACATTTTCTTTTTTTCTTTTTTCTTTTTCTTTAAGGCAAGACAACCCTTGGTTGACCTCACGGATTGCAAGGAACTTGTCAGCTTACAATCTTTTATTTTCTTTATTTTTTTACGCCCACAGCACCTGGTCTTCCTAGGTGATCTCCCATCCAAGTACTAACCAGGCCCGACCCTGCTTAGCTTCCGAGATCAGATGGGATTGGGCTTATTCAGGGTGGCATGGTCATAGACTAGCAAACATTTTCCAGAAAGAGCCAGATAGTAAATATTTGGGGCTTCGTGAGCCATCTGGTCTCTGTCGCAACTGAGCTCTCGCATTGTAGCGTGAAAGCAAACAGGGACAATGAGTAAGAGAACGATCTTGGCTGTGTGCCAATAACACTTTATGGACTCTGAAATCTGATTTCATATGATTTTACATGTCCCATAATATTATTCATCTTTGAGATTGTTTTCCCCCCAACCATTTAAAAAATGTGAAAACCATCGTTAGCTTGTGGGGCCCTATAAAAACAGGCATTGGGTAAGATGGGGCTTATCGACTACAATTTGCAGACCCTGTCTCTGGAGCAAGGGTTTTATGGCAAGAAAATGTCATATCTGTTTGGGAAACAATGAATTATCTAGCCTGTCATCTATAGAGGGCAGTTTGTAAGTGAGTTATCTCGGCAGATGTTTGTCATTTGGTGGAAGATAAGAACGAAGACATAGAAAGTGGTAAGCCTTGAATGCCTGGCTAACAGTAACAATGGTAATTATGACCTTTGAAATGGGCACCACAGTTTATACTATTTTTTGCATATAATATCATGTTCTCATTTTGTAGATGAAAAAAACAGAAATGCAGGGAGGTGAACTGACTTGACCATACACCCATTCAATAAACGGCTGAACTGCAGTTAGTCTTCTGATATTTCTATCATTAATTCCCCCTCAGCTGTATTACGTAGAGCTCATCCCAGAAGCCAGGGATATGATATTATTTTATGGAAGATTCCCGCAAACATCTCTTGTGTTAAAGAGATGGAAACAATTTATTCTTACGAGAAATGTGTATTTTCAAATCTGAAAAATACTCTACTAGAATTTTTATTTATACTAAAGCACAGCCTAGAATTTAGTCTCAAAATGCCAAAAAAGGAGTTAAAATTTACTCTCCTAGCAACTTTCAAATATACAGTACAGTATTGCCAACCAGTCACATGCTATACATTACATTTCCAGAACTTATTCATCTATTGACCGAAAGTTTGTACCTTTTGACCATCTGCACCCAATACCCTCCACCTGTGGCAACCACACATATGTTCCCTCTGTGATATTTTTTAGATTTCATTTATAAGTGAGATCATATAAAATTTATCTTTCTCTATCTGACTCGTTTCACTTAGCATAACGCCCTCAAGATCCACCCATACTGCTGTGTATAGCAGGATTTCCTTCTTTCTTACGGCCGGACAATATTTGGTCCTGCACTAGCTCTCTTTGTTGCTACTCAGGCTGTCCTTTGTCTCCTGAGATAGCAATCTTGGACCCTAACCTTAGAGAAAAGCATGCGTCTTACTCTCCAGATCCAGTGCTATCCAATAGAACTGCCAGCGACGAAGTGAAGGGGGCTGTTCAATAAAGTAGCCACTAGCTGTATGTGGCTAGTGAGCACCTGCAAGGTGAGTGACAATGAGGAACTGATTTATAATTTAACTAAATTTAAGCTAATTTTAATTCACATTAAATAGCTCTATGTGACAAGTGTCTCTCAGATTAGATAGTGTGACTCTAGGTCCTGGTGTGATATCCTACCCAAACTGTGGGAACCTGAGAGTTTTAATTTAGGGGAGATTTTCACATATTTGTCTAGTCCACTTAAACCTGGAGATATTGCATGTATAAGCATCCTTATTTCATGAATTTTT